>NC_079200.1:46614688-46943283 GCF_029499605.1 Hyla sarda
GAAATGGTAAGCAAGCAAGTGTGGTTAGATATAATCCAAGCCCTATCCATTTTTTCACATTAGTCACCCTACACTACATGTATTTTGTCCATGGCAGGGAAAATATAATTGAATAACCAAAGATACAGCTCTATTGGTTGGTCCAGTTTTAGGTGACCTCAAAGTTGTCCGCTCGGCCAGCCAGTGAAGTGGACGAATGTTGGGCCATTCTATTTTGCACTCGGGCCTTCTTACTCCCATGCCCATGGATTTATAGATGAGGGATATGAAAGGAAGTCCATATGAGCCACACTAATGATAAAGGGCTTCATGTCTAAAAACTATACATCCCAAAAAAAGGTTTTTTTTCTATAGTAACCAATCCGACCAAGATGAAAAGTGTTTTTCCATTGCCATCCAAGGCCCAAACGCTCTACTGAAAACAGCCATTTCTACACCCCCCCCCCTTTAGTGTATTAATAGTAAACATCCCAAATATGGAAACTTACAATATAGGAAAAACAATGATATAAGGTTCCTTACTGATGCATTACATTTAAAAATATTACCACCTTAGGGTCAGGCCCTGGCTAGCGCCAGGGCCTGACCCTAAGGTGGCTATATTTTTAAATGTAATGCATCAATAAGGAACCCTATATGACTTTGTTTCCTATATTGTTTCCATATTTAGTATGTTTGCTATTAATACATTCGTAACCGAGCCTACGAAGATCTCCCAACATACATTTCCCTATGTCTTCGGTCTAAGATTTCTCCAGGTATCTCATACATTTCTCATTTGTTATAGGCTGTGTGCAGCAAGCAAGTGGGGAGTAGAAGATGAAAAGAGACTAAAGGAATAAGGTTTGGCCCTTACAAGGCGCAGTGACAAGATCGGTATAGATATTTACACATTGGGGAAATTGAATACAGTTAGTAGACAGGATGCAAGACATCAAGGGACTTGCAGCAACAATGAATATCTGATAGGATTTCAAGACAAACCTAGAAAACAGTAAGGTCCAGGGAGTGCTGGGGCAATGGGCCAATAACATTTGTTTGCATTGCAAAATAAAAAGCTGAATGCCTAAAACTGCTCATTGTCAGACCAGGGGATTACCAATGCGTATTGCCATTGCACTTCATACTTTAAGTGTCTTATAGATTTTACTTTTTAATAACTAAAAGCTTGACATCTGATGTTATAGACATGTAAAGTTAAAGAGCTGCCAAACCTGACAATTCACATGTTACACAAATCATTTTCATATCATAGTTGGATAGATTTATTCATCCAAATTTGTCATTGAGCTGAAGAAAATGGAGCAATGACAATTTCAAGAGAATTGTTCAAATGGCCTCACATAGTGTAGCTAATCACAATGCCAGGTAAGAGGTCTCACCTGATCTACTCCCTCACACTCACTCTCACTCTCTGAATGTCTCCCTGTAATGCCCCATGGGTGTGAACCCACTGTGCCACAAGTGACAGTTGGCCGGGCTGGCAAAATGGCGCAAACTGACACTAAAGATAGGGTCAGACACAGCAGAGCTGGACGGGTGTTTATAAGTTGACCAGATGCTTTGAAAATAGCACAGAAGACAGGGTTCAGGGACCTTAGCACCTTAGCAATACAGGAAACACAATCTCCGGCAACAGATGAACAGATTTGTATAGTGAGTGCCAGGCAGGCATTGGAGGAGGATCCATTAGTGAGTACACACTGTCTCACAGCCAGTGCTTGCATGCAAACCCTAGGGGACAGAGTGGGAACCACAGCAGGAGACACTCCAGAGCAGCAAGATCAGGAAGCATGGCAAATACATTGCACAGAGGATGTCACCTGACGCTGGAAAGGAACAGGACACATGGAACGCTGGTGGTTGCCAACCAGCAGCGTTACACTCAAAAGTATTCCTTCAGATATAAGAGGGGATGGTTGCCAGTAATCTTGTGCAGGTGAAACCATGCCCACTTACAATGATCAATAGCTGCACAATGTTACGACTGACAACTGTCTTCAAAGGAATGCCTTTAGATTTGTGAATTTCTGCTTGTGAAATGAGCAATTCAAATTTTTCCGTATATATGCAGATGAGCAAAAAGTGCCCACAAGGCAGGGTTAATTGTCTTGAACGGCCAGTATTTCTATTCCCTATCACTTTGTCCCTCCTCATGCATTTTGATTGACAATCTCTGTGCCATGCACGTTATCATCCGTTATTGTCCATTTTTTAACATCCATTTTTGTTGTACGGAGCGTGCTCAGTACAGCTTTACGAAAAAAGGATTAAAAACCTGATTTAAAAAAACGGATGTAACTGGTAATAACGGATGATAACGAATGATAACGGATGATCAACATCGTTTTTTTGAGAAGAAAACCATTAAAAATAATGGATGAAGGTCATCAGTTATCATCCGTTATTATCAGTTATTGCATCCGTTTTTTTTTCATCCGCTATTGTAAAATAACGGCAGTAAAAAAAGCAGGATGTCTCAATTTGCAGCATAAAGTATAGACCATAACTCTCTTATTTTCACACATTTGTTCTTATAAAACCTCTGAATCTGAGTTGCAAAGCAGAATAGTCTTCCAATAATGTGCACATGCTTTGGAGTCTGGCGTAATGATGCCCACCCATTATAAGCAAGAACCTTGCTATTAGCAGCGTCAGCTCATAAATATGTTGCCTACAGAGCAAATGCATATCATTGGTAGTGCTAATCACCAGCCGCCCCTCACAGTTAAGGACCGGCATCCGCGATCACAGCCAAACGCAAAAAATTGCTCATTATTGGTCAAATCAGAAAATAAATGAATAAAAAGTAATAAAGAAATATCCCATCTAGGCAAAAATGGTGGCAATAAAAACTAAAGTATTTTGTGTAGTCAGCTCCCACCTCCTGCCGCTTGTACTCCTGAGCAGGGAATGGCCGGCAGCATCTACAACCCAGCAAATCCAGTTCAAACAAGAAATAAATTGTAGATTCTTAGGCAACATACAGACAGCAAAAGCCAATGCGTTTCGAGTCTCCCGGACCCTTAAAGGGTACACCGGGGGAAATTATTATTTTTTTTTTTATCAACTGGTGCCAGAAAGTTAAACAGATTTGTAAATTACTTCTATTAAAAAATCTTAAACCTTCCTGTACTTATTAGCTACTGAATACTACAGAGGAAATTATTTTCTTTTTGGAACACAGAGCTCTCTGCTGACATCATGACCACAGTGCTCTCTGCTGACATCTCTGTCCATTTTAAGAACTGTCCAGAGTAGAAGAAAATCCCCATAGCAAACATATACTGCTCTGGACAGTTCCTAAAATGGAGCATTTGCGATATTTGTGATAAAAATGTGAAATGCGAATATTCGCGCCCAACACTAATCCCCTATCCTTTGGATAGGAATAAGATGTTTTTCGGCGGACTACCCCTTTAAAGGACATATTCATCTTAGTTACATCTGTAGATTAGCAGTCATCTCAGCCATTGTTATTTTAGGCTGTCATCATCAGAATAAATGACTTGTTTTGCACGCTAAATCTGATCATCAAAGTATTTCTCTAGTGGATAATATAAACGTAAACCACATGGAGATCTCGCATATAAGAAAAAGTTAAGGCTGGGCATGAAGCCATATGTGCTGTGAGAGCCTTGCATCACGAGACTGCCATATGGTGCCAGGAGCAGACATTGGGGGGTGAGGTATAAACATGAAATCAAAGAGAAACCTTATAGGCTGTCACATTGCGAGCGTAGGCTGGAAAGAGAACGATGAGTGGCCCCCAAATATATTATACATGACCTTTATTCATCATAATGGGAAATTTGAGGATGATTGTACTTAGAAGTGACTACAGAGCCCCATTTCTGTCATCTAAGTACATATCTCTGTCTCTGACAAAGTGCAGGAAGATGTACTGTACAGTTCCCATCATCCAGCATTGCAATGACAAGTGTATGATGTATTACTCAGAGGCGCTGGCACACAGGTGACTATTGGACATTCAGTCAGGTACCTGACAACCCCATGGATCTTTTCACACCAGTCAAGATGTAAAACAAATCATCACAGTTCAATGATATCAAGATATGTCCAAGATCTCAAGCTGCAGATTGATAGAGTACTGAGAGAGCTGAGCAAAAAGTCCACGGTCCTGCACGAAGAACCATAACAAGCACAACACTGCGGCTCACACTGTCCATCTTTTTAGAGATTTCTGAATTAGTGTTTTCAACATAACAGACAAAAAATTTTATTAAACAAGGCAAAGTTTAAAGTCTTATTTTTATTTTTTAACCATTTCCGTATGATCACTCACGGTGAGGATTTTCCGTAGCAGTAAATTTTCTGCAACAAAATTTGCAAGAGGATTGACCACGGCGGATTAAAAATCAAAAACATAAAGGAACTGTATTTAAAATTTGCAGTTGCAGATTATTGTAGATTTTGTCTTCCACCTTGAAGGGGTTATCCTCCATAAGGGGATTTTAGTACAGTGACCCCTCGACCTACAATGGCCCTGACATACTATAATTTCAACATGCGATGGCCTCTCAGAGGCCATCGCATGTTGAAGGCAGCATCAACATACGATGCTTTTGTATGACGGGGCCATCGCATAAACGGCTATCCGGCAGCGCAAACTGCTTCAGCTGCCGCCGGATAGCCGTTTACGGTGCCCCGTGTGGTCCGCTGACGATCACTTACCTGTCCTCGGGGCTCCGGAGCGTCTACAACCTGGTCTACAACCTGCGGACCTCCAGATGTTGCAAAAATACAACCGTTGGCTGTCCGGGCATGCTGGGTGTTGTAGTTTTGCAACATCTGGAGGTCCGCAGGTTGTAGACCACTGTCCTATACTTTACATTGCACGGATCCCTCAACATGCGATGGTTTCAACAAACGATGGTCCGTTTGGAACGGATTACCATCGTATGTTGAGGGACCACTGAACTTACCTGCCAGACAGTAATGGACATATGTAGAAAGGATCTGTACTTGTCTTGGGCCTAAATGGCTATGTTGGGAGATTACCATAACACTGTGGTTAGCTTTTTGTAAACTGGCTATTTTCTGTTGGAGTTTGTTTCCTCAAACTTCAAGTTCCGTAATTCCTTGTTTGTAAGTGTGAGGTCACTTTTCTCCCTCTGAAACAGCAGTCACTCCACCCATGAAACACACCTGGGATCCCTTCCATGCAATAGACCAGTGCTTTCTGACTAGAGTGCCTCCAGTTGTTGCAAAATTAGAGTTCTTGCAGAATGATCTACCTCCCACCCAGCGGTTGGTCCACCCATTGAAGTAAAGACAGGCTCCCTCTGTGATGTTGTGTCTCAGGCCACACTGCAACCTGGAAAACCTGAGACAACACTCATTTTGTATGCTGTTAAAAATAAACATTGGGACAAAAATCACAGAAGAATTACGAGACCACCATGAAACACGGGTACAAACCCTATGTTAAGAGCTGCAATAACTTTAGAGCCCCTGCAGCATAGTCAAATACAAAAAAATACCAGTAAACCCCCTTTGAAGATTTTGTCCACCTTGTTTTCCAGCTCCCGAAGTTATGTAAACAGAGTAGCCCAAGGGGCAATGCCATTTGTGCAACTCCCATTAAAGTCTAAGAAAGTAACACAAAATATATTACTTCTTTGCTTCAGACACTTTTGGATTTTTCGATCACCTCTGGCCCTTGCACACAGACCGGAGGAGCCAGAAAATTAGGAAGTAACAAGGTGGGCAACCCCTTTAAAGGGGTACTTCCCTGGAAAACAACTGCCAGAAAGTTAAACAGATTTGTTAATTACTTCTATTGACGAATCTTAATCCTTCCAGTACTTATCAGCTGCTGTTATGATCCACAGGAAGTTCTTTTCTTTTTTAATTTCCTTTCTGCCTGACCACAGTGCTCTCTGTTGACACATCTGTTCATTTTAGGAACTGTCCAGAGCAGGATCGATTTTCTATGGAGATTTGCTCCTACTCTGGACAGTTCCTGACATGGACAGAGGTGTCAGCAGAGAGCACTGTGGTCAGGCAGAAATTAAATTCAAAAAGAAAATAACTTCCTGTGGATCATACAGCAGCTGATAAGTACTGGAGGATTAAGATTTTTTATTAGAAGTAATTTACAAATCTGTTTAACTTTCTGGCACCAGTTGATTTAAAAAAAAAATAAATAATAAAGTTTTCCAGTGGAATACCCCTTTAAAGTCAATTGTGAAAATCTGCAGAATATCAATTTCTTTTACAGCTATGCTGCAGATTTTCCTAGTTGACTTTAAAGAAGTTGCCCATCTTGTTACTTCCTGGTTTTCTGGCTTCTCCAGTCTGTTTGCAGCGGCCAGAGGGGATCGGAAAATCCAAAAATGTCCAAAACAAAGAAGTTCTGTGCATTGTGGACTTCCTATTGACTTTAAAAGGAGTTGATTTGATGGCATAGCCATGCAGGCTACTCTGTTTATGTAACTTCAGGAGTCAGAAAACTAGGCAGTAACAAGGTGGGACAGGCTTAAAATCCACACCAGAAGTACATTTTATATCACAATGATTTTTTTCCACATGTGATAGAAGGTTTGATGCAGGGCAGATGGCATTAACCCCTTGTATTCGTGACGCCAGGGCATGGTTTATCCTCAATACCACCCGAAGGTATACCGCTGGATCCTGGGCTAGGCATGGGGGCAATAATGACTCCGATGCCAAGTTACGGACAACGGTATCTTTACTGAGTGACAGATGGAACAGTCTATACAGTTCAGTCAGGCCCATAGACAATTTTAGTGCAGGCCACTCTGACTTGACAATAGATGACTCTGACTAGAGGCAAACAGTTCCTGGCAAATTTCGCATGTTCGCGTTCGCATCGCCGGGCGAACATATGTGAAGTTCGATTTGCCCCCTATACTTTAACATTGCAGTAAACTTTCACCCTGTGAGTCAGAGTCAGCAGACACATTACAGCCAATCAGCATCAGTCCCTCCCTTCCAGACCCTCCTACCTCTTGCACGGACGCCATTTTACCTTCATTGGGCATGCTGCAGGCTTAGGAAGTGGAGGGTCAGAGAAGCTGCTCCTGCTGTAATAGGGAAAGTGATAGCTAGGTTGCTGCTAGGTGGTGTATTCAGGGTCCACTTTACTCCTAAAGCACTGGTGTAACATCTGCTTTAAGGACAGCACCCAAAAAATCCCTTTTTAGGGCTGAAAGATATCAGTCCTGGTTGGGAGGGAACCGCTGGTTAAAAGGGGTACTCCAGAATCAAACTTAGGTTCCTTCAAGCAACTAACTACTATAGTATTCAAAGGACTCAAAGATATCACTCTGTGTGTTTTGCAACAGTTGTAGGTACCCTGGTTGGGGACCACTGCTTAAAAGGGGAACTCCGCTGGCAAGCTTTTTTTCTTTAAAGCAACTAACTACTACAATATTTAAAGGGCTGAAATATATCAGTCCGTGTGTTTTGCAACAGCTGGAGGCACCCTGGTTGGGGACCACTGCATAAAAGGGGAACTCCGCTGGCAAGTTTTTTTGCTCATTGTCACACTAGTGCAAATCACATTAGGTGTGACAGTTGCGCAAATTAAAAAAAACAAAACCTTTTTTGGCTGTTTAAAAAAATCAGCCATCACTGTTAGTTCATGTCACAGTTGCCATTTTTCCTGCCTGCAGGGCAAATTGTGTCACCCTAGTGCAAATCACATTAGGTGTGACAGTTGCACAAATAAATAAAAAAAATACCTTTTTTGGCTGTTAAATAAAATCATGCTGTCGTGCCTGACATGTAAAGTGCCTGACATGTTACCGCATTACAGCAAGGCGGAAAGGATTCAGCAGGTCCAAAATAAATGAAGAAGTATGCTGTACACAGCGTATAAGGGTCATGTCACAGCACAACAGGGGAAGAGGTGAAAGTAATCCTCCTCCTCCTCCCACGAACACGCCGGCAAGGACAGGATGCTTTACAGACATGCTGTTGATAGAGGACGTGCGGAGCTTTTTAAGGCCTACGCATCGCCACAGCCCTTCGGGGTTCACCATCAGAGGACGACTTGACTGACAGGTAGCAGACTACTTGGCCTTAACCACAGATATCGACACTCTGAGGAGCGTTGAACCCCTTGACTACTGGGTGTGCCGGCTTGACCTGTGGCCTGAGCTATCCCAATTTGTGCTCGAACTTCTGGCCTGTCCTGCGTCAAGTGTCCTGTCAGAAAGGACCTTCAGTGCAGCAGGAGGTATTGTCACTGAGAAGAGGAGTCACCTTGGGCAAAAAAGTCTGGATTACCTCATCTTTATTAAGATGAATGAGGGATGGATCCCGAAGGGACTGACACTGGGCGATACATTTGATTGAACAAGGCCTGATCAGATGACCTGCCTTGGCCTAAAAATGGTCCACACACTGCTGTATTTGAACTCTGAATGCCGGATGACTTGCGTGACTTATCCGCCACCAACTAGGGTTCAAGCCGCAATGTTTTAGGGCACTTTCTGCATGGCGAAACAATCAGAAACTTTTCTGGCCGCTGCTACAGCTGCGGCTGCGACAATACCAAATTTTCTAGCCAGGTGTACATGCCTAATTTTTCTGGCCTCTGCTGCTGCAATTGTTATGGTGGTGCAATTTTTCTGGCCGCTGCTACAGAAGCGGCTGCAACAATACCAAATTTTTCAGGCATGTGTACATGCTATTTTTTCTGGTACTCTCTGCTGACATCTCTGTCCATTTTTGCAACCGTGGATATTAGATGTATGCTAAGGGTAGCATCGTGGCTCAGAGGTTAGCACTGCTGCCTTGCAGCGCTGGGGCCTTGTGCTCAAATCCCACTATGTGCTGCCTCAAGGGGGGCTCTAACTATGTGCTGCCTAATATGGGGGAATCTTATGTGCTGCCTAAAGGGGAGCTCTAACTATGTGCTGCCTAACATGAGGGAATCTATGTGCTGCCTCAAGGGGGGCTCTAACTATGTGCTGCCTAATATGGGGGAATCTTATGTGCTGCCTAAAGGGGAGCTCTAACTATGTGCTGCCTAACATGAGGGAATCTATGTGCTGCCTAAAGGGGGAATCTAACTATGTGATGCCTGAAGGGAGGCTCTATGTGCTGCCTAAAGGGGGTTAAAGCACATTATTCCAAACCATTTAGGAATGTTAAGTGATTTGTGCCCTTTATGGATTAAAACCAGACTCTGCATCAACTGTAATTTTCCATGGGAGTTTTGCCATGGATCCCCCTCCGGCACGCGACAGTCCAGGTGTTAGTCCCCTTGAAACAACTTTTAAATCACTATTGTGGCCAGAAAGAGTCCCTGTGGGTTTTAAAATTTGCCTGCCCATTGAAGTCAATGGCGGTTCGCCCGGTTCGCGAACTTTTGCAGACGTTTGCAAACCGAAAATTTTATGTTCGCGACATCACTAACTGTGACTGATATTTGACTTGACTTGATACTGACTAAGCTGTGACTATAGCTTACTTGTAGACTTGAAGGCTTGAGGCTGCAGGACGGACTTGGCACCTCCTATGGACTCCAGACACACTCTAGGACTTGACAGAGCATACTGGAGAGAGCTATCTCCACCCAGGGCTTATATGGGGGAGACTAGGAGGGGTCCCATTGGTCACCCTTAGGTCACACGGTCACTGATACCTCACGGGGGTTACACTCACATGACAACGGGTGATCACATGTTAACATTGCTTAAAGGGGTACTCCGGTGCTAAGACATCTTATCCTTAACTGCCATGCCCCCTCCCATAGGCTTGCATTGAGGGGGGTGGAGCGTGACATCACACGGGGGAGGGGCAATAACTCTCTTATATACATTTTTCAGTATAACACATGGCAGAAAATATATGCAAGGGGAGGCTGCCTGACAGGGCAGCAAGGGCACAGGGGTATAACTCCTGTACTGGGCCACCACACACAGCACGTAGACAAAGGTTGTTAAGGGGGTACTCCGTTGGAAAACAAACTGTTTAAAATCAACTGTTGCCACAAAGTTAAACAGATTTGTAATTTACTTCTATTTAATAATCGTAATCCTTCCAGTACTTATCAGCTGCTGTATATTACAGAGGAAGTTGTGTAGTTCTTTCCAGTCTGACAACAGTGCTCTCTGCTGACACCTCTGTCTGTGTCCCTGTCCAGAGTAAGAGCAAATCCCCATAGCAAACCTCTCCTGGACTGGAAAGAACTACACAACTTCCTCTGTAGTATACAGCAGCTGATAAGTACTGGGAGGATTAAGATTTTTAAATAGAAGTAATTTACAAATCTGTTTAAAGGGGTACTCCGCCCTAGACATCTTATCCCCTGTCTAAAGGATAGGGGATAAGATGTCTGATTGTGGGGGTCTCGCCATTGGAAACCCCCCGCGATCTCTCCTGCAGCACTCCTATCATTTGGATAGGGGATAAGATGTCTAGGGGCAGAGTACCTCTTTAACTTTCTGGAGCCAGTTGATTAGAAAAAAAAAATCCCACTGAAGTACCCCTTAAAAATCTAATCCACATTGCTGCTACTGTAACCTCTAGGAATAAAAAAATTAGGTCATACCCTAAATCTTTGCAATAAAGAAGTGCAAGAAAGGGATGAAAGAGCATTAGGAAAATATATCTGCTTTCTTTAGACAGTGCCACTGTTGTTTACAGGCTGTGTCTGGTATTGCAGATCACCTTTGATCAAGTGAACGGGACTGAGCCACAGTGCTAGAAACTACTTATAGACAATAATGGTGCTGCTTTTGAGTAGAATCTCTTATTAAGTTTATATAGGAATATTGGAGTGGACTTATTTTCCCCACCTACGCTACACAACTGGAGTTGCTCAGGCGCCATTTTCATCAAGCTGAATATATTTTCACATTAGCTTCTTTATGTGAGAATTAGAATTTCTTTCATTTATCCCAAGACAACCCCAGGCCCTCTGGAGAGAATTCATTGTAGTTATCAGACCACTACTTTCTATTTTAATAAGCAAATGTCATCAATTCTGGATGAATCCTCATGTTGATTGATTCATTACGTTTCATACACTGAATTCTCATGTGGCTACATTTAGTATCTTCTATTTGTTTTTTGTCTTCTCCATATATCCGGTCTAGTTTGTACTGTCATAGATAATGTCCATAATAACCGGTTCCTGCTCTGTAATATGTAAATCGCCATTGCTGCGGCCTCCATTACTGTGAACCTCAGAGACATAAAGTTGCTGGTTGTAAAGCTTCCATTAGCAGGCGTTTTAGTGGGACTTTGTAGCACGGATGTTACAAGCAATATCTTCATTCATCTGTGCTACGTACAAAGCCGGAGATATTTCAGACTCCATTACTTCCTCCCATTCCCTCCCCAAGTAATCAGAGGAAGAATAAAAAGAATTGCTTTTTTAATTAGCTCTAATGATTCCTGTTATCTCCCAGATGAGTGATAGAGCAATCTGTCAGACATGTCCAAACACCCAGGCAGAATTGTCCTTCAGAGGGGTCCTAATGCATCCGCCTCCATACAACACATCAACTGTAATGTGGACTGTGGTTAAGACGTCTGCAAGGTTCTGTATAGAAGTATTTCACATGTGCTATATAGGTTTGGATCCTTGCACATAAATATGTTCAACCTGAGGATATTGGTACGAAGAACTAAGAAAGAGGAAGATAAACAAGTACGATGACTTCATTCATAGACATTAGTGAATGTATCACCTAGATTTTTTTCTGATTAAATCATATCTTAAGGTGTACCTGTCATGGTATTATGTAATGTAGATAATACCATGATATGTTGATTTTAAAATACATTGGTAAAAAAAAAATAGTTTTTTGTCCCTGCAGTTATTTCCTATGTGTCTCTGTGAGGAGTCCAAATACAGAAAGTGTGGGTGGACAAGCAGGGCTCTGTACACTGAGGACAAGCAGGTCTCTGTACACTGAGGACAAGCAGGGGTCTGTACACTAAGGAAAAGCTGGGCTCTGTACACTGAGGACAAGCAGGGCTCTGTACACTGAGGACAAGTAGGGCTCTGTACACTGAGGACAAGCAGGGCTCTGTACACTGAGGACAAGCTGGGCTCTGTACACTGAGGACAAGCAGGGCTCTGTAAACTGAGGACAAGCAGTGCTCTGTACACTGAGGACATGCAGGGCTCTGTACACTGAGGACAAGCAGGGCTCTGTACACTGAGGACAAGCAGCGTTCTGTACACTGAGGACAAGCAGGGCTCTGTACACTGAGGACAAGCAGCGCTCTGTGCACTGAGGATAAGAAGGGCTCAATACACTAAGGATAAGCAGGGCTCTGTGCACTGAGGACAAGCAGGGCTCTGTACACTGAGGACAAGCAGCGCTCTGTGCACTGAGGATAAGAAGGGCTCTATACACTAAGGATAAGCAGGGCTCTGTGCACTGAGGACAAGCAGGGCTCTGTACACTGAGGACAAGCAGGGCTCTGTGCACTGAGGACAGCAGGGCTCTGTGCACTGATGACAAGAAGGGCTCTATACACTAAGGACAAGCAGGGCTCTGTACACTGAGGGCCAGCAGGGTTCTGTACACTAAGGACAGGCAGGGCTCTGTACACTGAGGACAAGCAGGGCTCTGTACACTGAGGACAAGCAGGGCTCTTTACACTGAGGACAAGCAGGGCTCTGTACACTGAGGACAAACAGGTCTCTGTACAATAAGGACAAGAAGGGCTCTGTACACTGAGGACAAGTAGGGCTCTGTACACTGAGGACAAGCAAGGTTCTGAACACTGAGGACAAGCAGGGCTCTGTACACTGAGGACAAGCAGGGCTCTGTGCACTGAGGACATGCAGGGCTCTTTACATTGAGGACAAGCAGGGCTCTGTACACTGAGGACAAGCAGGACTCTGTAAACTGAGGTCAAGCAGGGCTCTGTACACTGAGGACCATCAGGGCTCTGTGCACTGAGGACAAGAAGGGCTCTATACACTAAGGACAAGCAGGGCTCTGTACACTGAGGACAAGCAGGGTTCTGTACACTAAGGACAGGCAGGGCTCTGCACACTGAGGACAAGCAGGGCTCTGTACACTGAGGACAAGTAGGGCTCTGTGCACTGAGGACAGCAGGGCTCTGTGCACTGATGACAAGAAGGGCTCTATACACTAAGGACAAGCAGGGCTCTGTACACTGAGGACAAGCAGGGTTCTATACACTAAGGACAGGCAGGGCTCTGTACACTGAGGACAAGCAGGGCTCTGTACACTGAGGACAAGCAGGGCTCTTTACACTGAGAACAAGCAGAGCTCTGTACACTGAGGACAAACAGGTCTCTGTACAATAAGGACAAGAAGGGCTCTGTACACTGGGGACAAGTAGGGCTCTGTACACTGAGGATAAGCAAGGTTCTGAACACTGAGGACAAGCAGGGCTCTTTACATTGAGGACAAGCAGGGCTCTGTACACTGAGGACAAGCAGGACTCTGTAAACTGAGGTCAAGCAGGGCTCTGTACACTGAGGACCATCAGGGCTCTGTGCACTGAGGACAAGCAAGGCTCTTTAAAATGAGGACAAACAGGGCTCTGTACACTGAGGACAAGTAGGGCTCTTATTGAGGACAAGCATGGCTCTTTAAATTAAGGACAAGCATGGCTCTGTACACTGAGGACAAGCAGGGCTCTTTACACTGACGACAAGCAGGCCTCTTTACACAGTGGACAAGCAGGGCTCTGTACACTGAGGACAAGCAGGGCTCTGTACACTGAGGACAAGCAGGGCTCTGTGCACTGAGGACAAGCAGGACTCTGTACACTGAGGACAAGCAGGGCTCTGTGATATGCTCCTGACTCACACAGCAGACTGTTTCTCAAGCCAGAAGTCTGCACAGAGCCCTGCTTATCCACCCTCACATGCCTTGCTTGTACCCCTGTATTTTGTCTCCTAATAGAGACACATAGACAACAGCTGCAGGGACGAAAATATACAAATGTTTTACTAATTTATATTACAATTCTAATATAACATTATATAAAAAGTTTTTGCAAATGACAAATACGAGTCCATGCCTCGAAGGGTTGGATTCGTTTTTGTTGCACGAGAAGGACCTACACAATATTAGGCAGGTGATTTTAATGTTAGGGCTGATAAGTTTATATTTAGTAACCTGACAATGAAAGTAAATAAGACTTTTATACTGTGGGGGTCACAAGCTGGATCAATTTTCAATTTATTATAGTGTTAAATGTTTCTCTAGTTATCTGAGACAAATATGATATAATACGTGTTAGCTGTTGCCTTTACGAGAAGCAGTAGAGAAAGATACCAGGAGCATCTTTCATCTTCACACAGCAGAGGGATCCATATTATGGGTGAACTATACCAGTGACTGCAGCCATAAATTTAGTTTGAGTTTGTGATGTCCTTAAAGCTTTTGGTGCCCCAGCCAACTCCTTGCTATTTCTCTCATATATACAGAATAAACACTGGTAAGCTACATGGTTATGGTTCCATAGTCACCCTCTTAGCTAAATGCTATCATACACTACATTCTATGAACATGCTCAGGAGGCTGATGTGGATAGCTCACACATAAAAAGCTTCTCCTAAGGGGCATGGCAATAAAGGGAATATCCCTGGAGTCCTCTTGTCTTAAAGGGTACTCCAAAGGATAGGGGAAAAGATGTCTGATCGCAGGGGTCCCTCCACTGGGACCCCTACGATCTCCATGCGGCAGTGGTCGTGAAGTCACACCCCCTACATTCATGCCTATGGGAGGGGGCGTGACGGCGTCCTATGCAGTTCTGTGTTCGCCCCTCCCCTCAGCTGTCCAAAGATTTCCGAACATACAGCGAGGGGAGGGGAAGGCAGAACTGGGCAGGATGCAGCTCTACACCAGCCCTGAACACAGTTCCCTCCTCCCATCCCCCTCAGGAGGAGAGGAGGGACGTAGATTTTTACAGCCCCCTGGACGTACATCTTAACAGCCCCCTTGACGTACATTTTTACAGCCCCCTGGATGTCCAGGAGCGGGGCTGTGCAAATCTATGTCCAAGCGGGGCTGTGCAAATGTATGTCCCATCTCTCCTCCTGAGGGAGGTGCAAGGAGGGAACTGCATACAGGGCTGAGAGAGGTGCAGAGTTGCACAAAAAAGGCGCAAAAAAGGTGCAAGCAGGGTTTATTTGCGCCTTTTTTGCGCCTTTTTGTTTACACACTTCTTCTTATTTTGAGTTGCAATCCACTGATTTTGGCAATACACATGATATGGAAGGGTTTTATGAACTGCGCCTTTTTGTGAAAAGGCGCAAAAAAGGCTCAAAGCCACTGAAAAGTCTCTAAAACTACACCAGCCCAGACTTAGCTTAGCTTTTTGGTATAGGTAAAGAGAGAAATTTCAGAAAATGTGACCTGCACAAAATTTATCAAATGCTCTGTGACCATTTAATATATGTGGTGATCCTACACATTACCAGCACACACAAAAAGGTGTAGAAAAATGCTTCACTTACACCTACAATGATAAATGCTTCACTTACACCTACAATGATAAATGCTTCACTTACACCTACAATGATAAATGCTGGCCTATATCTATATTACACAGGTTTAGTTGTGATTCTGAATGGCACTGAATGCATGAAATATTGCAGAGCAGAACCTGAATATCATAGAACCTGTCATATACCTGAATATCATATACAGGACAATACAGGACAATGATTCAGAGCCTGCGCCATTGACTGATTACATATTCTTAATGAATTGCTTTATGCTATTTTAGGAGCAATTTAATTAAATGAATGTCTGGAAGCCAAAAATACAGACAGAAATTAAAATCCGAAGCAATATCTTGACCTTTACACTGCCAGGGTTATCAATTGATCTACAAAATACTATAATGTATATAATACATGGAGGCAATTATTCAGAGGATAGGAAAAATACCCCAACAGCTTTTTTAGTATAAAGTCAATTTTTCTTTGCCCTCCTCTGCAGCCTAAAGTCAAATCATCAGATGCAAATAAAATGTTCTTTTTTTTCTAATCTATTAGCTGTAGTTTTCTTTTATAATATCAATTTGTGTATGTTATTATAGGGGCAGCCTTATTTCCTGAGCTTTCGATGCATTTATAGATATGCTTTACAGCATGCACTGTGGACATAGGAATCAACAGGCTGGAGAGGACCCTATGGGGCTAAGGTCTGGCCCTCACCTATTGTGAATGGCCTGAACCCATTTTATCTATATACAAGGGTTCCTTTAAAACTGCATGTAATGATAAGGAGGAGACTGCTCAAAGTTTAATTGAAAGAACTGGAACTATAAAGTTATTAAAGACACTGAAATAAATTTTTACTATTTACATTTAGTTTGAGGACCCACTCTTATTAGGTGGCCTTGACGTGGTGAGTGGGCTTGCCCGTTTTGATTAAAGTTACAATCACAACAGGTTAGTTTTAACTTATGTACAAGTTGTGGATGTGCGGCCATGTTCTTATTCTCTATTTGTGTGTTACCTTTTTACTATTACTGATTTTCCCTCACAACTGGGATTGACATATTACCACATGGGTCATGGGTGGAATACAGCCCCCGGACACACTTTCTGTAGAGCTGACCTGTTTTGCTTTGTTATATATACAGTCCTGGGTATAAATAGGTCATGGAGAGATCTCTGTACTGTCCCCTGATATATTTATACATAATTATTAGGTCTCCCCTAAGCCCTCTTTTTTCTAAACTAAATAACCCTAATTCTGATAATCTTTCTGGGTACTGTAGTCCTCCCATTCCCCGTATTACCCTGGTTGCCCGTCTTTGAACCCTCTCCAGCTCCACTATATCCACTATCTGTTAACTAAGACCCGTAAGTCCTTTTCCATGTCAGTTATCCCAAGTGTTCTTCCATTTAGTACATAATCCCAGCCCGGATTTTTCCTCCCATGTGCATTACCTTACATTTATCAGTGTTGAACCTCATCTGCCACTTCCCAGACCAAACATTCAACCTATCCAGTGCACTATCCTCTATTGTGTTAATCACTTTACAGAGTTTAGTATCATCTGCAAAGATTGCTACTTTACTATTTAACCCCTCTACAAGGTAATTCATGAATATATTTAAAAAAATAGGACCCAATGTCGGATAATCTGTTGAGTCACATAAAACAGTTACTAAGGATACACTTCTTAACAACCACAGTCTTTGTAATGGGGCTGTCAAGCGACATCCATAGCAACCAGTATATTTCAGATCAGTCAGCTCAAAGCAGAAGTGATACTGAACTGCAGGCAGACTAGGTATAGGGAGTCTTGTCAATACTTCTTTTAACACAACTACAAAGTAATGTTTTATTACTCAAAGGATGAATGTTCAGTTATATTCCAGCATTTATCGTTTGGACCGCCTGCTGTTTTGTGGGACTTTAAACAGTTTAAACATTGGTTGCGGAAAGTATGGACTTCAATTACGGCAGCAGATTGAGGGGAATAGTATCCCATGGTTGGGAGCCATCAGTCTGACACTGTGTATGCGGCGAGTGAGAAGGATGGAATCAGGGGAAGACTTACACCACTTAGGGCCCCGGGACCAAATAAAGCAAGGGCCCCCAGCAAGGCTCCACACCTGGCCCCACCTCTCAATGCCCCTATTCCCACCCAATATGTATATGAATATTTGCCATAGAAAGGAATAGGGGGTGTACTTTGAGGGATGGCAAAGCCTTAACTACACCTTAACTACACCTTAACTACACTACACCTTAACTACACCAAGCGCCTAAAAACACTGAACTATCCTCCTC
Organism: Hyla sarda; assembly: GCF_029499605.1. Classification (NCBI taxonomy): domain Eukaryota; kingdom Metazoa; phylum Chordata; class Amphibia; order Anura; family Hylidae; genus Hyla; species Hyla sarda. Next base: position 46,632,442 of record NC_079200.1, read on the forward strand.
CTTTTTGTGCCAACTTGGGATCTCTGTCTGTGATACCCAGTCCAACTTGGCTCCAGCCTCCACTCACGTTTAAAGGGGTACTCCGATGTAACTTTTTTTTTTAATCAACTGGTGCCAGAAAGTTAAACAGATTTGTATATTACTTCCATTAAAAAATCTTAATTCTTCCAGTACCTATTAGCTGCTGTATACTACAAAGGGAATTATTTTCCATTTGGATTTATTTTCTGTCACAACCACAGTGCTCTCTGCTGACACCACTGTCCATTATAGGAAATATCCAAAGGAGGATATGTTTGCTATGGGGAATTTCTCCTGCTCTGGACAGTTCCTAAAATGGACAGAGGTGTCATCAGAGAGCACTGCGGTCGTGACAGAAAATAAATCCAAGATGAAAAGAATTTCCTCTGTAGTATACAGCCACTAATAAATACTGGAAGAATACAAAAGTTTTATTAGAAGTAATTTACAAATCTGTTTAACTTTCTGGCACCAGCTGATTTAAAAAAAAAGTTTTGCACCAGAGTACCTGACTTTCACCGCTCACTACATGATGGCACAGTCAGATACTGTATATAACTCATATCTCTGACTGTGTCATCATAAAGTGAGAGGTGAAAGGCAGGTAGAAAATAGCAACTAGTCCATTCATAAGCCACACACTTTACTTTTTTTTGCCCCCTGCTTGGGTGAGGCTGAGGCTTCTCAGATTTATTACAGAAATACAGAAATAGCACAACAGCACAGAGTATTTCTGGAGGGAACTGTAGTGAGTGTACAGTTCCTGCCAGAAATTCCCTGTGCTGCTGGGAAGCCTACTCCATTTTCTACCTGCCTTTCACCCCCCTACATGATATCACAGTCGGAGATAAAAGCTATATTTCACATATAACTTATATCTCAGACTGTGCCATCATGTAAGGAGTGGTGAAAGGCAGGTAGAAGATACATACAACTATACAATTCATAAGCCACCCACCCACCTGGCAAGACTAGCCTGTTTTTGGGTCCATGCAGATGCCGACTGAGAAAGCCGGCAGAGAGATCAGGGCACGTCTTCGGCAGGGCTCTGTACACCGAGGAGAAGCAGGGCTCTGTACATCGAGGACAAGCACGGCTCTGTACACCAAGAACAAGCAGGGTCCTGTACACTGAGGACAAGCAGGGCTCTGTACACTGAGGACAAGCAGGGCTCTGTACACTGAGGATAGAGCTGGCTCCGTACAGTGAGGACAAGTGGGGCTCTGTACACTGAGGACAAGAAGGGCTCTGTACAGTGAGGACAAGCAGGTCTCTGTACACTGAGGACAATCAGGGCCCTGTAGACCGAGGACAAGCAGGGTTCCGTACACTGAGGACAAGCAGGGCTCCGTATACTGAAACAAGCAGGGCTCTGAAGGAAAGCAGGGCTCTGTACAATGAGGACAGAGCCGGCTCCGTACACTGTGCACAGAGCCGGCTCCGTACACTGTGCACAAGCGGGGGTCTGTACAATGAAGACAAGCAGGGCTCTGTCCACTAAGGACAAGCAGGGCTCTGTACACTGAGGACAAGCAGGGCTCTGTACACTGAGGACAAGCAGGGGTCTGTACACTGAGGACAAGCAGGGGTCTGTACACTGAGGACAAGCAGGGCTCTGTACACTGAGGACAAGCAGGGCTCTGTACACTGAGGACAAGCAGGGCTCCGTACACTGAGGACAAGCAGGGCTCTGTACACTGAGGTCAAGCAGGGCTTTGTACACTGAGGTCAAGCAGGGCTCTGTACACTGAGGACAAGCAGGGCTCTGTACAATAAAGACAAGAGGGACTCTGTACACTAAGGACAAGCAGGGCTCCGTACACTGAGGACAAGTAGGGCTCTGTACACTGAGGACAAGCAGGGTGGGCTCACTGGTCTTCAGTGGCAGCAGTGCACTCCGGCACTGCTGCGCTTAGATGTGAAGTTCATGTGACCTAAGCGCCTCTTCTAGGCAGCCACTGAGGTTCTCTTAAAGGGCTGCCACTACAGTGGCTGTCTGGGAGCGGAATAACTGTAACAGCTAAGGGCTCGGCTCCGACATTGGAGCCGCACAGACCTAGCTGCCGCAGCAGGCCCTTTCCCCGTATTAAAAAACCCAGCTATTAAAAAATTTTTTTTCCCTGTCCGGGCCTTCAGACGACGTCCAAATGTTGCGACCGGTCAGTCTGCCCCGTATGGAGTTTGTAGTCACGGTTGGAGTTTTCAGGCGTCCTAGACCTGCTGTGAGTCATTCAACAAAGATAGTATAGCAGATGAGTCTTATCGGCTTTGTGGTAGCCCTTGGGGGGTGTATGGTAGTTGGGGTGTTGTTTCGGTAGATGAGGGGTTAATGTTAACCCTATAGTTTGTGACGCCAGGCTGAGGGCTAGTATGCTGAGTTAATTCTCTGGCCTATCGCCGCCCTTCCCAGTAACGATAGGTGCATGTATAAAATGACTGAAGGTCCATAAAGGTACTTGAACTTGGATAACTTTACTTAAATGCTTGCGGTACATCCAACAGTAACAGTCTCAGGAATACTGTCTCTATCTAGACAGTTGTTGCGGACCTTAACTTCTCATAAAAATCTCTGAATTAGGGAAAGTTGCGAAGATCCGTCCGGATTTAGGGGATAGATAAGGTCCGGTGATCTTGCAGAGTGTTTAGCGATTGACACACTCACAATTTAGCAGATATCAGCCGTCGCCGCAAGGCTCAGGCCTAAACTCACTGATGATAGCAGCGCAGATCCTTCTCCATCAACAGCCCACGAGGAAAGAGAGTGAGCAATGGCCGCCGCTCCCATATATGGGCAGGGGCAGGGCCATTTTTACTAGTCCACTTAACTGTCACTCACCGATACTAGGAGTGATGGGAGATAAACGTCACAGGGACCTCCAAAGGTCCTTAAGCATAAAACTATAGAGTCTACCTGATCACGTGACCCGCAGGTCCTGTTACGCTATGCATAGGTAATTAACCATTTATATACACTTATACAATCCTATATATACAAATCCTAAAGAATTATTAGATATCTAATATCTAAATGAGAGGTGACTAGGGGCGGGCTAGTTAAGAAGAACCCCGACTACCTAGGGACTCTGGCTATGGGGACTTATATAAAAAGGTATCGGATAGGATGCGGTACCTGAACACCACATGCTCTTATTTCTAGTTTTATTAGACAGAACACCATCTCTGACTCTTCTGCTCGCAGCACAGGACGATTATACTGAAGTGGAGAAGGGATAAAGGTTTTTGCTCATCTTATCTGAGCACACCTCCCCAGGCGGACACTGGGTAAATAAAACAAAGTGCAGTTTCAGCTATCAGAAGCAACAGAAACATGCAGACAATAACAGCAGGGACTTCTCCTCTCCTTAATTTCCCCTCACAAAATTACTTTCCCATGGTTAGTTTAGCATTGGCCGAGTCACTTCTGATAAGCCTGTTGAAGAACTGCATAAATTGCTGATTCTCATGCATTTACTGAGTCACATTATTCCATTCAGTCTGCACAAAGCACTGTCTACTACCTTAGAACCCTCTGATTCTACACGACGATTATAAAGCTCTCTCCATATAGGTCTCAAGCACTATACATAAAAGGGTGCTTCTTGTGTAAAGAGTCACTGATGGCTGTCTAATAAAATGTATTTCATGCACATAGTAAAACAGCATATAGTTTCGTGTCAGCATTTGTAATCTGTTCAGGCATGATCACTTCATATAGCTGAACGGATCATATTTTGAATAGATGATAAACTGATGCAAACTTTGCATGTCGCCGCACCAATGCGCAGTTACTCGCAGACATTGCAGTAGCTCTCGACCTAGCTCAGGGAACAAGGGGAGCGACCGCAATGTCTGTGAGTACACTCCGAGTGCAGGCGGCAACTCACAGGTCCCTGTGTGTCTGCTTGTAGTGGCAGATTGCTGCTATGAGCAGACAACACAGGCATAGCAGGAGGCACACTCTAGGGTCAGTCATCGGCGGATCCGCAACGTAAAATATGCAGCGCATCCGTTATGTGTGACCCTACCCTTAAAGTATCAGTTTGAATATCCAGTGAAAAAAACTGAACATCTCTATCAGTTTACATCAGTTTTTGTATGTTTATTTTCTTCTGAGCATGCTCAGTTTTAAAAACATGAAGTAACAAGAAGGTTAGGCAGTGTTCACATTGCCGTTGTGTTCTGTCCCATTCTAGGTCCGTTCGGCCCTTTTCATGCAATGAACAGCCCCAAAACGGGTCAGAGCACAACGGACTTCACCGGGTTACCATCGGATCCTGAACCAGAAACACGTCCTGAAAATGTGCATGGCTTCTATGTAGGGCTGAGCACTAATAGGGCACGTTCCCACGTGCCGTATTTTGCTGCGTATTTGCTGCTGCATATTTTCTTTCCCATTGAACTTCCATGGGATAGAAAATACGCATAAGCAAATACGCAGCAAAATACGGCACGTGGGAACGTGCCCTTCGGCTGTATTCACATAATCATAGTGTGGTATAACTGTACCCGCTCACAGGGACAAGTTATGCATCTGTGCCATCTGGACAGCTACTGTGGTGAGAAACTGAAATAGAAAGGGCCACATTTATCAAAACAGTCTTTCAGCAAAATTGGTTTTGTTGTCCACAGCAATCTGAGCTCAGCTTTTGTTGTTAAGCTGCTCTATTAGGTTTTGATGAATGAGGCCGAAAACATATAGGATAGTTACATAAATTTTCGTTTTCCAATGACTATTCTACTTATTGACACAAGCCTTCTGTAAGGCAGGGTCTCACAGTGCAGAAGCAGGGCAGCCAATGTGCGATGCAGTTAAAACATCACATGGACATGCTGTTCTGTGTGGTTTGCTATTGATTATTATTGGCCGTGAAGTGTTTTGCGAACAGTTTTTCTGCAAAATCATTCTGCTGTATGGTGTATTTATTAATAGCTCACCCCCATGAGCCTCCCAATAGCCACATGATGCTTTCAGGATAATCGACATCATCGCGTGGTCATTGGTGAATGCATGGGGCTGCGGGAACCCTGCCTTAGTCTGGCTAGTGACATAACATGATTTCTTACGGGAGATACCGTATATACTCAAGTATAAGCCAAGTTTTTCTGCACGATTTTTCGTGCTGAAAACATCCCCCTCGGCTTATACTCGAGTGAACTCTCCACCCTCAGTGGTCTTCAACCTGCGGACCTCCAGATGTTTCAAAACTACAACTCCCAGCATGCTGGGACAGCCATCGGCTGTCCCGGCATGCTGGGAGTTGTAGTTTTGAAACATCTGGAGGTCCGCAGGTTGAAGAGCACGGCGGCCTTCATCATCATCCAGACTCCCCCACCCCCTTTAGTTTTGAACTCACCTCCGCTCGGCGGGAAGGAAGGGGGAGCTGGGCCGGTCCATCTGTGCTGCAGGGACCGTCCTGTGGGGATGGTTAGTCGTTCCGGGCTGTCCATCTTCACCGGGGAGACCTCTTCTCCGCGCTTCGGGCCCGGAATAGTGACGTTGTCTTAACGACGACGCACATCCATCTCCACCGTACTTGGCTGACGACTATCCCTCCCCACCGGACGGTCCCTGCAGCACAGATGGCCCGGACCAGCTCACCCTTCCTTCCTGCCTAGCGGAGATGAGTACAAAACTAAAGGGGGGGGGGGGGAGTCTGGATGATGACGAACGCTGCAGTGGTCTTAAACTTGTGGACCTCCAGATGTTTCAAAACTACAACTCCCAGCATGCCCGGATAGCCGATAGCTGTCTGGGCATGCTGGGAGTTGTAGTTTTGAAACTTCTGGAGGTCCGCAGGTTAAAGACCCCTGTTCAGACATTGACAGGCGGTGATGATGAAAGGGGGGGGGGGGTTTAGGATGACAGGTGGTGATGATGAAGGGGGGTGTGGGATGATGACAGGGGGATGATGACAGGCGGTGATGATGAAGGGGGGGTGTGGGATGATGACACGGGGATGATGACAGGCGGTGATGATGAAGGGGGATGATGACAGGGTAATGATGAAGGGGGGATGATGACAGGCGGTGATGATGAAGGGGGGATGATGAAGGGGGGGATGATGACAGGGTAATGATGAAGGGGGGATGATGACAGGCGGTGATGATGAAGGGGGGATGATGAAGGGGGGATGATGACAGGGTAATGATGAAGGGGGGATGATGATAGGCGGTGATGATGAAGGGGGGATGATGACAGGGTGATGATGATGAGGGTGTTAATGACGGAGGTCTGGATGATGACATGGGGGGATTATGTATTTCCCACCCTAGGCTTATAGTCGAGTAAATAACTTTTCCTGGGTTTCTGGGGTGAAATGAGGGGCCTCGACTTATATTCAGGTCGGCTTATACTCGAGTATATACAGTAACTCCAGCTTTATACATGTCTGTCCAATAACAATAGGTAAACAGAGATAGTCTATCATCTTTCACAGTGAATGGGTCACATGGTCACTATTCTATTACAGATGATGTAAGCATAGCAATCAGGGTTGGTAGCTTCGACACCTTTACAAGTGTGCCTATTGAAGTGATTGAGCCTCTCTATAGATTTTCATTTATATGTACCTTCATTTTAACAAGACATAAGATATAGAGTAATCGGACCAGTAATAATACACATTAGATGGTTTTAATCAGATGTGTAATAATGTTTTTAATTTTATTTTTGTCATTTGGAACTTGGAGCGGTTCCAGGGTTTTCTTCTAAGCTCCATTAATCTCACACCTTCCTATAATTGGAGCCCTCCAGCCTGACATCTGCCCTGCTGTAAGTATAATTTAGATATTAAACTTCCCCAGCACATGTATCTTCGCCCTTTAGTCAGTCAGAAATCATCCAAATGGAATTAGAAAGTACAATCTGTATGCTAATTATATTTCGACTGGGACTATACCAAATCCCGACTGGTTTCCACAACACAATACCCCTGATAACACTACAATGCCAGGAATATAGAAGATGGCAATTACTAGTGATTAGAAAGGCCACCTGCCTGTCCTGCCATCGATAATTGCATGAAATCCTATGAATATTCTTCTCTTTAAAAAAAAATGAAAGCCGGTCATTTCATAAAAGGGAAAAAAACATAACATACAGTATATCAATTATACAGTTAATGAAAGTGAACAAATTGAGTTTGTTCTTAAAATGGCTCCAGAGAGAGGAATGAAATGTTTGAAGCTCTGCGTTTTGAAGTGCAGATGTTCCCGGTTATAAATAACATAAGACAAGGGGAATGTTCTTTAGAGAATACCAAGGCATTAGAAAACCAGTATATATGCGGGAACCGCGAGTGGATCTGAACGCCTAATAATTGGGCACTGTAGACACAGAGTTAGGAGGGAGACTAACATGACTTGATTTTGTGTTAGCTTTAGGGCTGGTCACATATTAGCGGTGCCTGTCACTCACAGATGGCTTGCTGGGATACATTTGGACTGGAAAGAAGGAAGAAACCGGTCACTTGACATAGGTTTACTCATATATCCCCTCCCAACAAGAAATGCCTGTTATTCTTCATCTACCCACAGGGAAATTTTTGAGGTTATTTAAGTGACAAGAATAACAACAGGTCAAGTGTTGTATTGAGGAGGAATATATTAAAGTGTCTGTGTGACCAATAAACTGTATTGATTGTTTTGGAATCCAACCTGCACCCGTGTCCCTATGCCTGTATCAGGGGCAGGTAGACTAGTAGACTAGAAATACATAAAAAATGAATTAGCACCAAACTCAACCTGTGGATAACAAAAGTGGAGGAGCACCATGTGTGCAACCACCTGTAATGTAGTGTTGCTTGCGAATATTCGCAATTCGAATATTATTCGCGAATATCGCATATTCGCGAATTCGCGAATTTCGCGAATATAGCGCTATATATTCGTAATTACGAATATTCGTTTTTTTTTTGTTTTTTTCTTCACAATACATATCACAGTGATCATCCCTCTCTGCTTCCAGCTTGTGTGGTGTAAAGAAGGTTCTAATACTACTGTGTGAGACTGTCGCGCGAAAATTCGCATATGCGAATTTTCGCATATGCGAATTTTCGCGTGTGCTAATTTCGCATATGCTAATTTTCACATATGTTAATTTTCGCATACGCGAATTTTCGCGTATACGAAAATAAAACGAGAATATAACAAATATGCGAATATTCGCGAATATATGACGAATATTCGTCCATATATTCGCGAATATTCGCGAATTCGAATATGGCCTATGCCGCTCAACACTACTGTAATGTTGCACAGAATTAAAGAAGGTGTAGAGGGAGCTGCTATCGAGCAAACGACCTACCTATCTAGCTACTTACCTATCCACTCACCCACCTACACACCTTGCTGTCTACTTACCCACCCATCTACCCACCTGGCTACATACCTACCAATCTTTCTAGCTAGCCATCGACCTAGCTGGCTGTCTACTTGCCTACCCACCTACCTACTTGGCTGTCCACCTACCAAGCCATCTACCTATCTGTCTAGCTAGCTACCTTCCTACCTACCTGACTTTCTATCTACATAACAATCCACCCCCTACCCACCTACCTGGCTGTCTGCCTTGCTAGTTACCTACCTGGCAGTCTGCCTACCCATGCAACTGCCTACCCACCTGGCTGTCTACCTAACAACCTACGTACCTGACTGTCCACCTACCTAACTAGCTGCCTTCCTACCTGGCTAACTATCTACCTAAATATGCAGCTACCTACCTGGCTGTCAACCTAGCTAGCAATCTTCTTAGCTTTCTAACAACCTATCTAGATAGCTTCCTACCTACATACATGAATAGCTTTCTACCTAGCTAGTACTCCATCAACTACCCCCCGGCTGTCTACCTATCTAACCACCAACCCACCTACCTTGCTGTCTAACTAGCTAGCTACCTACCTATGTTAATGTCTACCTAATTACCCACCCTCCTACCTAGCTAGGTAATAATCTACCTAGGTAGCTACCTACCTGGCCACCAACCTACTTGGCAACCTACCTAGCTACATACCTACCTGGCTGTCTACCTACCTAGCTACCTACTTTTTGTGCTACCTAACTAACTAAATAGCAACCTACCTATTTGGCTGGCTACTTACCTGGCTTACTACCTACTTAACCTACCTACCTAGTTTTCTACCTACCTGGCTATCTACCTAGTTAGCTAACAACCTACCTAGATAGCTACCTACCTATTTAGCTAAGAACATGCCTAGCTAGCAACCTACCTACATAGTAAAGAACCTAGCTATCCACCTAGCTAGCTAGCTAACTACCTAGCTAACAACCTAAATTCCTACCTGGCTACCTAGATACCGTCATATTTATCAACTTAAGAGAGGGGGTTGATCTACCTTTCTAAGGATGTATTTACCTGACTACTGTGGGACATACCTACCTAATGGTGAACTTACCTGCCTATTATAGGGGATATACCTACTTAATGGGAGACCTACTATCCTACCCACTTTTACTTACTACCCACCTATACAAACATTCTGCAGGACCGAGTCCTTCTTAGGTTCATGCCTACCTTTGCTCTCATAGTATCATCCTTGAGGAATCTCAATCAAGTGATCTCTTTACTTGTCTTAGCTCAACCTGCTTTCTCTGAAGAACAATATCTTCACACCATGGATGTGTTGAGATGCCTCAGAATCTATGTGGATAGATCTCGAGTCTTCAAAAAGTATTAGAGGCTCCAAACCTATCATCAGTAGGTAGATCAAGAAGGCTATCAGGGAAGTCTTTAAATTCTCCAGTCTTTGTAGGAGCCCATCAACCAGGGCTGCTGCAACCTCTTTTGCTGAAAGTAGTTTGCTCCTTTAGGGTATGTTCGTACTGATTAATATTTGCATTGAATTCTCGATGAAAAAATCCGCTCAGAAATAACCGTTTTTTTCCGCGCAGAATGCGCAGAAATCAGTGCGGAATTCAGCGCGGCATAGAAGAAATTTTTTTTTTATCCCCATCTGTGTTGCTGGGGGGACGTAAGGGAATCATACATTTCTAAGAACAATTTGTTTTTCCTTACTCGCAAAAGCAGCACCAAAATATCTTACCGTAGTTATAACATAGATTCTTGTTTTAAAACAGTGGAATGAGTGTAATCCCCCTCTTTATATGGGTTATTTGGTTGATTAATTACTTTTTGCTTACTAGGGCTCATAAAAATCTTGCTGTCCCACCAGTCTACCCCATCTAAAACTAACAAATTATCATTAGAAACAAACAATTTCTTGAAAGGTTGCTGCCAAAGTTTTTAACTCCTGGACAACCCTTCTGGTTTTGGAGTCTTTTGAAGAATAACTTGGCAACCCTGATATATAGGTGAAATATAGATATTATCTGATGTACTTTGTAGATGAGCAATAGCTATCAGAACCTGTAGGGTTAATCTGCACTGACAGTCTTTTGTTTTTCTGGTTGCTGTATTTACGCCTAAGGTCAGCTGACCTTGTTGGCTTTGAACCTGTCTAGCTGGCTATTTAAACCTGCACGGTGCTCTTAGACCTTGTCTGTGAAAGAGTTCTCTCTAGTAACTAGCGCTTATACCCTGCTATTCCTGGTTATCTGGTATTTGTGACTTTTGGCTTGGCTCTTCTCTTGTATTAGCGATTCTGTACCTTGAGATTTCCTGTTACTGACTTGGCTAGTGAACTCTGACTAATTGTGTCTGTTTGTTTAGAATCAATCGTTTGTGTGCCTCCTTATGTTTTTCCCAACCTGAGTCTGTTTTTGTTGTTTATTTTGTTGACGGTGACTCCCATATCTTAATTAGGTAGGGACCGGCACTGTGGTTGTCAATACACTGTTTAGAGCAGATAGGCAAGTATGCAGGGTCAGTGGGAGTGGGTGGGATCAGGGCTGTACTCCTTCCCTGCCTAGACATGACATTTTCACAGGCCCACATACCTGCATTTGCCTTGCTCCTGCATAGTGGAAGCTATGTCTGCTTTGGTAGAGCAAATGCAAGGCTTCCCTCAGCTGGTCCAGGATTTAGCTGAAAGACTTCAGCATTATGAGTGTTCTCAGTCTCAGTCATGATTAGTCCAGACCTTGACCCAGAGGTTGCAAGATCAGGAGCAGTTAATTCAGGGCTTGCTAGTCAGAATTCAATAGCTGGAGTCTGCCCGAACTCAGGTGTCATCTGTTCCTGTTTCAGCTCCTGTGAAGCCACAATTTAGTCTCCCTGATCGATTTTCTGGTAATAGCAAAACATTCAAAACTTTCTGTGAGAGCTGCAAATTGGACTTTAGGTTAAGACCTTACACGTCTGTGTTACGCCGAGCGCTCCGGGTTCCCGCTCCTCCCCGGAGCGCTCGCTTCACCTCCTCCGCTGCAGCGCCCCGGTCACGTCCTCTGACCCGGGGCGCTGCGATCCTGCTGCTAGCCGGGATGCGATTCGCGATGCGGGTAGCGCCCGCTCGCGATGCGCACCCCGGCTCTCCTACCTGACTCGCTCCCCGTCTGTTCTGTCCCGGCGCGCGCGGCCCCGCTCCCTAGGGCGCGCGCGCGCCGGGTCTCTGCGATTTAAAGGGCCACTGCGCCGCTGATTGGCGCAGTGGTTCCAATTAGAGTTATCACCTGTGCACTCCCTATATTACCTCACTTCCCTTGCACTCCCTTGCCGGATCTTGTTGCCTTAGTGCCAGTGAAAGCGTTCCTTGTGTGTCCCTTGCCAGTGTTTCCAGACCTTCTGCCGTTGCCCCTGACTACGATCCTTGCTGCCTGCCCCGACCTTCTGCTACGTCCGACCTTGCTTCTGCCTACTCCCTTGTACCGCGCCTATCTTCAGCAGCCAGAGAGGTGAGCCGTTGCTAGTGGATACGACCTGGTCACTACCGCCGCAGCAAGACCATCCCGCTTTGCGGCGGGCTCTGGTGAAAACCAGTAGTGGCTTAGAACCGGTCCACTAGCACGGTCCACGCCAATCCCTCTCTGGCACAGAGGGTCCACTACCTGCCAGCCGGCATCGTGACAGTAGATCCGGCCATGGATCCCGCTGAAGTTCCTCTGCCAGTTGTCGCTGACCTCACCACGGTGGTCGCCCAGCAGTCACAACAGATTGCGCAACAAGGCCAACAGCTGTCTCAACTGACCGTTATGCTACAACAGTTGCTACCACAGCTTCAGCAGTCATCTCCTCCGCCAGCTCCTGCACCTCCTCCGCAGCGAGTGGCCGCTCCTGGGATACGCTTATCCTTGCCGGATAAGTTTGATGGGGACTCTAAGTTTTGCCGTGGCTTCCTTTCCCAATGTTCCCTGCATCTGGAGATGATGTCGGACCTGTTTCCCACTGAAAGGTCTAAGGTGGCTTTCGTAGTCAGTCTTCTGTCCGGAAAAGCCCTGTCATGGGCCACACCGCTCTGGGACCGCAATGACCCCGTCACTGCCTCAGTACACTCCTTCTTCTCGGAAATCCGAAGTGTCTTTGAGGAACCTGCCCGAGCCTCTTCTGCTGAGACTGCCCTGTTGAACCTGGTCCAGGGTAATTCTTCCGTTGGCGAGTATGCCGTACAATTCCGTACACTTGCTTCAGAATTGTCCTGGAATAATGAGGCCCTCTGCGCGACCTTCAAAAAAGGCCTATCCAGCAACATTAAAGATGTTCTGGCCGCACGAGAAATTCCTGCTAATCTACATGAACTTATTCACCTAGCCACTCGCATTGACATGCGTTTTTCTGAAAGGCGTCAGGAACTCCGCCAAGATATGGACTCTGTTCGCACGAGGCGTTTCGTCTCCTCGGCTCCTCTCTCCTCTGGTCCCCTGCAATCTGTTCCTGTGCCTCCCGCCGTGGAGGCTATGCAGGTCGACCGGTCTCGCCTGACACCTCAAGAGAGGACACGACGCCGTATGGAGAACCTCTGCCTGTACTGTGCTAGTACCGAACACTTCCTGAGGGATTGTCCTATCCGTCCTCCCCGCCTGGAAAGACGTACGCTGACTCCGCACAAAGGTGAGACAGTCCTTGATGTCTACTCTGCTTCTCCACGTCTTACTGTGCCTGTGCGGATGTCTGCTTCTGCCTTCTCCTTCTCTACAGTGGCCTTCTTGGACTCTGGTTCTGCAGGAAATTTTATTTTGGCCTCTCTCGTCAACAGGTTCAACATCCCAGTGACCAGTCTCGCCAGACCCCTCTACATCAATTGTGTAAATAATGAAAGATTGGACTGTACCATACGTTTCCGCACGGAGCCCCTTCTTATGAGCATCGGATCTCATCATGAGAGGATTGAACTTTTGGTCCTCCCCAATTGCACCTCGGAGATTCTCCTTGGACTTCCCTGGCTTCAACTTCATTCCCCAACCCTGGATTGGTCCACTGGGGAGATCAAGAGTTGGGGGTCCTCTTGTTCCAAGAACTGTCTAAAACCGGTTCCCAGTAACCCTTGCCGTAACTCTGTGGTTCCTCCAGTAACCGGTCTCCCTAAGGCCTATATGGACTTCGCGGATGTTTTCTGCAAAAAACAAGCTGAGACTCTACCTCCTCACAGGCCTTATGATTGCCCTATCGACCTCCTCCCGGGTACTACTCCACCCCGGGGCAGAATTTATCCTCTCTCTGCCCCAGAGACTCTTGCCATGTCCGAATACGTCCAGGAGAATCTAAAAAGGGGCTTTATCCGTAAATCCTCCTCTCCTGCCGGAGCCGGATTTTTCTTTGTCTCCAAAAAAGATGGCTCCCTACGTCCTTGCATTGACTACCGCGGTCTTAATAAAATCACGCTTAAGAACCGCTACCCCTTACCCCTCATCTCTGAACTCTTTGATCGCCTCCAAGGTGCCCACATCTTCACTAAATTGGACTTAAGAGGCGCCTATAACCTCATCCGCATCAGAGAGGGGGACGAGTGGAAAACGGCATTTAACACCAGAGATGGACACTTTGAGTATCTGGTCATGCCCTTTGGACTGTGCAATGCCCCTGCCGTCTTCCAAGACTTTGTCAATGAAATTTTTCGTGATCTATTATACTCCTGTGTTGTGGTATATCTGGACGATATCCTAATTTTTTCTGCCAATCTAGAGGAACACCGCCGGCATGTCCGTATGGTTCTTCAGAGACTTCGTGACAACCAACTCTATGCCAAAATTGAGAAATGTCTGTTTGAATGCCAATCTCTTCCTTTTCTAGGATATTTGGTCTCTGGCCAGGGACTACAGATGGATCCAGACAAACTCTCTGCCGTCTTAAATTGGCCACGCCCCTCCGGACTCCGTGCTATCCAACGCTTTTTGGGGTTCGCCAATTATTACAGGCAATTTATTCCACATTTTTCTACCATTGTGGCTCCTATCGTGGCTTTAACCAAGAAAAATGCTGATCCCAAGTCCTGGCCTCCTCAAGCAGAAGACTCCTTTAAACAACTCAAGTCTGCCTTTTCTTCGGCTCCCGTGCTCTCCAGACCTGACCCTTCCAAACCCTTCCTATTGGAGGTTGATGCCTCCTCAGTAGGAGCTGGAGCTGTTCTTCTACAAAAAAATCCTTCCGGGCATGCTGTCACTTGTGGTTTTTTCTCTAGGACCTTCTCTCCAGCGGAGAGGAACTACTCCATCGGGGATCGAGAGCTTCTAGCCATTAAATTAGCACTTGAGGAATGGAGGCATCTGCTGGAGGGATCAAGATTTCCTGTTATTATCTACACCGACCACAAGAACCTCTCCTACCTCCAGTCGGCCCAACGGCTGAATCCTCGCCAGGCCCGGTGGTCTCTGTTCTTTGCCCGATTTAATTTTGAGATTCACTTTCGTCCTGCCGATAAGAACATTAGAGCCGATGCTCTCTCTCGTTCCTCGGATGCCTCAGAAGTTGATCTCCCTCCGCAACACATCATTCCACCTGACTGCCTGATCTCCACTTCTCCTGCCTCCATCAGACAGACTCCTCCAGGAAAGACCTTTGTTTCTCCACGCCAACGCCTCGGAATCCTCAAATGGGGTCACTCCTCCCATCTCGCAGGTCATGCGGGCATCAAGAAATCTGTGCAACTCATCTCCCGCTTCTATTGGTGGCCGACTCTGGAGACGGATGTTGGGGACTTTGTGCGAGCCTGCACTATCTGTGCCCGGGATAAGACTCCTCGCCAGAAGCCCGCTGGTTTTCTTCATCCTCTGCCTGTCCCCGAACAGCCTTGGTCTCTGATTGGTATGGATTTTATTACTGATTTACCCCCTTCCCGTGGCAACACCGTTATTTGGGTGGTCGTTGATCGATTCTCCAAAATGGCACATTTCATTCCTCTTCCTGGTCTTCCTTCTGCGCCTCAGTTGGCTAAACAATTTTTTGTACACATTTTTCGTCTTCACGGGTTGCCTACGCAGATTGTCTCGGATAGAGGGGTCCAATTCGTGTCTAAATTCTGGAGAGCTCTCTGTAAACAACTCAAGATTAAATTAAATTTTTCCTCTGCATATCATCCCCAGTCCAATGGACAAGTAGAAAGAATTAACCAGATCCTGGGTGATTATTTGCGACATTTTGTTTCCTCCCGCCAGGATGACTGGGCAGATCTCCTTCCATGGGCCGAATTCTCGTATAACTTCAGGGTCTCTGAATCTTCCTCCAAATCCCCATTTTTCGTGGTGTACGGCCGTCACCCTCTTCCCCCCCTCCCTACCCCCTTGCCCTCTGGTCTGCCCGCTGTGGATGAAATTTCTCGTGACCTTTCCATTATATGGAGAGAGACCCAAAATTCTCTCTTACAGGCTTCTTCACGCATGAAAAGGTTCGCGGATAAGAAAAGAAGAGCTCCCCCCGTTTTTTCCCCTGGAGACAAGGTATGGCTCTCCGCTAAATATGTCCGCTTCCGTGTCCCTAGCTACAAGTTGGGACCACGCTATCTTGGTCCTTTCAAAATTCTGTGTCAAATTAATCCTGTCTCTTATAAACTTCTTCTTCCTCCTTCTCTTCGTATCCCTAATGCCTTTCACGTCTCTCTTCTCAAACCACTCATCCTCAACCGTTTTTCTCCCAAATCTGTTCCTCCCACTCCTGTTTCCGGCTCCTCGGACGTCTTCTCGGTCAAGGAGATTTTGGCTGCCAAAAAGGTCAGAGGAAAAAATTTTTTTTTAGTAGACTGGGAGGGTTGTGGTCCTGAAGAGAGATCCTGGGAACCTGAGGACAACATCCTTGACAAAAGTCTGCTCCTCAGGTTCTCAGGCTCCAAGAAGAGGGGGAGACCCAAGGGGGGGGGTACTGTTACGCCGAGCGCTCCGGGTTCCCGCTCCTCCCCGGAGCGCTCGCTTCACCTCCTCCGCTGCAGCGCCCCGGTCACGTCCTCTGACCCGGGGCGCTGCGATCCTGCTGCTAGCCGGGATGCGATTCGCGATGCGGGTAGCGCCCGCTCGCGATGCGCACCCCGGCTCTCCTACCTGACTCGCTCCCCGTCTGTTCTGTCCCGGCGCGCGCGGCCCCGCTCCCTAGGGCGCGCGCGCGCCGGGTCTCTGCGATTTAAAGGGCCACTGCGCCGCTGATTGGCGCAGTGGTTCCAATTAGAGTTATCACCTGTGCACTCCCTATATTACCTCACTTCCCTTGCACTCCCTTGCCGGATCTTGTTGCCTTAGTGCCAGTGAAAGCGTTCCTTGTGTGTCCCTTGCCAGTGTTTCCAGACCTTCTGCCGTTGCCCCTGACTACGATCCTTGCTGCCTGCCCCGACCTTCTGCTACGTCCGACCTTGCTTCTGCCTACTCCCTTGTACCGCGCCTATCTTCAGCAGCCAGAGAGGTGAGCCGTTGCTAGTGGATACGACCTGGTCACTACCGCCGCAGCAAGACCATCCCGCTTTGCGGCGGGCTCTGGTGAAAACCAGTAGTGGCTTAGAACCGGTCCACTAGCACGGTCCACGCCAATCCCTCTCTGGCACAGAGGGTCCACTACCTGCCAGCCGGCATCGTGACAGTCTGGTACTGAGGCCCAGAGAGTAGGTATTATTTTGTCTCTTTTGCAAGGGGGTACCCAGGAATGGGTATTTTCCCTTAATTCCGATGCTCCGGAGTTGTCCTCAGTGGATGCTTTATTTGCAGTAGTGGGTCTCTTGTACGCTGCACCGGACCATGCTGCATACGCTGAGTCTCAACTGCGTACATTAAAGCAAGTTCGCAGACCAGTGAAGGAGTACTGTGCTCATTTTAGAAATTGGTGTGTGTGGCCTCCAACTGGAATACCCCTGCCTTGATTTGTCAGTTCAGACTGGGGTTATCTGACACCTTAAAGGACATGCTGGTTACTTACCCCTCTCCTGACACCCTTGACCAAGTCATGACTTTAGCTGTGCGTTTGGATAGATGTTTGCGAGAGCGCAAATGGGATTGTTCTTCATCCTCTATCTCTCCTTTCCGGCTTGATTCCTTTCCTGTCTCTAAATCTGTGCCTGGGGATGAACATATGCAGATAGGGTCCATTCGTACCTGGAGAGGACACTCATTTCATTGGGTCATGTGTGAAGCGTCTGCAGCCAAGTGGTAATCGGGGAGGCCACTTGGGCGCACAGGTAAGTCATGTCATTTAGAGAACTACGCCTGGCAAAGTTCTTCTGGGCCATTGTTCCATCTCCAGTCCAATCTGATTTAAAATCTAACAATGTCTCAAGGCCAGTTTTGCAGCAGCCTCTGGCTGAATCTGTTTGTTGTGATGACATGGGAAATAAGTGTTTGGAAAGTGTGCATGCAGACTTGGAGTCAAAAAGGAGTAGTGAAGATTTGGAGGATGATTGTGAGGACACTAATGAGTGGTGTGACATAGAGGATGAGGATACAGATGAGTATCTGGAGTATCTGTATCCAAGCCCGTACCTCTGTTAGGGGTCCAGTGGCCCCTCTTAAAAGGGGGGGGGGGTGTACTGTCAGAACCCGTAGGGTTAATCTGCACTGACAGTCTTTTGTTTTTCTGGTTGCTGTGGTTACGCCTAGCTCTCTGCGCTGGTCAGCAGACTTTGTTGGCTTTGCACCTGCATAGCTGGCTATTTAAACCTGCACTGTGCTCTTAGACCTATACTGTGAAAGAGTTGTCTCTAGTAACTAGCGCTTACACCCTGTTATTCCTGATTATCTGGTATTTGTGACTTTTGGCGTGGCTATCTGACACTTCTCTTGTATTAGCGATTCTGTACCTTGAGATTTCCTGTTACTGATTTGGACTCGTGTCTGTTTGTTTAAAATTATTTTTGTTAGTTTGTGTGCCTCCTGAGGTTTTCCCAACCTGAGCCTGTTTTTTGTTGTTAATTTTGTTGAAGGTGACTCCCATCACTTGCTTAGGTAGGGACCGGCACAGTGTTTGATGATCCGCTGTTTAGAGCGGATAGGCAAGTAGGCAGGGTCAGTGGGAGTGGGTAAGATCAGGGCTGCACTTCCTCCCTGCCCAGACGTGACAATAGCAAGTTTGGCGTATAACCTCTAGATTTACTAACCATATTGTATCCCAATGTTCCTCCATATTTCTGCTGCAACCTTGTGTTTTGCCCTATTTATTTATGTTGTTCCCCATCTGGTCATACAGCTGAGCTTGTATTTCAGCTCTGAGGTTACAGATTTCTAAGTAAGATAAAGGAGATGCTGAGGATGAAAGATCTAACTGCTCCACTTACAGGCACTCACGACTACTTTCTGAAATCCTGCCACTGATCTCAAACACATCTCCAAAACTCAATTGAATTGAGATCTCTTGCTTCCTCAAAGAGTTGCATGCTAGTGTTTGTTTTTGTCTGTTATTTCCTTTCTCACCTCTTTTATCCTCCCTTTGTCTCCCAAGAGGTTCCCTTCCCACTCTCTCGCTCTCTCTCTCTCTCTCTCTCTCTCTGCTTTTCTGTTGTTTCGAGGAAACCATTCAATATGTTTTCTTATTGTAGATCATATCCCTGTTAGTTAACTTCATGAATCTGGGTTTGGTACTTTCTATTTAAAGGTGTTATTTCCTGCAAGCCATATGTCATATACTGTTTTTGATACCAAAAAATATTAACTGAATAATAATAATAATAATATTAACCCCTTAAGGACCGAGGGTTTTTCCGTTTTTGCATTTTCGTTTTTTCCTCCTTGCCTTTAAAAAATCATAACTCTTTCAATTTTGCACCTAAAAATCCATATGATGGCTTATTTTTTGTGCCACCAATTGTACTTTGTAATGACATCAGTTATTATGCCTAAAAATCTACGGCGAAACGAAAAAAAAAATAATTGTGACACAAAATTGAAGAAAAAAAAACGCTGTTTTGTAATTTTTGGGGGCTTCCGTTTCTACGTAGTACATTTTTCGGTAAAAAGGACACCTTATCTTTATTTTGTAGGTCCATACGATTAAATTGATACCCTACTTACCGTATATAGGTTTGATTTTGTTGTACTCCTGGAAAAAATCATAACTACATGCAGGAAAATTAATACGTTTAAAATTGTCATCTTCTGACCCCTATAACTTTTTTCGCGCGTATTGGGCGGTATGAGGGCTCATTTTTTGCGCCGTGATCTGAAGTTTTTAGCGGTACCATTTTTGCATTGATAGAACTTATTGATAGCTTTTTATTCATTTTTTCATGATAATAAAAAGTGACCAAAAATGCACTATTTTGGACTTTGGAATTTATTTTTTTGCGCGTAGGCCATTGACCGAGCGGTTTAATTAACGATATATTTTTATAATTCAGACATTTCCGCACGCGGCTATACCATATATGTTTATTTTTATTTACACTGTGTTTTTTTTTTTTATGGGAAAAGGGGGGTGATTCAAACTTTTAATAGGGAAGGGGTTAAATGATCTTTATTCACATTTTTTACACTTTTTTTTGCAGTGTTATAGCTCCCATAGGGACCTATAACACTGCACACACTGATCTATTACATTGATCACTGGTTTCTCATAGGAAACCAGTGATCAATGATTCTGCCGCTTGACTGCTCATGCCTTGACTGCTCATGCCTGGTAGGGACCCTCCTGCTGTCCTGTAAGCTGTTCGGGATGCCGCGATTTTGCCGTGGCTATGCCGAACAGCCTACTGAGCTAACCGACATACTTTCACTTTCACTTCAGACGCGGCGTTCAACTTTGAACGAGGTGTCTAAAGGGATAATAGCGCGCGGCAACGAGATCAATGCCGCGCGCTATTAGTCACGGGTCCCGGCTGTTGTTAGAGGCCGGGCCCGACCCGCTATGACGCGGGGTCACACCGTGGCCCTGCGTTATAGATCGGGAGCAGACACATGACGTTCCATTACGTCATGTGTCCTTAAGGGGTTAAAATATAAAAAAAATATAAAAACATAGTAAGTTTTGTGTCCAATAACTTTCAGCTAGTTTCCTTTTAACTTTGATGTTACTTTTAGAGCTATGAAAGTTTACCACAATTCCATTTACGACAAGAACATCCATATGTAGGAATATAGCCTTCAAAAGCTTACCTTACAAGTACTACATTTCACTGACCCTCTACCTATATACTTGCATACATTTCTCAAAGACTCATTAGATCATGATTATTGAAAGTGAAGGCACACCCTGTTTCTGTTGAACTATAGCAATGAAAATCTGCAGATTAAAAGACTACAAAATATTGCTACCTGTAATACGAGTCTACATTGCAATAAGCCTTAGGATGGAATCACAGGTAAACAATTTGATGCAGCTATCATAGCAACAGGAGTCAAATAATAAATTACTTATAAAAATAATAATAATAATAATAAAATAATAAATAAAACTATAAATAAATAAAACAAATAATAGAAAAAACTGCATGTGTGCATCCAGTTTATACAATGCTTTGCATAAGTATTCACCCCCTTGGCCTTTTCTACATTTCATCATGGTATGATCACAGATGCAAATGTATTTACCGTATATACTCCCAGCAAGCCCGGGCAGCCATCGGCTGTCCGGGCTTGCTGGGAGTTGTAGTTTTGAAACCTCTGGAGGTCCGCAGGTTGAAGACCACTGCGGCCTTCGGCATCATCCAGCCCCCTCTCATCCCCTTTAGTTCTGTACAGTACTCGCCTCCGTTCGGCGCTGGTCCGGTGCTGCAGGACTGTCCGGTGGGGAGGTCGTCCGGTGGGATAGGGGTTCCGGGCTGCTATCTTCACCGGGGAGGCCTCTTCTCCGCGCTTCGGGTACGGCCCCAGAATAGTCATGTTGCCTTGACGACGACGCAGAGGTACGTTCATCACCAACGTCCTTCTGCGTCATCGTCAAGGCAACGCCTCTATTCCGGGCCTGAAGCGCGGAGAAGAGGCGCCCCCAGTGAAGATAGCAGCCCGGAACCACTATCCCACCGGACCACCTCCCCACCGGACAGTCCTGCAGCACCGGTCCAGCGCCGAGCGGAGGCGAGTACTGTACATTACTAAAGGGGGTGAGAGGGGGCTGGATGATGTCGAAGGCCGCAGTGGTCTTCAACCTGCGGACCTCCAGAGGTTTCAAAACTACAACTCCCAGCAAGCCCGGACAGCCGATGGCTGCCCGGGCTTGCTGGGAGTTGTAGTTTTGAAACCTCTGGAGGTCCGCAGGTTGAAGACCACTGAGGGCGGATAGTTCACAAGAGGATGATGACAAGAGGATGATGACAAGAGGATGATGACAAGGGGATGATGAAGGGGGGTGGGGATGATGACAAGAGGATGATGAAGGGGGGTGGGGATGATGACAGGGGGATGATGACAAGGGGATGATGAAGGGGGGGTGTGGGATGATGACAAGGGGATGATGAAAGGGGGATGATGACAGGGTGATGATGATGAGGGTCTGGATGATGACAGGGGGGGGATGATGTATTTCCCACCCTAGGCTTATACTCGAGTCAATAACTTTTCCTGGGTTTTTGGGGCGAAATTAGGGGCCTCGGCTTATATTCGGGTCGGCTTATACTCGAGTATATACGGTAATTGGAAGTTAAATGGGCACTGTCATTAAAACAAATTTTTTGCTATTGCACTCCTCATGGTAAATAAAAAAATCTTTCTAATGTACTTGGTTTTAAAAAAAAAAAAAAGATGTTTTCTATGTTTTTGTTTAAAAAAGCTGCCACTAGGTGTCACCCTACTTGTCAAGAGCACATTCCTGGTTTCCTGGTAGAAGGAATTCTTGGATTCCTGGTGGCCTGGTAGAAGTCCAAAATCAGGAAATGCAGTCTTGAGTGCAATATTCAATCCTAGCTCATCTCACACACTGAACTGCTCTGGGCTGTGTGTAGCAGAGTGAGGGAGGAAGTTCTCCCCTATATGGCTTCAGAAGATGTCACGCCTGCTGGGGAACGCCCCTTCCCTGTCTGTGAATCTGACTGAGCAGAAAATACAGAGCAATATCAAGGTAGAAAACTAAAAAATAATAAAAATTAAGGCAGGGGGTGGTTTATCATGATGGGGGCAGTGAACTTGGAGGATTATAAAATTTTACAAGATCATGACAGGTACTCTTTAAGGAACCAACAGAAAATACATCACCATTAAAAATACATGGATTTAAAACTGATTTGAAAAAAATAAAATTTGAAAAGTGTTAAGTGCATATATTTTCACCCCTGTGAACCCCCTAACAAAGATTTGGTGCAAATAATTGCCTTCACAAGTAACATTTGCAAGTCACATAATTAGTAAATAGCCTGTTCTGTGAAGGCCTCAGAGTTTGGTAAAGAGCATTACCGAATAAGCAGTAGCATGAAGACCGAGGAGCTTACCAAAAAGGTCAGGGATAAAATTGTGGAGAAGTGAAAAGCGGGGTTAGATTATAAACAAAACAAAAGTGGACACATTATGGAGCACCATAAACTCCATCAATAGAAAATGGAAAGAATATGGCATAACTGCAGACCTACCAAGATAAGGCCGTCCTTATGCATCTAAGATATAACTTTTTTGTTCTTGTTATTGTTTGTGTCACAATAAAATGTATTTTAGACTTTTAAAGTACTATGCATTTATGTTGATTAAATGGTAGGTTTTCTACTTCTGGCTTTGGCTCAAAACTGCACCTCAAACTGCACACGAAAGTGAATGTGTGTTTCTAGCCTTAATGTGTTAATAAGGTTAAACACAATGACATTCATAGTCTCTGATTCCATAGAGTTAAGGATATCAGCTTCAAGACGACTTGTTAATAGCTCTTTTCTTTCAAACTCCTGTAGGTTATGTTACATTACACAATGAGACGTGCTGCCTGTTAAGCCAATATGACCTGGAAAGGATAATATTCATCCAGTGTAGCTGAAGAAAACTGCCTTAAGTGCAAGGCAAACACTCATTACGGCTACATTGTACAGCTAATAAAAGGTTGGCAAGGTCACGGCAGGACAACTGGTGAACTAACAACCTCGGTGACCTATTTCATTCAAGAAATCACATTATACCGAGACCGCCTTGATTCATGTACTGAATGATCTTCTGATGACTGTTCAATCCTAATTCTCCTTGATCTGTCAGGAGCATTTGATACTGTATACTATGAATATTAAAAGAGTGCCTACAGGAGTTTTGTGGCCTGGATGGTACAAAGCTCAGCTGGTTGAGTTTTTTTTTTCCTAGCAGATCACAGAGCAAGAATTCCTTCGGAAATGATTCGTACCCATCAGGGAGCACCTCACAGCTGGTTCACCAGGGGTGTTTTTTAGAATGGCAGTCCATTAAAAGGGAGGATGAAACATTGATATTGTATGTAAGGCTTTATCTATATGTACACTGCCCCTCTCTGTAAGTATACAGCCATTCTTGCTTATGAAATAGTTAAAGGAAATCTGTCATCAATATCACCTGACTAACCTGTCTTACAGGCTTGTAGTGCGGGTGATACTGATAAAAACAATACTTACCGTGTCCTGAACCGTCCTGTCTTTCTGCTGTTAATTTGCATTTTCTTCATATGTATATGAGGTCCTTGGGACATGGGCACCTCTACGTCATCTTTGGCCAGGCGGGCACTCCGCCGGGCTCATCCATATGCATAATCACCCTCCCTGCTTGCGCGGCAGGTTTACTCTACGGTGCATGCGCTGCCTCACCCTGAAAGTGGCGCATGTGCTGTAGAGTAAACCAGCAGTGCTAGGAGGGAGGGGGATTATGCATATGGATGAACGGGTCAGCACAAGGAGAGAGGGAGATGATGCATATGTAGCGCCCGCCCAGCCAAAGATGACGCAGGGCTGCCCGTAGCTTCCTCTGTAGCTCCGCCCATGCCCCAAGGACCTAATTTACATATTAAGAAAAAGCTAACTAACGGCGGAACGGCTGGACGGTTCAGGACATGGTAAGTATCGTTTTAATCAGTATCACCTATACTACATGATTGTATGACAGGTTAGCGCATGTGATAATGATGACAGATTTCCTTGAAAAAAATTACTCAAACTGTTTGCATCCTGTTGCTTTACATGACTTTGAATAAAAAGTCAGGAGTTTAATGACACAAAGTTAAAGGGGTTATCCAGGAATAGAAAACCAGAGCTAATTTCTTCCAAAACAGCTCCACGCCTGTTCCCAGGTTGTGTGCGGTATTTCAACTTGTCTCCATTCACTTTAATGGAACTAAGCTGCAATACCACACACAACCACACCACACAGAGGCGGCGCTGTTTTTGTAAGAAAATAACTCTAGTTTTCTATTCCTGGACAACCCCTTTAAGACCTAAAATAAATAACAAATGGTGACAAAAATGTCATAAAGTAACCTGCATGGACTGAAAGGGTGCAGGATTAGGATTATTCCGTCGAGGAACCAGAGATATATGAACTAAGCTGCTATATTCATGTATCTAAAATAAGCAGTGTACAGTACAGAATACAATTATCGGTCAGTCAAAACAAGCAAGAAAGACTCCAAAGCAAAGACATTGAGGCGGTTCAGACCTTTTTATAGGACACTATGGGTCACATTTATTAAGACATATGCCCAAAATAATTACAGCGAATTGTACAGAAAATACACATACTTTTAATAAATTTAGCAGACATTGGTCTGAAAATAAAATCTACGTCTGCCATGAGCATGTTTGTATATGCCCTAGTGTGCAACATTTTCTCCTATTAGAATTAAAGGGGTACTGCAGCCAATATTAACTTATCCCCTATCCACAGCATAGGGGATAAGTAGCTGATCGTGGGGGATCCTACCGCTGGGACCCCCCGCAATCTTCAAAATCCATTGATTTCTTTGGGAGCTCCGAAGAGACCCGAGTCCAGCAGTTGGACATCATCATCGTTCCCATAGAAATGAATGGAGCCCGCACTGTCTAGCGGTAGACAACACGCGCTCCTCAGTGAGCGAGTCGGAGTTCCGTTCTTGGGATCGCGGGGGTCCCAGTGGTCAGACCCCATGATCAGCTACTTATCCCCTATCCTATGGATAAATGTGGAAAAAAGATAAAAGAGACAGGGAGAGGATAGCGCCTCGCGTAATTCAGTGGGATAATCCCGGTCCGCAACCCCAGTATTAGTGGTACTCACCTGGGGTATGGCTTGATATGTGCATATCTCCCCTCCGTGTGGGGTCAGATGGTCTCTGGCTGCAGCCTGCAGGGTCCAGCCGGGTCCTCGATGAGAGATCGGCAATCAACTTGTGGAGTGGTGCAAAAAATGCAAAAAAATGGTCTGCAGTGGCGCTGCCGTCACACGATCACCCTCGCCGAGGGTGATCGTGTGACGGCAGCGCCACTGCAGACCATTTTTTTGCATTTTTTGCACCACTCCACATCCTATGGATAAGGGATAAATTAATTTTGGCTGCAGTACCCCTTTAATAAGTCTGTTGGAAAGCTCTGACCACACCTTATCCCAGAACCGCCACCTCCTTTCTCTGTATTTTTTTTTTAAGTGGCCAGTATTGAGAAAAATTACATATCTTTGCTCAAATGTAGTATGCACCATCATTTTTGGCTTGAGTACCTTAGGTAACTACCATAGGCAAACCCAGACAGCAATAATCCAGGGAGGAACATCCAGCACTGAATGGAATGAAAATGTATAAAATCCAGTTTTATTTCATAACTCTTTCGTAAAATATCCAAGCAGACCCATGTGCATTAAAAAAATGACACATTTTGCTGGCCTTCCTCAAGGTTTACTATAGAAAACTTGTGCATAGCAATTGATACATACCTCCTATTATCTTTCCAGTTCTGACACAAAGAGCCACAAACACAATCAATACATAATCTAAACCTGTTGAGGAGAACCTGTCACATTATAGGACTTTAGAGGTGGCCCTTTAGTCCATCAGAGTGGGACCATTGGCTTGTTACCATGGAAGAGCAGATGTACTATGGATTGTCTTATACCTTTAGGTGGGGAAGAACTTGAACAGGAATATGCTGCTACTGTAGCAAAGAAGTGGAAGTGATTGAACATTGTATGAGGGTGGTTAGACATGTAGAGGTGTTGGGTCTTTAATATTCTGATATATTGATCGCTATAGCTATACTCATATGCCTTTGCTAAAATGCTATATGCTATTGCTAAATATTGCAGAAGAACTTTGCTTTCCTTAATTCAAAACATTTCAGCTGCTCTTTGCCCGTAATCAAAACTAGAACCTTGAGATGGAGACTATGGATACATGAAGTCTAAACATTGGGCTTTGTGGAAAGATGGAGAAATCTCAAGCTAGAGGGCTTGCAACATAAATGACTTATGCTAAGCCACGCTCAAATGACCAATCAGCATACAGAACAATGCATAGTTTTACCCTTTACCCTTCCCCTTTTTGTCAGATTGTAAAAAACAAATGTGATTTCCGGATAATAAACGGAACTCCCTGGAGACTGTACCGAGGAGGGAAATTATACCAACCTGGCCTGGTGTGAATTTTCTTACGTCGACACTCGGCAAAATAGTACAGCGGTAGTCACTCACAGATTACATTAACCTATCCTTAACATGGGTATCAAACATCAGATGCAAGGGGCCTATTTTTCACCTTGCAATGGGGCACTCAGTTCACTTTGTATGCTGGGCTATCACCTGCTTTCTGCTGGGGTCTGAAGTACAGAGGACACACGGCCTATGATGGTGAGTGACCATTGGGTCACACAGCTGGAACTTTGACCTGATCCATTACTATTTTGTTTTAGAACAAAATTCAGTCTTTAACCCTCGAATAGTGAATATTTCAAATTTTTGTTCATTGTTTTACTGGATGTCGTAAGAATCTTGATACATTTTCTAATAATTTCCCTAAATCAGTCAAAAGCGCAGACTCTTACCTGTGCGTATCTCAGAACTGCTAGTTTTGTGGATAAAAGCATCGCAATATCGTCAGCTTCGATAGATGTCAGACCAGTACTGAAGAAGCATTTATCTTAGAAGATGTTTTCTCTATTTTCTCTTGCCTTTCCTTTATTTCGTTCCTCATTTCTCAAATGTCTCTGTGCTTTCTGTATTAGTTCTTGTTAAAATGCAATAAAGAAATCTTGTATAAAGGAATAAGTGTGGGAACGTGTGCTCTCTAGTGTAAACTATAAGGATATTAAATGTGACAGAAACATTCTGTGATATGAAAAAAGATATGAAGGATGGCAAAGTGGAAGTTCAAGCTGAGGACTTTTCATGCCATATGTATGTTCCCGTACTAGGCTACAGCACAAGGTTACCATTATTCAATAATCTAATATTCTTGGAAATGCCCAGGACAAATAAATCAGGTTTTGGGGACATTTATGATTTGTAAGCAAGACTGTTGTGGCCCGGGGACTTTACTGAATAGCTACAGAACTGTCATCAATACAAAGTACTATTGTTGGGATATATTTTGGTATTAATGACTAAAATAGTATTGGTTACATTTGTCACAGTATTCCCAGAGAAAATGATATTGTTGCTCCAATGAATATTTATTAGTTAAAACCCATAAATTGGGCAGCAGACTCCGAAATACAGATTTACAAAGGCAAGTTGCAAGCCGGAAAACATCAGAAAAGCTAACAATGGAGTCTGTACTACAGGGAGAATGATGACTATCACACATTTTTCAGCAAACATTGCCATTTCTGGCACTAAAATGTGTGACTTTAGAGGTATGCAGCACTGGGGCAGCTTGACAAATGTCCCCATTAAGCGTAAATTACAACATACGATGGTAATTTGTTCCAAATGAACCATCGTTACTTGAATTTATCGTATGTTGAGGGATCCATGCACAGTTGTACTCACGTGTCCCCGCCGCCCCGGACTGTCACCGCTGCCCTGGATCTTTGCTCTCCATTGCCTTCATCACATCCCCTGGGTGTTGGTGCCGCTCCGGACTGTTCCCGCTGCCCTGGATCATTGCTCTCCATCGCCTTCATCACATCCCCTGGGTGTTGGTGCCGCTCCGGACTGTCACCGCTGCCCTGGATTGTCGCTTTCCATTGCCGTCATCATTTCGCTGCACATGCCACTCCAATTGGATGACGGGACGGCGTGCACGGCGACGTGATGATGACGAAGGAGAGCGACGGCTATGCAGCGGAGCATGAAGAGGACGGTCCGGAGCAGCGGGGACAGGTGAGTGACACTCACCAAAGCACAAAGGGCACATTAAACAGCTATCTGGGGGAAGCTGAAGCAGTCTGCTTTGCCGGATAGAGAATATGATGCCTGATAGGGGCATTATATGGGAGCACACACCTGACATTTTACTTTGGAGCCATTTTAACTTTGACTGTCAGCCAAATGTTCATTAGCCAACAGCTTTCTCGTCTATACATACATACTCGCCTCATACACATGCACAAGCAGCTCCTCCAAGCATGTATGTGTTTTGAATGGAGAGAAAACAAAACAATCAGGCAGGCAAAATCTAACTGCCCAATCCTTATCCTATCTGATGTAACACCCCAGTGGGTGTGAACTCGCTGTGCCCCTTACAGTTTTTGCATTGGGCAAAACTTGGGAGTGGAGTCTAAGTGTTTCCCTGGTTTTCACCTTTTATTCTGCCCAGGATTCAGAAGCTGGACTTAGCCACAGGGGAGACCACATGAGTGGTCCCAGTAGGTGGCAGCTGATCAGGCAGGAGAAAAAGCCCCGGTGCCAAGTACCAGGGATATAGCCAGGTGGGAGGAGCTGTTGCTTATAGATGGCTTTAAGCACAGAAACAGAGTCAGATGGAGCAGAGCTGACTAGGTGTTTTAGCTGAGCTGCACCTGTAAGAACAGCAGAGCTGAGAGATAAAATGCAGCCAGATGGAGCAGGCTTGAGCAGCAGACAGAGGTGTCATCGACAATCTGGGTCAGGCACAGGAAAAGCAATCAGGAACCAAGGAATAAGGCTCAGGAATATGCTTGGTCTGGAATTCAGGATCCCAGGACATGACACATACCTTAGCTTTAGAGAAACTACAGTTGTATTCAGGCACCACAGAGAGAATTGCTCTCTTAGAGGTGGTGCCTGGCAGGGATTTGAGGAGGATCCATTAGAAAGCGACCACTGGCCCTTTAAGTCTCATCCAGTGCCCGCATTTATTGTCTGTTTGGGTTGTAAGAATAGTCTTTTATATGGTAGTGTAGCCAATAAGAAGTCCCATCTTCATCTTCTATGTTAGGTCACCTTTCCTAAAGTGGTTTCAGGACAAAAAGCTTCTGGGAGAGGAGCCATGACACTTAATAAGCTACTGAAGTCTGTGGCTGTGATGCAAAACAAAGCTTAAATGGGCACTGTCAGATATAAAAACTTT
The DNA here is from genome assembly GCF_029499605.1 of Hyla sarda. Taxonomy (NCBI): domain Eukaryota; kingdom Metazoa; phylum Chordata; class Amphibia; order Anura; family Hylidae; genus Hyla; species Hyla sarda. The sequence goes on from NC_079200.1 coordinate 46,662,092, forward strand.
TAATATGTTTTAAACCAATAGGTTTTGCAATTGCTTTCATTAGAAAAGTTTCAGTATTTCATACAGAAAAAGCCAGTCAAAGAACTGCCCCCCCCCCCCTGCCTTCTGGAATGCATTCAGTCCTTCTGTGTACACTGTGCTCAGTCCTGCACGTTGTAGGGGGGAGGGGCTGTACACACTGCAGACTCCTGTGAAGAGAAGGGGTGGGGGAGGGGCAGGAAGACTGCTGCCAGGCTCCCACTGATGTCTGCTGTGTGAGAGAAACACATTGCATTGCAGACGAAAAAGTAAGTGTCCTTGCATGTATGTGTGTGTGGATATATGTGTATGTGTGTATATCAGTGTGTCTATCTAATGTGTATGTGTAAGAATATATGAAGCCAGTGTGTGTGTGTGTGTGTGTGGATATATATATATATATATATATATATATATATATATATATATATATATTGTGTATGTGTAAGAATATATGAAGCCAGTCTGTGTGTGTGTGTGTGTATAATAAAGGGGGACTACAATCATATGCTTCCAACTGTTGCAAAACTAAAACTCCCAGCATGCCTGCACAGCCAAAGGATGTGTGGGCATGCTGGGAGCTGCAGTTTTGCAACAGCTGGAGGCACCCTGGTTGGGAAGCACTGGACTGAGGAGAGGGAGGGAGGGGGAGGAGGGGGAGTGGTTACAGTACCCGCCCCCTGCTTCTGGTGGACAAAATGAAGATATTTCAGAAATAAAGCTAATTCTGAGAGAAATGTAGGTCACAGACACATACAAAGTACATGTACATGATCAGGATGAGATACTGCGCAACACATAACAGTTTTGTTTTTTTGAGTGATCTGACGGGTACACTTTAAGGGTCAACAATGAATCAAACAAAAAGAAAGGCATTGACGAAATCCCTGACTGCACAGACCTGTTATCACAAAAAAATTATCTTCAGAGGTTCTGGGCGCACTCATCCAAAGAAGAAAGATGCAGGATTCACAAATGAAAATCCCTTACAAACGAACATCCCAGACTGTGACATTCTTACGCATGAAAACGGGATGAGAGTTTTCAATGATTTTAAGATCATTTTAGGTGAAAGCATTGCCAACATATGTCTACTGTGAAATGATGCAAAGGTTCATAAAGGATCTATGTAAGCAGAATTGCATCTGAAAAATCTAATTTCACCTATTCAATCCATAGTAAAACATTGGGCTCTGGGTCAAAAGGTGGTAAATCCAGTAGAACAGGCCATACTGTATAGAGTTAGAGTTGGGCACTAAACAAGTGTGCAGTTTGTCCTTAGAACTCAAAGGTTATAAGGGGAGATTTATCAAAACCTGTGTAGAGGAAGAGTGGTGCAGTTGCCCATAGCAACCTATCAGATCACTTCTTCCATCTGATTGGTTGCTAAAGCAACAGCACCACTTTTCCTTTTCACAGGTTTTGATAAATCTCCCCCATAGGGAGAAAAAACACACTTTTGCACATAAGGCCTTTATGAGAGAGTCCTCGAGGTCCATCAACAGTCCAGGATTATTATTTGTTCCTATTCTATTCCAAAAGAGTGACCAAAAAATAATGGCATGTTAGTGGGCCTTGAAGACTGGGTAGAGGACCACTGCACTAGCACACTGGAGCAGTTTGGCTCTGTTCACATTTACCTTGGAACTTCTCATAGCAGATTGTATCCTATTTGACAGAAAGTTTAGCACATTGCTTTTGCTAGTCAGAACCTGAAGATGAGTCAATTTGGTTAGTTGGGTGCCATTCATGCCTTCTCTAGGAGATTGATAGGCTTCCCTGGTGCAGGCTTATCCCTCTAAAAACAAAAGGGTAGTGCAGAGACATCCATTACACCCAACCCTTCTCTCCAGCAATGACGTGTCAGAGAGTCAGGAGACCACCCCTTAGAGAATGCTGGAGCTGGCGCCAGGAGCTCGTGACATCCTAACCCCGCCCCATCATGACGCCACACCCCACCCCCTCAATGCAAGTCTATGGGAGGGGGCGTGACATCCATCATGCCCCCTCCCATAGACTTGCGTTGAGGGGGCAAGGTGTGATGTCATGAGGGGGCGGGGTTAGGATGTCACGAGCTCCTGGCGCCAGCTCCAGCATTCGGAACAGTTTGTTCCAAATGCTGAGCAGCGTAGTACCCCTTTAAGGTACTCATATACCTTTCACTAGTCATGATGACCTTGGTAAATTTACTTTTTACTTAATGAATAATGTTTTTTTTTTGTATGAGCCACCTTTTTGTCTACACAAATTTATATACATGAGATACATTCTTCTATTTTCTTATAAAAATATTTATAAAAATATCCTAATTATGATTTATCTGTGAAGACAGTTCAAGGAGAAGACATGCATAAAGACGGGCACCACTATATAGATAAAAGATGGGGTGCTATCAGTGGCTATGACAAGAACTGTAAACCAAAAAAGAGAAAAGCTAGCCACTATATAAAGACGCGCACCACAATTGTACTGTAAACAAGTATATAAATCTTTATTGAATCTCACAACAAAAGCACAGACATTTAAAACCACTTAAGGAGGTGGAGGACTATAATCCAAATAAATGCGAAAAATCGGGCAGCCTAAATCTCACAAGCGAGACCAGTGTGCAGAATCATCCAACAGAAAATGGGGCAATAGTGCACATAATGAATAAGGAGATTGAGCATAATTGTATTACTACCATAACTGGACACCTGGCAAGCAAGAGCCTTATTCTAGTGGTAAAAATGGTCCTATTGTATGTTTTATGCACCTCTAGACCTTCCATGTCATGAATAAACAACTGCTAATGCATCATTAATAACATTTATAAAATATGTAAATACATATGTGTCACCTCATATCACCTAGAACTCAAAAAATGCATTTATATATATATATATATATATATATATATATCATGTGACAATCCAAGTGACATATGTGTTTTAAAGGGGTTCTCCGGTGCTTAGACATCTTATCCCCTATCCAAAGGATAGGGGATAAGATGCCTGATTGCGGGAGTCCCGACGCTGGGGACCCCCGGGATCTTGCACGCGGCACCCCGTTTGTAATCAGTCCCTGGAGCGTGTTCGCTATCATGCCCCCTCCCGTAGGCTTGCATTGAGGGGCGGAGCGTGATGTCACACGGGGGTGGAGGTGTGACGTCACACGCCGCCAGCCTTGTGGTCGTCCGTAATCAGACCCGGAGCGAACACGCTCCGGGGACTGATTACAAATGGGGTGCCACGTGCAAGATCCCGGGGGTTCCCAGCAGCGGAACTCCCGCGATCAGGCATCTTATCCCCTATCCTTTGGATAGGGGATAAGATGTCTAAGCAGCGGAGAACCCCTTTAAATATGTGAACCATCCTAATATATGGGAAAATACACGACAAAACAGGATTCCCATAATGCGACAAATTGAGAGTATCATAATCATAACATAGTGAATCACATAACTATCAAAACATTGGAAGATGCATCCCCCAGGTCCGTCAAAAAAGACGCATCCACGTGAACCTTCATGAGTGACTATTTCATAAGACCTATACCCACTCTAAGAGTGTACAAATCATAATAAACAGTACTGATATATGTGTCACATATAATGTGACACATGATAAACATGTTGATGAAAATCCCAGTAGTAAGCAGTGCTGATCATATAATATAGCACATAATAAACATATTAATGACAGATTTTCTCATCCCGGTCCTTAAAGGGGCAGGAAGCATCATGAGTCGTGTTACTTGTGTTGTTTCCATCTTGGAGAGTAGACTCTCAGGCGACCAGAATGTTAATCCCTAATGTCTAGAGAGACATGTAGAAAGAGCAGAATGTAATGAAAACTATATATAAAAAAACTTCTTTATATATGAATATCCCCCCCCCCCCCCCAAAAAAAAAAAAAAAAAAAAAAAAAGAGGGGAGATGAGGTATGGTGTGTCTGAAAGATGAGTGATGCTATGGTGAGTTTGTAATGAAATAGTGAATAAGCAGTGTATGGTATAAAACATTTTGTGTTCAAATGTACGACTATGTGTGACCACAGTCCTACCATGTGCATGTACATTGTTGGATTTGGGTGCTGTGGAGGGGTGGGGGAAAAAAAAAAGGGGACTAAATGTTCACTATTGCCCCATTTTCTGTTATATATAGGATGATTCTGCACACTGGTCTCACTTGTGAGATTTAGGCTGCCCGATCATTTGCATGCACAGTGCGCGCATGATGCAAATTTAGCATGCGCAGTGAATGCATTATGCAAATTATTATGCGCATGCGCAATGCGCGCACCATGCGAATAACGCAATTTCCGGTTCTTCGGCATGTGACTTCCTGGCCGCATTGGAGGCAATGGCAGCGAGTTAAACACGGCATACAGCACACACAGGTGAGACAATGTTCTGACATCATCGTTTGAATTGACTAACATGGTCTACACACAGATGTTACTGTATTAGTATATTTCTCCCACACAACATCGCACACCTCACTCCTGAGGAAGCTGTCTTGCAGAAGCAGGTTTCTTATATGACAGTGGGCTCAGCCTATCACCGGCCGAGGCAGAACATCGCTGCGGCCGGTGATAGGCTGACGGCTCTCCGACGTTCCTGTCTCATGGAAGCTGGTCCGGTCCGACGAGGAAGGTGAGTTTATTTTGTTTACCATTTGCATCCCGGGCATAGGGATACAGTATAGAGCAGTGGTCTTCAACCTGCGGACCTCCAGATGTTGCCGTTGGCTGTCCAGGCATGCTGGGAGTTGTAGTTTTGCAACATCTGGAGGTTGAAGACCACTGGTATAGAGTGTCAGCGTCGGCGGCTGCAACAAACAGGAGGACGAGAAGAGCAGCACTTGCGGGTGACATGTGAGTAGTACCCCGATGGGGACAGAACAGCGCTGGGCTGATAACTAATTGGGGGGGGGGGGGGGGGGGGCAGAACAGCGCTCGCGTGTCACATATGATTAGTTCCCCGATGTGGGGACAGCGCAGCGCTGGGCTGATAATTCATTCATTCCCGAGGGGGAGGGGCCAAACCGGTATTGCGGTATGGGTTAAAATTCATATCGTGCAGCACAAAAATTTTGGTATTCGGTATGAACCGGTATACCGCCAAGCCCTAGCTGGTTGTGATAGCCATTTTGTGGTGTTTGTTTGGGTCATGGAAATACTAGGGACCCTTACCATCTACTTATTGGGCCTCATTTACTAAGAGTGTCGGGTTTTTTCTAGTGGGAAAAGTTGTTTCAGACATGCAGGATTCCTCTCTATTTACTATTGGGAAAAGTCGGGAACATTTTCTGACCAGCTTTTTCTAGGTCGATATTTCCAGCCATTTATTCACACGATTTTCTGTGAATTCCATAGTAAATTGGTCGGGTTGTGAAACCACGCCCATTTTTGGCCGACCACACCCCCTTTTGTGACAGACCACGCCCCATTTTCAGGTTTGTCGGATTTTTCAGGCGCACACTGTCACAGACATGTCTCAGACAAAGTAACCAGACAAAAACTGGTCGGTTTCAGCTTAGTAAATGAGGCCCATTGGGGGACATGTATCATTATTTGTGTATGGTAGAAGCAGTTTACCCCTTTTCCTGAATTCTAAATTATGCGCAGAAGCTCTAAATTTATCAATCAAGCGCAATGAGCTTCATAAATTGCGGGTAAATATAGTAATCTCCTCAATCCACTCTTTGGAAAATAGATTCGATGATTTAGAGCATCTTGCTACGTTAAGTCCAAGATGGCTTATATTTGCGCAAAAGAAACAGCTGTTGCGGCAAAATTTTTGGTGTAAAGGAAAAGTACGCAGTTAATAAATCCATGTGTACTATAGATGTCACTCCAAGGTACCCTGATTCAGCCACATCTGGAGGACATGCTCTACCAAAACGTGCGAAAAAAAATGCGCAAAAAAAGGGCTTGCGCAAAATTTTGCGCAAAAAAATACACACACAACAGGGGTAAAATCTTTGATACATGATCCCCATTGTGTATACCAGGGCGGGGAGGTGGTTATTTGGATTATAATCCTCCACCATTTTTTCTGATGTTTTTAAGTGGTTTTAAATGTCTATGCTTTTGTTGTGTGAGATTCAATAAAGATTTATATACTTTTTTTACAGTACAATTGTGGTGCGCGTCTTTATATAGTGGCTTAGCTTTTCTCTTTTTTGGGTTTACAGTTCAAGGAGAAGTGCACAGGACATTTTCAAACCATGATTGAAAAAAAAAATCCTGAATATACGTCACATTTTGTAATAAAAATCCCGAATAAATCTTAAGTATTCTTCCAGGAAATCACAAGAACGATTGGAATATCACAGTGATTTAAGGGCGGTTACTCAATATTGCAGTGACATTGGTACAGATGCAATAACATAGTGCACTACTCTTTATCTGTGCCCATTATATGCTCCATCTTGATGGCAAAATACTGAGAAATTATAAGTTGTAAATTTAGAGCTAAAAAGAAATTAGGCAGAAAGTTTCTTCTTCTCCAGAGTTATAATAATAATAATTATTAATCAAACCGAGTCAGATGTATATTCCCTTATTCATGAGCCTGCATAGCAAGTACTCTCACGGCAAATTGGGGAGATAAAGTGAAGGAATTAACTCTTAAGGACCAAGCCAGCTTGTTCATATTTTTGTTTTCATATTACAAAAGCCATTACACAAAAAAGCTCTGATACAACAAAAAAGTGGATAAAATGTTAATTATGTTTTAAAAAAAAAAATTGTATCATTTTGGATACATATGTTTTTGTTGAAATACATTTATGGAAGAAAGAATGCAAAAAAAAAATCATGTCAATGTTTATATTGTTATTTTACTCACTGTTTACCATGTGACAAAGTTGATCTCAATTTTATTTTATGATTCATTGTCCTTGACTGTGTGGGTACAATATGTATAGATTTATTAAAGGGGTACTCCGGCGCTTAGACATCTTATTCCCTATCGAAAGGATAGGGGATAAGATGCCTGATCGCAGGGGTCCCGCCGCTGGGGACCCCGTGATCTTGCACGCCGCACCCCGTTAAAATCAGTGAACACGCTCCGGGGACTGATTTTAACGGGGTGCGGCGTGCAAGATCACGGGAGTCCCCAGTGGTGGGACCCCCGCGATCAGGCATCTTATCCCCTATCCTTTGGATAGGGGATAAGATGTCTAAGCGCCGGAGTACCCCTTTAAGGGGGGATTTTTTTTAAACCATATAAAACATGTCAATTTTCTCTCTCTTTGGTGCCTTTATAGAAATGATCAGGTGATCACTGCTCAATGCTTTAAAATACATAGTATTTCATGATTGTGTTGGAGTGGAGTCACCACCCTTGGTCCAACACCTTAGATGCTGAAGTCACCAATCTCAGGTGTTCAATGGCTAGGATAAGAGGTTTGACTGATCCCGAGCATTGCAGAGGGGGCTCAGCTATCAACCACTGTGATGATCACACACGCAAAACTTTTAAGTCTGTGCAGTCACCTTGATTTACATGTACATCATTCTGTAAATAGGTGGTATTTAGCCATTCGATCTAACCCGATTTCCTAAGCTGTTTGTTAAAATGACAGCAGATTTGGCGAATCAGAGAAAAGTGGGATCCCTGAGCAGATTCTTCTTCAGAACACGGTTACAGTTGAAAAATAACAGAGGCTGCCAGCTCTCAGCTCCCTGCACCACAACCTAAGACTAAAAATGTCTTCACCAATCCTAGAAGGCAGAGACCAGAGTCAGGGGACGGGGAGAGGAACAGGCACAGGTGAGTATGCAGATGCTGTATCAGAGGCACAATGTATATGTGAAATAGGGAGACACAGGATATATTTAAAATGGGGGGAGGGGCATGGTGTTTATGTAAAATGGGGGGGGAGGTGTTGAGTGGGAACAATGAATATGTAAAACCAGGGGGCACAGTGTGTGACGCGTTATATTCAGAGGGTACAGTGTATGGCAGTATTATATGTGGGGGGCACAGTGTGGAAATGAGTGCACTGTGTATGGCAGCATTATATGTGGGGGGGGCACAATGTGGAAATGAGTGAACAGTGTATGGCAGCATTATATGTGGGGGGGGGGCACAATGTGGAAATGAGTGCACAGTGTATGCCAGTATTATATGTGGGGGGGGGGGGCACAATGTGGAAATGAGTGCACAGTGTATGGCAGCATTATATGTAGGGGGGGGGGGGCACAATGTATGGCAGCATTATATGTGGGGGGGGGCACAATGTGGAAATGAGTGCACAGTGTATGGCAGTATTCAGAGAGTACAAACTCCGCAGTCAGTGCTGTGTTCACTTGTAAGGACTGCAACACAAGGTCTTTAACAGAATTCAAGATATACTAGGAGATGTAGTGTCATGTGGTTAAAAAGTCTATAGTGTGTTAACTTGATTTGGCAACTCTTTTTTTTAATTATTTCAGTAGAAATAATCTTTCACAGCAGACCACACTGCGGGCATACGTCATACCAAGTAGGGAGCGGTTACTAAAAATTAGAATTTCACCCGTGATTGTGTAATATTGATTTAATCTATAAAACACCCAGAAATGTAAATAGCAAAGGTAAGCAAGCCTGAATGCTCAACTCATTGGGAAACCACTAGAGCATCACAAGGAGTCCCTATGGCTTCATAATAGTAACATTTCATGTGCTGCTGTATGCTTCTTCTACAGCACTGTATTACTAGATGTAATGTCTCCAATGGAGTTTATCTCCTTATTATTGCATACTGTGTCCCCCATAGGCTACTGGAGCAGCCTTATTATAGCTGCATTATTAAAAACTCAGGGTTTGTATAGAGTTCTTTATATTTACGTTTGCATCAATATGTGTAAACGGAACTATTAAAGCAAAAAGGTCATCCTGTTCACCCACACTAAACCCAATCCAACACCGGGTTATAGTGCGGGTGAACAGGAGACCGATGTGGGGTCTCTGACTAATTTACATACCTTCTGTCTAGCACTGGATCCCTCTGAAGATCCTCTTTTATCTTTGCTGAATTGCGCACTGGAGGCGGGCCCACCGACTGAATTTGAATATTCATGGCCACTGGTCACATGAGCGTTTGTGCCTACTGAGCGCTCACGTGACCAGCGACCATGAATATTCAAATCCAGCCGGCAGGCCCACCTCCAGCGTGCAATTCAGCGAAGATAAAAGCCGATCTTCAGAGGGATCGGGCACATCGGTCTCTTTTTCACTCACACTGTGACCCAGTGTATTGGGTTTAGTGTGGGTGAACAGGATGATTATTTTCCTTTAAATGACAAATTACTGTTTGCTATATTGGTGTTTCCTTTGTATGTGCCATGTTAGTAGATCTGAATATTCTTCAAAATGTTTAATTTACACACACTTTTTTATTTTTTTTTAGTAATAGGCATAAAGAATGAGGGGGCACCATTTATTTATGAGTACCTGTACAGATGCGGATATTGACAGACAGTTTTTCTAACTGCAATAATAACACAGTACGAGTGGTCTGTAAAAGACGTTTTCCTAAGATCAAATTCCAATTACAGTGGATTACATGGTTGGGTGATATCAGTCCACACTGAAGACATTCATATGGTTTGCAAGTGATGCGCTCAATAATCCCTTTGACAACTGCATCTTCCAGTTGACTCAGACAGTAGCTAGTAGTTAGTGACTGAGAGAGTCATATAGCTGCAGTCACAAAGCATTTGTATTGCAGCTGTTTGTATGGACAGGTTGTCAGAAGGAGCATTGATCATGGTGAAAGACACATTTTAGGAGTCTCAGGTCTAGAGTGTGAACTCTACATGTGAACATACTGTAACCTAGTTCGGTTGTCTATTATGGTCTAGCACTAACTTACTGGACAGTTCGGTCAGTCATGGTGACTTTCTCATGGATGAGGCCACCAATAAATATTAACAAATATAGTAATTACTTGTTCATATTTTTCCTTGTGAAGGTGATAAAATCAACCAAGCCAGTTAGGATAATCATGGTTAAGGGAAAAATACTCTCAATTGGGTCAAGAAAAGTCAATGAAAGATGAGCGAAAGGATCAAAAGCAAATAGAGCAAAACAATGGGAGGAAGACGAATGGATGACTTAGTGATATAAAAAGCCTAATGATAAAACTGTATCACAAACTAAGTATGAACAACAATGCTTCCCAAACTGTGATGCGCCTCTCATTGTTCATGAATTATAACAAGGCAGGCCCAGAGTGATCAGAAAGAGACCTTTTGTTTTAAACTGCCACTGCAGTTTTTGAGCCAAAGTCAGAAGTGTTTTCAAAAGAAATGGGAAATATAAAGGAATGGCTTATACTCACCCATGTACACCCCTCTGTCACCCCTTCACCCCTCTGTCACCCATGTGCACCTCTCTGCTCACCTGTCACCCATGTACTCCTTTCTACACCCCTCTGTCACCCATGTACACTCTTCTACACACCTGTTGCGCATGTACTCCTTTCTACACCCCTCTGTTACCCCTTTACACCTATACGCCCCTGTATTCCTCTTCGTTTGTAAAAGGGGAATCTGGAGGCTGATGCTAGAAAAGTGCAGAGCCTAATAGTTTTGTTTTGCAGGTTTAACCGTGAAGAATTGTGGCTGGAAAAAATCATCTCATTGGCACGACCAGATGGAGAAGCAAAGGGAATGACACAGATTTTAGAAGATGTCATTTGTGAGTTGCTGTATAAAGCAGCACTGTAATCTACATACCCACAGGTAAAAAGATATTGTGCATTGTGGCTGTTTTTTTATTTATTTTTTTTGCTCATCAAGTTTGGTAGGGGATCCCCGCGTGAAGAAAAAAAAATTCTGAGGTGTTCTCCGAACAGAAAAAGGTTGGCAAAAACTGCTTAAAGGGGTTTGCCAGGAATGGTGGGAGTCCCACTCCTTACACACCCACTAATCAACTGATTTAAGTAGTTGCGGCCTCTGTGTTTTTTGTCGGCATAGTGGCCGTGCCTGGTACTGCAGCCTAATCCTGTTCAAGTGAATGGGACTTAGTTGCACACTATAAAATGTATGGGCCTATGCCGAACACCAATAATGAGGCCACAGCTCCTTTAAAGGGGTACTCCAGCCCTAAGACATCTTATCCCCAGCAGCGGGACCCCCGCGATCAGACATCTTATCCCTATCCTTTGGATAGGGGATAAGATGTCTTAGGACCGGAGTACCCCTTTAAGCAGCTGATCATTGGGGGTGCTGGGAGTCAGTCCACCACCATTATGGTATAGATGACCTCTTCTATGGATAGGCCATCAGTATATAAGTCCTTCTAAAGTCCTTTAACAAAAGAAACAAGTCAATGGCATGGGAATAGCAAAACATAGTGGACCTTCCATGCCAAAATAACAGCTGTATTTATGACACAGTAAAAAAAAAAGTTACAAATCTGTAACATTTTTAAAAAATTAATCCCTAAAGGAGACAGACCTCTACAACAATTCTTCTCCTCCCATAAACCTGGAGATTATTGCTGCTCTATCAGTAATAAATATGAGTGCCCTGCAGTAGGCAGAAATAACAACGCCATAACCGTCTTGGACACATCAATATTCTTCCCTCTATCTCTGTGGCTAGGTTTACAAAATGTTCTTTAAATTGAATCTTCTTTCAAACCTATTTCTGCAGCCGCCAGTTATAGATCTTTTTCATTTTTTCCTTATTTCTCTGCAAACCTGTCACCAAAACATGTTTAATAGGTTTGACTTGTAAATGAGATCTCTCCCTGGGTTTGTTAAATATAATTAGAATGCGTACATCCTTTGATATCTACAATATTAATGTATATTTACACAGAAATGCATAGCGTGACCACAAGCGCCACGTCCTCACTTATACCGTAAATTACTTTCTATGGTGCGGCTGCGAATCTCAGCAATATACCAACGATGTCTCCAAATATGAATGATTTTTATGAGATGAAACCCAGCAGACTCCTGGCCCGCTTCTACCTTCTTTGTGATGGGTAAATTGCCATCATGGGCCCTCATTATCCTTTATTTACATGGTTTTACAAGATGAGTAAACAGGAAAGCAGCTGTAATGTCAATTATTTCTATCGTCTGCTTGGGCGTCAAACAATTATGTGTCTTTCTATATATTTTCCCAAGTGAATGATGATGGATATTTTAAGCAATTTATTATAACGGGGACTTTAATTCCCAAGAGTTCAGGTTTATACTGTGCAAATGTTAGAAGAGATCCAATATTCTCTGCAGGTAATGGTTCTGCTTACTAATGCCTGATACATTGTGGAAAACATGGACTCGAATTGTTGCAAGGATTCAGTGGTTTGCTTTCAGGATCGGTCATTTAGACCCTTCCTTACCTCTTCCCTTTTAATAGGAGATAACATTATTAAAGTTCCCTTTCTCAGAGTAACAGGGAATATGAATGTAAGAAGTGCCGTCCACTTCCAGCAAGACAACATAAGACTGGAATGCACCTAAGTAAACATATCTGGTGATAGCTGACAACTTCTCATTCAACATAACAAGATCAACACGTCCCATGACACGGGAGACAGTCAAAATAGAAGTTTTCCATTGGGAGACCACATAAATATGTGTCAACAACAAAATAAGATGACAGCGGCAGAACAAACGGTACCGCATCATAGTGGGTTTATAGGCTAAAAGACAGCCAGCTGGTGTCCTAGGTACTCGGTGGGACAGTACACTGTCCAGCATAATCTAAAATCTGCATCCAAAAAGCTGTAACAACGGGTCAACGGTGGTACATAGTGCCCCTCAGGTTGCAGCTTTGAAAGTATAGATGTAATACGTAACAGAAACAAAATTCCAGCTCACCTTCCATGGTACACGGTTCGCGGACCGGTGCCAGCAAGGCATCCAGCAATGAAAAATAACGTTCAGGAGGTCCAGCACTTTGTAGCAAGCAGCTTTATTGTAGAAACATCACACGGTACAAACGATACTTGGTCAGACATGTTTCAAGCACGTGTGCTCTTCCTCGGTGACCGAGGAAGAGCGCACGCGCTCAAAACATGTCTGGCCAAGTGTCGTTTTTACCATGTGATGTTTCTACAATGAAGCTGCTTGCTACAAAGGGCTGGACCTCCTGAACGTTATTTTTCATAGAGGTAATACGGTAGGATAGATTGCCTGTAAACCATGTGAATGTCATGATTCGGCTAGCTGGTTGTGGATCCGGTTCTAAGAGGCTACTGGTGTTCACCAGAGCCCGCCGCAAGGCGGGATGGTCTTGCTTCGGCGGTAGCAACCAGGTCGTATCCACTAGCAACGGCTCAACCTCGCTGACTGCTGAGAAGGCGTGGGACAGAAGGACTAGGCAGAGGCAAGGTCAGACGTAGCAGAAGGTCGGGGCAGGCGGCAAGGTTTGTAGTCAAAATGGATAGCAGGAGATCAGGTAACACAGGCTTGGACAACACTAAACGCTTTCACTGGCACAAGGCAACAAGATCCGGCAAGGGAGTGCAGGGGAAGTGAGGTGATATAGCCAGGGAGCAGGTGAAAGCTAATTAGGCTAATTGGGCCAATTGGGCCAGGCACCAATCATTGGTGCACTGGCCCTTTAAGTCTCAGAGAGCTGGCGCGCGCGCCCTAGAGATCGGAGCCGCGCGCGCCAGCACATGACAGCCGGGGACCGGGACGGGTAAGTGACTTGGGATGCGATTCGCGAGCGGGCGCGTCCCGCTATGCGAATTGCATCCCCGCCGGCAATGTCAGTGCAGCGCTCCCGGTCAGCGGATCTGACCGGGGCGCTGCAGGGAGAGAGACGCCGTGAGCGCTCCGGGGGGAGCAGGGACCCGGAGCGCTCGGCGTAACAGTACCTCCCCCCTTAGGTCTCCCCCTTTTTTTGTCCGGCAACTGCTTCACATGGGACGAGGACAACGGGAGTGATAGTAGGGTTTCCTCAAAGGCAGGCAGTACAGCAGGAGAAGCTCGGGCTGGTTCCTCGAAGACACTATGGACTTCAGCGAAGAAGGACTGGACTGTGGCTGTGGCAGGATCATTCGGTCCCAGAGCGGTGTGGCCCAAGACAAGGCCTTTCCAGAAAGAAGGCTCACTACGAACGCCACCTTAGACCGTTCTGTAGGAAATAGGTCCGACAACATCTCCATATGCAGGGAACATTGAGACAAAAATCCACGGCAGAGTCTAGAGTCCCCATCAAATCTGTCCGGCAGGGACAAGCGGAGGCTAGGAGCGGCCACTCGCTGCGGAAGAGGTGCAGGAGCTGGCGGAGGAGATGGTTGCTGCTGTAGCAGAGGCAGAAGTTGCTGTAACGTGGCGGTCAACTGCGACAGCTGCTGTCCTTGTTGGGCAATTTGCTGCGATTGCTGAGCGACCACCGTGGTAAGGTCAGCGAGACTTGGCAGCGGCACCTCAGCGGGATCCATGGCCGGATCTACTGACACGATTCGGCTAGCTGGTTGTGGATCCACTGTGTCAACGAGGGATTGGCGTGGACCGTGCCGGTGGACCGGTTCTAAGAGGCTACTGGTGTTCACCAGAGCCCGCCGCAAGGCGGGATGGTCTTGCTGCGGCGGTAGCAACCAGGTCGTATCCACTAGCAACGGCTCAACCTCGCTGACTGCTGAGAAGGCGTGGGACAGAAGGACTAGGCAGAGGCAAGGTCAGACGTAGCAGAAGGTCGGGGCAGGCGGCAAGGTTCGTAGTCAAAATGGATAGCAGGAGATCAGGTAACAGAGGCTTGGACAACACTAAACGCTTTCACTGGCACAAGGCAACAAGATCCGGCAAGGGAGTGCAGGGGAAGTGAGGTGATATAGCCAGGGAGCAGGTGGAAGCTAATTAGGCTAATTGGGCCAATTGGGCCAGGCACCAATCATTGGTGCACTGGCCCTTTAAGTCTCAGAGAGCTGGCGCGCGCGCGCCCTAGAGAGCGGAGCCGCGCGCGCCAGCACATGACAGCCGGGGATCGGGACGGGTAAGTGACTTGGGATGCGATTCGCGAGCGGGCGCGTCCCTCTATGCGAATCGCATCCCCGCCGGCAATGTCAGTGCAGCGCTCCCGGTCAGCGGGTCTGACCGGGGCGCTGCAGGGAGAGAGACGCCGTGAGCGCTCCGGGGGGGGAGCAGGGACCCGGAGTGCTCGGCGTAACAGTACCTCCCCCCTTAGGTCTCCCCCTTTTTTTGTCCGGCAACTGCTTCACATGGGACGAGGACACCGGGAGTGATAGTAGGGTTTCCTCAAAGGCAGGCAGTACAGCAGGAAAAGCTTGGGCTGGTTCCTCGAAGACACTACGGACTTCAGCGAAGAAGGACTGGACTGTGTCTGTGGCAGGATCATTGCGGTCCCAGAGAGGTGTGGCCCAAGACAAGGCCTTTCCAGAAAGAAGGCTCACTACGAACGCCACCTTAGACCGTTCTGTAGGAAATAGGTCCGACAACATCTCCATATGCAGGGAACATTGAGACAAAAATCCACGACAGAGTCTAGAGTCCCCATCAAATCTTTCCGGCAGGGACAAGCGGAGGCTAGGAGCGGCCACTCGCTGCGGAAGAGGTGCAGGAGCTGGCGGAGGAGATGGTTGCTGCTGTAGCAGAGGCAGAAGTTGCTGTAACGTGGCGGTCAACTGCGACAGCTGCTGTCCTTGTTGGGCAATTTGCTGCGATTGCTGAGCGACCACCGTGGTAAGGTCAGCGAGACTTGGCAGCGGGACCTCAGCGGGATCCATGGCCGGATCTACTGACACAATTCAGCTAGCTGGTTGTGGATCCACTGTGTCAACGTGGGATTGGCGTGGACCGTGCCGGTGAACCGGTTCTAAGAGGCTACTGGTGTTCACCAGAGCCCGCCGCAAGGCGGGATGGTCTTGCTGCGGCGGTAGCAACCAGGTCGTATCCACTAGCAACGGCTCAACGGGGCGCTGCAGGGAGAGAGACGCCGTCAGCGCTCCGGTGGGGAGCAGGGACCCGGAGCGCTCGGCGTAACAGTGAAGTTATGAGTCATTTAAAATTGTTATCCTTTTTATGCCTTAAAGGACTTCTGTAGCTGCAAATAACTTATCCTCTATCAGCAGGATAGGGGATAAGTGTTTGATTGCAGGGGGTCAAACCGCTGGGACCCCCCGCGAACTCCTCTACGGGGTGCCGGCTCTCCCTGTGCAGGAGGCATGTCGGCTGCAGCATGTATAACCACTGATAAGTACATTTTTTTTACATTATTGACATCAAGCAAGAGGTCCAGACACCAAGGTACTGGAGCTGGATTACGTTTGTAAAATTCTGTTTGCCTGTAGACAGATACCAGATACTATTTTACTGTAGTTGTGTGTGTTAATTGTATACACTAAGATAAAAAGAGAAAAAAAGGAACACAATAGCGCCCCTGGTGAAGTACGTTAGGCACAGGTAGGGAGATGCTGGTAATAACACTCACCCTGTAGTGTTGCGCTCAGAGCACAACATCTGATATCGCATATATCATAAAATGGGATCCTGCAGCTTGATTCCCCCGATCCCAGGCAGCGTCTGGTCCGGTAATGGTATAGGCAACAGAAGAAACAAAAACGGAACTTATTCCAAGCGCCAGATCCCTTGAGATAGTCAGTCTAACAAAGTAGACCAATTTCCATACAAGATAACATGTATTCCAAGCATAGATCAACGCGTTTCAGACCCAAAATGGGCTCTTCATCAGGACAGAATCAGCATTCTGACTATCTCAAGGGATCTGACGCTTGGAATAAGTTCTGTTTTTGTTTCTTCTGTTGCCAATTGTATACACTAAGCACCTAGAACCCCATATTTAGACCACTACCTCTTAGGAGGTCTCCGTTAACAAATATAGGCTGGAATTTACCTTTTTGCACTGCCAATACTACTTTTCCAAAAAGTTGCCAGGGCTGAGCTGGAGAAGAAGTGGATTTAACCCCTTGGGGACGAAGCCCATTATGGCCTTAAGAACCCGAGCATTTTTTGCTAATCTGACCACTGTCACTTTAAGCATTAATAACTCTAGGATGCTTTCACTTATGAATTTGATTCCGAGAGTGTTTTTTCGTGACATATTCTTCTTTATGTTAGTGGTAAATTTTCATCGATACTCGCATCATTTATCGGTGAAAAATTCCAAAATCTCATGAAAATGTTTAAAATTTAGCATTTTTCGAACTTTGAAGCTCTCTGCTTGTAAGGAAAGTGGACATACCATATAAATTATATATTGATTCACATATATAATATGTCTACTTTATGCTGGCATTATAAAGTTGACATGTTTTTACTTTTGGAAGACATCAGAGGGCTTAAAAGTTCAGCAGCAATTTCCCACTGTCACGATGCCGGCTGGCAGGTAGTGGATCCTCTGTGCCAGAGAGGGATTGGCGTGGACCGTGCTAGAGGATCGGTTCTAAGTCACTACTGGTTTTCACCAGAGCCCGCCGCAAAGCGGGATGGTCTTGCTGCGGCGGTAGTGACCAGGTCGTATCCCCTAGCAACGGCTCAACCTCTCTGGCTGCTGAAGATAGGCGCGGTACAAGGGAGTAGACAGAAGCAAGGTCGGACGTAGCAGAAGGTCGGGGCAGGCAGCAAGGATCGTAGTCAGGGGCAACGGCAGGAGGTCTGGAACACAGGCTAGGAACACACAAGGAAACGCTTTCACTGGCACTAAGGCAACAAGATCCGGCGAGGGAGTGAAGGGGAAGTGAGGTGATATAGGGAAGTGCACAGGTGTAAACACTAATTGGAACCACTGCGCCAATCAGCGGCGCAGTGGCCCTTTAAATCGCAAAGACCCGGCGCGCGCGCGCCCTAGGGAGCGGGGCCGCGCGCGCCGGGACAGAACTGACGGAGAGCGAGTCAGGTACGGGAGCCGGGGTGCGCATCGCGAGCGGGCGCTACCCGCATCGCGAATCGCATCCCGGCCAGAGGCGGTATCGCAGCGCCCCGGGTCCGTGGAACCGACCGGAGCGCTGCAGTGAGAGGAGTGTAGCGAGCGCTCCGGGGAGGAGCGGGGACCCGGAGCGCTCGGCGTAACAGTACCCCCCCCCTTGGGTCTCCCCCTCTTCTTGGAGCCTGAGAACCTGAGGACCAGACTTTTGTCCAGGATATTGTCCTCAGGTTCCCAGGACCTCTCTTCTGGACCACAACCCTCCCAATCCACTAAAAAGAAGGTTTTCCCTCTGACCTTTTTAGATGCTAAAATTTCCTTGACGGAGAAGATGTCCGAGGAGCCGGAGACAGGAGTGGGGGGAACAGATTTGGGAGAGAAACGGTTAATGATAAGTGGTTTAAGAAGAGAAACATGAAAGGCATTAGGAATACGAAGAGAAGGAGGAAGAAGAAGTTTGTAAGAGACAGGATTAATCTGGCGCAAAATCTTGAAAGGACCAAGATAGCGTGGTCCCAACTTATAGCTAGGGACACGGAAGCGGACATATTTGGCGGAGAGCCATACCTTGTCTCCAGGGGAAAAAATGGGAGGAGCTCTTCTTTTCTTATCCGCGAATCTCTTCATGCGTGAAGAAGCCTGTAAGAGAGAATTTTGGGTCTCTCTCCATATGATGGAAAGATCACGAGAAATTTCATCCACAGCGGGCAGACCAGAGGGCAAGGGGGTAGGGAGGGGGGGAAGAGGGTGACGGCCGTACACCACGAAAAACGGGGATTTGGAGGAAGATTCAGAGATTCTGAAATTATACGAGAATTCGGCCCAAGGTAGAAGATCTGCCCAGTCATCCTGGCGGGAGGAAACAAAATGTCGTAAATAGTCACCCAAGATCTGGTTAATTCTTTCTACTTGTCCATTGGATTGAGGATGGTATGCAGAAGAAAAATTTAATTTAATCTTGAGTTGTTTACAGAGAGCCCTCCAGAATTTAGACACAAATTGGACGCCTCTATCCGAGACGATCTGCGTAGGCAACCCGTGAAGACGAAAAATGTGTACAAAAAATTGTTTAGCCAACTGAGGCGCTGAAGGAAGACCAGGAAGAGGGATGAAATGTGCCATTTTGGAGAATCGATCAACGACCACCCAAATAACAGTGTTGCCATGGGATGGGGGTAAGTCAGTAATAAAATCCATACCAATCAGAGACCAAGGTTGTTCGGGAACAGGCAGAGGAAGAAGAAAACCAGCGGGCTTCTGGCGAGGAGTCTTATCCCGGGCACAGATAGTGCAGGCTCGCACAAAGTCCACCACATCAGTCTCTAGAGTCGGCCACCAATAGAAGCGAGAGATGAGTTGCACAGATTTCTTGATGCCCGCATGACCTGCGAGATGGGAGGAGTGACCCCATTTGAGGATTCCGAGGCGTTGGCGTGGAGAAACAAAGGTCTTTCCCGGAGGAGTTTGCCTGATGGAGGCTGGAGAAGTGGAAATCAGGCAGTCAGGAGGAATGATGTGTTGAGGAGAGAGTTCAATTTCAGAAGCATCTGAGGAACGAGAGAGAGCATCGGCCCTAATGTTCTTATCAGCAGGCCGAAAGTGAATTTCAAAATTAAATCGGGCAAAGAACAGAGACCACCTGGCCTGACGAGGATTCAGCCGTTGGGCAGACTCGAGGTATGAGAGGTTCTTGTGATCGGTGTAAATAATAACTGGAAATCTTGATCCCTCCAGCAGATGCCTCCATTCCTCAAGTGCTAATTTAATGGCTAGAAGCTCACGATCCCCGATGGAGTAGTTCCTCTCCGCCGGAGAGAAGGTCCTAGAAAAAAAACCACAAGTAACAGCATGCCCGGAAGAGTTTTTTTGTAGAAGGACAGCTCCAGCTCCCACTGAGGAGGCATCAACCTCCAATAGGAAGGGTTTAGATGGGTCAGGTCTGGAGAGCACGGGAGCCGAAGAGAAGGCAGACTTGAGTCGTTTAAAGGCGTCTTCCGCTTGAGGAGGCCAAGACTTGGGATCGGCATTTTTTTTGGTTAAAGCCACAATAGGAGCCACAATGGTAGAAAAATGTGGAATAAATTGCCTGTAATAATTGGCGAACCCCAAAAAACGTTGGATGGCACGGAGTCCGGAGGGGCGTGGCCAATCTAAGACGGCAGAGAGTTTATCTGGATCCATTTGTAGTCCCTGGCCAGAGACCAAGTATCCTAGGAAAGGAAGAGATTGGCATTCAAACAGACATTTCTCAATTTTAGCATAGAGTTGATTGTCACGAAGTCTCTGAAGAACCATACGGACATGCTGGCGGTGTTCTTCTAGATTGGCCGAAAAAATTAGGATATCATCAAGATATACAACAACACAGGAGTATAACAGATCACGAAAAATTTAATTAACAAAGTCTTGGAAGACAGCAGGGGCGTTGCACAGGCCAAAGGGCATGACCAGATACTCAAAGTGTCCATCTCTGGTGTTAAATGCTGTTTTCCACTCATCCCCCTCTCTGATGCGGATGAGGTTATAGGCGCCTCTTAAGTCCAATTTAGTAAAGATGTGGGCACCTTGGAGGCGATCAAAGAGTTCAGAGATGAGGGGTAAGGGGTAGCGGTTCTTAACCGTGATTTTATTAAGTCCGCGGTAGTCAATGCAAGGACGTAGAGAGCCATCTTTTTTGGACACAAAGAAAAATCCGGCTCCGGCAGGAGAGGAGGATTTACGGATAAAGCCCTTTTTTAGATTCTCCTGGACGTATTCAGACATGGCAAGAGTCTCTGGGGCAGAGAGAGGATAAATTCTGCCCCGGGGTGGAGTAGTGCCCGGGAGGAGGTCGATAGGACAATCATAAGGCCTGTGAGGAGGTAAAGTCTCCGCTTGTTTTTTGCAGAAAACATCCGCGAAGTCCATATAGGCCTTAGGGAGACCGGTTACTGGAGGAAGCACAGAGTTACGGCAAGGGTTACTGGGAACCGGTTTTAGACAGTCCTTGGAACAAGAGGGCCCCCAACTCTTGATCTCCCCAGTGGACCAATCCAGGGTTGGGGAATGAAGTTGAAGCCAGGGAAGTCCAAGGAGAATTTCCGAGGTGCAATTGGGGAGGACCAAAAGTTCAATCCTCTCGTGATGAGATCCGATGCTCATTAGAAGGGGCTCCGTGCGGAAACGTATGGAACAGTCCAATCTTTCATTGTTTATACAATTGATGTAAAGGGGTCTGGTGAGACTGGTCACTGGGATGTTGAACCTGTTGACGAGAGAGGCCAAAATAAAATTTCCTGCAGATCCAGAGTCCAAGAAGGCCACAGAAGAGAAGGAGAAGGCAGAGGCAGACATCCGCACAGGCACAGTAAGACGTGGAGAAGCAGAGTGGACATCAAGGATTGTCTCACCTTTGTGCGGAGTCAGGGTACGTCTTTCCAGGCGGGGAGGGCGGATAGGACAATCCCTCAGGAAGTGTTCAGTACTAGCACAGTACAGGCAGAGGTTCTCCATGCGGCGTCGAGTCCTCTCTTGAGATGTCAGGCGAGACCGGTCGACCTGCATAGCCTCCACGGCGGGAGGCACAGGAACAGATTGCAGGGAACCAGAGGAGAGAGGAGCCGAGGAGAAGAAACGCCTCGTGCGAACAGAGTCCATATCTTGGCGAAGCTCCTGACGCCTTTCGGAAAAACGCATGTCAATGCGAGTGGCTAGGTGAATAAGTTCATGAAGATTAGCAGGCATTTCTCGTGCGGCCAGAACATCTTTAATGTTGCTGGATAGGCCTTTTTTAAAGGTCGCGCAGAGGGCCTCATTGTTCCAGGATAATTCAGAAGCAAGAGTACGGAATTGTACGGCATACTCGCCAACGGAAGAATTACCCTGGACCAGGTTCAACAGGGCAGTCTCAGCAGAAGAGGCTCGGGCAGGTTCCTCAAAGACACTTCGAATTTCCGAGAAGAAGGAGTGTACAGAGGCAGTGACGGGGTCATTGCGGTCCCAGAGCGGTGTGGCCCAAGCCAGGGCTTTTCCAGACAGCAGGCTGACTACGAAAGCCACCTTAGACCTTTCAGTGGGGAACTGGTCCGACATCATCTCCAAGTGTAATGAACATTGGGAAAGGAAGCCACGGCAAAGCTTAGAGTCCCCATCAAATTTATCCGGCAAGGATAGTCGTAGTCCAGAAGCGGCCACTCGCTGCGGAGGAGGTACAGGAGCTGGCGGAGGAGATGGTTGCTGGAGCTGTGGTAGTAACTGTTGTAGCATAACAGTCAGTTGAGACAGCTGTTGGCCTTGTTGCGCAATCTGTTGTGACTGCTGGGCGACCACCGTGGTGAGGTCAGCGACAACTGGCAGAGGAACTTCAGCGGGATCCATGGCCGGATCTACTGTCACGATGCCGGCTGGCAGGTAGTGGATCCTCTGTGCCAGAGAGGGATTGGCGTGGACCGTGCTAGAGGATCGGTTCTAAGTCACTACTGGTTTTCACCAGAGCCCGCCGCAAAGCGGGATGGTCTTGCTGCGGCGGTAGTGACCAGGTCGTATCCCCTAGCAACGGCTCAACCTCTCTGGCTGCTGAAGATAGGCGCGGTACAAGGGAGTAGACAGAAGCAAGGTCGGACGTAGCAGAAGGTCGGGGCAGGCAGCAAGGATCGTAGTCAGGGGCAACGGCAGGAGGTCTGGAACACAGGCTAGGAACACACAAGGAAACGCTTTCACTGGCACTAAGGCAACAAGATCCGGCGAGGGAGTGAAGGGGAAGTGAGGTGATATAGGGAAGTGCACAGGTGTAAACACTAATTGGAACCACTGCGCCAATCAGCGGCGCAGTGGCCCTTTAAATCGCAAAGACCCGGCGCGCGCGCGCCCTAGGGAGCGGGGCCGCGCGCGCCGGGACAGAACTGACGGAGAGCGAGTCAGGTACGGGAGCCGGGGTGCGCATCGCGAGCGGGCGCTACCCGCATCGCGAATCGCATCCCGGCCAGAGGCGGTATCGCAGCGCCCCGGGTCCGTGGAACCGACCGGAGCGCTGCAGTGAGAGGAGTGTAGCGAGCGCTCCGGGGAGGAGCGGGGACCCGGAGCGCTCGGCGTAACACCCACGTAAATTTCAAAATCTGAACTTTTCAGGGACCAGTTCAGTTTTGAAGTGAATTTTAGGGTCTTTATGTTACAAATACCCCATAATGGACCCATTATGAAAAAAATGCACCCCTCAACGTATTTAAAATGACATTCAGAAAGCTTGTTAATCCTTTAGGTATTTCACAGGAATAGCTGCATTGTGGAGGCAAAAATTCTAAAGCTTCCTTTTTTACACTAACATGTTCTTGTAGACCCAGTTTTTGAATTTTTATAAGGGGTAAAAGGAGAAAAATACCCCCAAAATTTGTAACCCAATTTCTCTTGAGTAAGGAAATACCTCATATGTGGATAGAAAGTGCTTTTGTGGGTGCACTAGAGGGCTCAGAAGGGAAGGAGCGACAATGGGCTTTTGGAAAGCAAATTTAGCTGAAATGTTTTTTGGGTGGTGTGTCCCATTTAGGAAGCCTACATGATGCCAGAACAGCAATAAAACACCCCACATGGCAGACTATTTGGAAAACTTTACCCCTCAAGGAACATAACAAGGAGTACAGTGAGCCTTAAAACCCCACAAGTGTTTGATGAATTTTCAATAAAGTTGGATGTGAAAATGAAAAATTTGATTTTTTTTTCACTAAAATGCTGGTGTTACCCCAAATGTTTCCATTTTACAAGGGGTAATAGGTGAAAATGTCCCACAAAATTTGTAACCCAATTTCTCTCGAGCAAGGAAATATCTCATATTTGGATGTAAAGTGATCTGTGGGTGCACTGGAGGGCTCAGAAGGGAATTTTTGGTTTTGTTAATCAGTATTAAAACAAATATGAAAATAAAAAAATATATATTATAATAAAAAAAAGTGGGGCAAAAAAGTATTTAGTCAGCCACCAATTGTACAAGTTCTCCCATTTAAAAAGATGAAAGAGGCCTGTTTTCATCATAGGTATACCTCAACTATAAGGGACAAAATGAGAAAAAAAATCCATAAAATCACATTGTCTGATTTTTTAAAAATGTATTTGCAAATTATGGTGGAAAATAAGTATTTGGTCACCTACACACAAGCAAGATTTCTGGCTCTCACAGACCTGTAACTTCTTCTTTAAGTGTCTCCTCTGTCCTCCACTCGTTACCTGTATTGGCTCCTGTTTGAACTTGTTATCAGTATAAAAGACACCTGCCCACAACCTCAAACAGTAACACTCCAAACTCCACTATGGCCAAGACCAAAGAGCTGTCGAAGGACACCAGAAACAAAATTGTATACCTGCACCAGGCTGGGAAGACGGAATTTGCAATAGGCAAGAAGCTTGGTGTGAAGAAATCAACAGTTTGAGCAATTATCAGAAAATGGAAGACATACAAGACCACTGATAATCTCTCTCGATCTGGTGCTCCATGCAGGATCTCACCCAGTTGTGTCAAAATGATCACAAGAACGGTGAGCAAAAATCCTAGACCCACACGGGAGGACCTAGTGAATGACCTGCAGAGAGCGGGGACCAAAGTAACAAAGGCTACCATCAGTAACACACTATGCCGCCAGGGACTCAAATCATGCAGTGCCAGATGTCTCCCCCTGCTTAAGCCAGTACATGTCCGGGCCCGTCTGAAGTTTGCTAGTGAGCATATGGATGATCCAGAAGAATATTGGGAGAATGTCATATGGTCAGATGAAACAAAAGAGAACTTTTTGGTAAAAGCTCAACTTGTTGGGGGACATTTATCAATGTTTGCCTTTTTTCCTTTGTTATTTTTTCCTTACACTTTTTTTTTGCTTATGTGCAACTTATTTATCAACTGGTTGCAGCCTGTTGATAAATTTGTTGCACATAAGCAATTTTTTTTATATATATCTTTTTTGCTTTGGTAGTAGCTTTTTTTGCTCCAGGTTTGAACTAGAGTAAATTTAGTAGGTTTTTTCATGCAATGCGACTTCTTTGCGACTTTCGCAAAAAACACTTTTTGCTTTGGTAAGCAAGTTTCTTTTTTTTGGCCTAGGGCACTGCAAAATCATAAAGCTGCGCAAAAAATAGAGTAGTTGCACATGGAACATTTTGCGAAAATTTTAAGCAAAAAAAAATAAATAAAACTACTAAATGCTTTCATAAATGTCCCCCATTGTGTTTGGAGGAAAAAGAATGCTGAGTTGCATCCAAAGAACACCATACCTACTGTAAAGTATGGGGGTGGAAACATCATGCTTAGGGGCTGTTCTTCTGCTATGGGACCAGGACAACTGATCCATGTAAAGGAAAGAATGAATGGGGCCATGTATCGTGAGATTTTGAGTGAAAACCTCCTTCCATCAGCAAAGGCATTGAAGATGAAACATGGCTGGGTCTTTCAGCATGACACTGATCCCAAACACACTGCTGTCCAGGCAATGAAGGAGTGCCTTGGTTTCCACTTGTTTTTTTTTTTGCTTGCGTTTTGTGTGTGAAAAAGCCAGAAAAAATGTCAGTGCAATTTCCTGCATCTGATGGTTTTTCTGGTGTTTTTTTCTGGCATTTTTGCATTTGAGTGGAAATTGCATTTATGGCCCCTGTGGTGTTTTTTTTTTTTTTTCAAAATTTGTTGGGTACCACAAAAAAAAAAAAAAAAATTTGCGTGTGTGTTTCACTTTTTTTTCTCAATTTTAAATTTTTTTTTAGGTAGTACTACTTCTCCCATTATGGCACAGACTGTTCTATGATGGGACTAATAGATTTATTGCCCAGGGTGTCACTCCTGACACGCAATGCGATCATCCATAATATAGTAGAGATGCAGAGCGGCACTATACAGCGCTCACATCTCTGCACTATACTCCGGTCAGTGATGTGAATAGAACATCACTCATTCATATTTTTCGCCCAGAGTGGGGATTGGCCGGATGGTTGCAGCCAATCACAGCTTTTAGAGGGAATTATGAATGAGTGATGTTCTATTCATATTACTGGCCAGAGTATAGTGCAGAGATGCGAGATCGCTGTACAGAGCCTCTCCACATCTCTGCAATAGATAGGACGATCGCATTGGGTGTCAGGAGGGACATCCGCTGTGATCTGTCCTTAATTGCAGGTACTACTACTCCCAACATGGAGCGCACTATGCTTTATGCTGGAAGCTGTAGTACCTGCATTAAAAGACAGATCGCAGTGAGTGTAACTTATGACGCCTGTTGCGATTTTTCTATTAATGCAGGTACTACAGCTCCCAGCATCGAGCAGAGTGTGCTCCATGTTGGGAGTTGTAGTACCTGCAGTTAAGGAAAGATCACAGCGGCTGTAACTCCTGACACCCACTGTGATCCTCCTGTATAATGTATAGATGCTGGCGGCCGCTCTTCTATGGTCCCCGGCACTGATGTATATATACACCTATTCATATTTCCCACAGAGAGTTGTGATTGGCTGGAACCATGTGGCCAATCACAGCTCTCTACGGGAAATATGAATAGGTGCATATATATACGGCAGTGCAGGGGACCATAGAAGAGCGTCCGGCCGCATCTATTAACCCCTTAAGGACTCAGGGTTTTTCCGTTTTTGCACTTTCGTTTTTTCCTCCTTACCTTTTAAAAATCATAACCCTTTCAATTTTCCACCTAAAAATCCATATTATGGCTTATTTTTTGCGTCGCCAATTCTACTTTGCAGTGACATTAGTCATTTTACCCAAAAATGCACGGCGAAACGGAAAAAAAAATCATTGTGCGACAAAATCGAAAAAAAAACGCCATTTTGTAACTTTTGGGGGCTTTCGTTTCTACGCAGTGCATATTTCGGTAAAAATTACACCTTATCATTATTCTGTAGGTCCATACGGTTAAAATGATACCCTACTTATATAGGTTTGATTTTGTCGCACTTCTGGAAAAAATCATAACTACATTTTTTTATAAAAAAATTTATACGTTTAAAAATGTCATCTTCTGACCCCTATAACTTTTTTATTTTTCCATGTATGGGGTGGTATGAGGACTCATTTTTTGCGCCGTGATCTGAAGTTTTTATCGGTATGATTTTTGTTTTGATCGGACTTTTTGATCACTTTTTATTCATTTTTTAATGATATAAAAAGTGACCAAAATACGCTTTTTTGGACTTTGGAATTTTTTTGCGCGTACGCCATTGACCGTACGGCTTAATTAATGATATATTTTTATAGTTCGGACATTTACGCACGCGGCGATACCACATATGTTTATTTTTTATTTTTTTTACACTGTTTTATTTTTTTTATGGGAAAAGGGGGGTGATTCAAACTTTTATTAGGGAAGGGGTTAAATGACCTTTATTAACACTTTTTTTTAACATTTTTTTTGCAGTGTTATAGGTCCCATAGGGACCTATAACACTGCACACACTGATCTCTAATGCTGATCACTGGCGTGCATTAACACGCCTGTGATCAGCATTATCGGCGCTTGACTGCTCCTGCCTGGATCTCAGGCACGGAGCAGTCATTCGTCGATCGGACACCGGGGAGGCAGGTAAGAGCCCTCCCGGTGTCCGATCAGCTGTTCGGGACGCCGCGATTTCACCGCGGCGGTCCCGAACAGCCCGACTGAGCAGCCGGGTCACTTTCACTTTCACTTTAGAAGCGGCGGTCAGCTTTGACCGCCGCTTCTAAAGGGTTAATACCGCACATCGCCGCGATCGGCGATGTGTGGTATTAGCCGCGGGTCCCGGCCGTTGATTAGCGCCGGGACCCACGCGATATGATGCGGGATCGCGGCGCGATCCCGCTTCATATCGCGGGAGCCGGCGCAGGACGTAAATATACGTCCTGCGTCGTTAAGGGGTTAAATATACAGAAGGATCGCAACAGACCTGGGGCTATCTGTCAATTTGTACAGGTACTACTACTCCCATCATGTTACAGTGTGTCCCATGCTGGAAGTAGTAGTACTACCTAAAAAAAAAAAAAAAAAAGTGAAAAACACATACACACACTACATTTTCATTATTGTCGGCTATATTTTTAGTGCCCTGCCCGCCCACATAAATTGATCCCTGTTTAAAAATTAATAAACATTTTGTTATAAAAAAGAAAAATTCGCTAAATACAATTTTTTCCATCACTACTGTATATTTTTATTATTTCGGATCGCTAAAGTCCAAAAAAGAATAAAAACCACCTGCAAAAATGTCATGGGAGAAAAACGCCACAATTTCAGGGGAAAATTGGCTCCACATGCTGCGGCTTTGCAAAACCACCACGGAGCAGAAAAATGCCAAAAAAATAGTTAAAAAATGCCAAAAGGATTAAAAAAAAAAAACGTCAAACTGAAAAATGTCAAGTGGAAAAATAATTTTGTGTTTTTTTATTGATTTACAGCTAACATCTGGCAGCAGCGTTTTTTCAATGAAAAAACACCATAGGGGCCATTTTGACGTTTTTTTGGGCAAGATGCCAAAAAAAAAAAAAAAAATCAAGTGGAAACTTAGCCTAAGAAGCATTTCAAGGTCCTGGAGTGGCCTTCCAACCCCATAGAGAACCTATGGAAGGAGTTGAAAGTCCGTGTTGCAGCGACAGCCCCAAAACATCACTGCTCTAGAGGAGATCTGCATGGAGGAATGGGCCAAAATACCAGCAACAGTGCGTGAAAACCTTGTGAAGACTTACAGAAAACATTTGACCTCTGTCATTGCCAACAAAGGGTATATAACAAAGTATTGAGATAAACTTTTGTTATTGACCAAATACTTATTTTTCACCATAAGTTCTAAGTTGACCCTCACCCTAATTCCTATAAACATGGGAAAAATCTAGCTTTATGTTAGTGGATTTTCGGTTATGCCCGATATTCTGTCACTATGCCCAACAGGCTGTCAATATGCCTGAACAAATACTAAGAGAGAAGAAAAATAATCAAATTTATACCGATAAGGCGAATAAAACAATACATTTAGTTCTTGAATTTGATCTCAAAACAACTGGAACAAACACAAGTTGTAAGAATAAGCTTATGAATTTTAATATGTTATATTTTGCTGGACATAAGCTCAGATCAGAGCTTTTGTACAGAGAATAAAAGAAAGGGAAATAACAAGAAATGCACAGAGTTTACAAGAACAAATTTGGTTTAAAATGAAAAAAAAAATAAAATAAAAAAAAAACATTCAGGACAAGATGGAATCAACCTCCTGAGGAAAATCCGGCCCCACTGGGTTATTGCTGCTTGAGAACGTCCATTCCGGTTGGCATTTTAATACACATATGATGTAAAGCCTGACAGGACTTTTGGAAGTTTGATAGGATTTGTCATAAAATAAAAGGAATAAATCCCACTGGCAAGCTGCAAAGTCGTAGATTTAATAGCAGTTATGTTACTGAGTATCTTTTTATTTTATTATTTTTTTTTTTTTTTAAAGCAGATTTTTTTTTATTTCTACACTGATCTATGACAACAACAACAACAGTATATAATATTCACTCTCAGTGGATTATGATAAGCTTTCAGTAGGTCAGGAACTGTACAGATTTGGTTCTAGTGTTTATTTTGTAGACTAATCATTTTTGTTATAGTTTTAATCAACAACACTTTCATTGACTAAATCTAGTCTACAAGTAGGGTCACACACAGCATATCCACAGTGTATTTGATGCTGCAAATGCACTGTCGGCAGTCACAGAACGACTGCGGAGCAAGCTCCCTGTGGCGGACGGGTAGCTCTGTGTGTCAGCTCGTGATTGCTGCTTCGAGCAGACACATAGAGCTACAGGGAGCAGGGAGCTTGCTCTGCCGTCCCTCTGTGACCGACGGTAGCGCATGGTCACACCCACCCACCCTACTACTACCAATCTAAGTTATGATGACTAAAAGTATAAAACTAGACTAAAATGTCAGGTAGAAAAGATTTGGAAAAACCCTCAGAACTAACATTTTTTGTCTGTATTCAACGATCAAGCCTTAACACCATAACTAACAACAGATTAATAGCTATTTTCTTCAGGAGTATATAATCAGTCTGCTTTATTTTAGCATTTTTCTAGAATTTCTATTACACTTTAACTAAGCAGCGTTCAATTTTTTTCGACTTAGCCTACTGTAGATTTAGTTCACTACACAGATTCCAGCACATTCATGCAGGGCTTGCAGAGGTTAGCCCCCATCCCATTATTAAATTTGTTCACCTGCTTAGGCGACTCTGTAGTGAACAGAGGTGCTCGTTTTTATATAATAGTGTTAAAGGGGTACTCCACTGGCCAACGTTTGGAACAATTAGTTCCGAACACTGTGTGCGGGTGACGGGGGTCGGTCACACACCCTCGTGATGTCACGCCATGCCCCCTCAATGCAAACCTATGGGAGGGGGCATGACGGCCAACATGCCCCCTACCATAGACTTTCATTGAGGGAGCGTGGCGTGACGTTGTGAGAGGCCGTGGCCAGCCCCCGCCATGCACACACAGCGTTCGGAACTAAATGTTCCGAATGCTGGCCAGTGAAGAACCCTTTAATGCAGATTCAAAGCATCTCTTTAAGGTGCAGACATGAATACATCACTGGCGCGACGGATGCAAACAAAACTTCAGTGCAGGACACAGCCGTTTTACGCTAAGTTTGCGCTTCATCAGACCATCAAGGTCTCCACATAAATTACATAAAAATTTGATTGGAAAAAAACTGACAAAGGAATCTCAAAAGGGGTCTGTTTTTTTTTTTTCCAAAACAGTGCCACTCTTGCCCATCGGATGTGTAAGATATTGTGGCCCATCCTCATTTAGGGCTCCAATATCAGCTCATTCCTATGGAGTTATGTACACAACTGCATTCCTTATTCTGTAAAATAGGATTAGAACCCAGCTCAGGAGAGAGAGGAGAAAATCCTAAAACTGCAAATGGAAATGTTTTATCCATAAATAACAATGGAAATGGAAATTTCTAGAAATATAGTTTATCTTTTTTTAACCTTAAAAATACATACAAATAAAGGTACAAAATGGAGGAAACTCTACACTTAAAAAGATTGTGCCTACATGGGTGTCTAAACCACGATATAAACAATCAAGAAGATGCCTTCAATTTAAGAATGATGTACAAACTAGCAGGGGTGAAATCATAAAGCGCATATGGGAACCAAATTGCAACAATAGGACAATCAAAGTACACAACCCACAAGCATTATAAATGCATACATATAACATAGAAAATAACCACCGCTGTCGCACCACTCCCAACGTACGTTTTGCTACCCAGCTTCATCAGGGGGGATAAACATACTGGGTCAGTGACGATATTTAAATGGATAAGAACCAGTCAGCTATCTTAATATTGATGTGCGTGACATATACACCAATAGAGAATCCCTTTGTCTTAGCTAATGAGAAGTCATTAATGTAGCGTTTGACTTGCTATACATGGGAGAAACACACAAGCATAAAGATTGGTCAGATAAACCACCTGTCTGTATGCCATAATAATGCAGCCGGCGTGCTGGCAATAAAAGAAAAGAAAAGTACTCCATACTGTAATTCACAGATATGAACAGGTGCCAATGTGATGGTCTTACTTACCCCAGAAGGTTATGTAAACCATACACAACGCTGGGGAAGAAAGTTTAAGGTACTGGTCCCTCTGCAGCCTTCCAGCCTGGACTACATGACAGTGACAGGACTTCAGGGCGCCAAATGAATAGGTATAAGGGAAGTGATGTTTATTGACCAAAATGCAACATGTTTCACAGCGCTATGGCTGCTGTGAAACGCGCTGCATTTTGGTTAATAAATATCACTTCCCTTTAACCTGTTTGTTTGGTCTGCTCAGCGCCCTGGAGTCCTGTCACTTTAGTAGAAGTATCCTTTCTTCGCACGCTGGCAATGACCTGCATTATGCACCTGAATGGATTATAAATATTTAGTGCTCGGGAGGGTCCGGAGTGAGGGTCACACTGTGACACCCAAATCTGGAATTCCACCCTCTCATGCATGTGCAGTGGGACTGGTCACGAACCAAGGTATAAAGGGGGGTACTATGGAAATAAGATTTTTTAGTGCCCAAGTACAAAGGCATGCAAAGAGGAAAAAATCCGTTACGGGAAAAGTAACAAAGCCAAAAGCACCTAGTGAAACCACAGGGCACCATGAAATATAGAAAGTAAAAACGTGAACATATAGGGGGGCATTTACTAAGGGGTTTAGTAATTTTTTTCTGACTATTTTTGGCGCAAAATTGTCGCAATTGCGCCTACCCTATAAATTGTGCGACTTTCCCTAGCAAGAGCTAGAAAGTCAAAAAAAAATTTCCCGCTTAATTTACGCAAGTTTTCAGTTTTGACTTGCAGTGGTCAGGAATTTATTAACTGAGACAGTCGCAGTTGCGCAATAAACTGTCGCAACGGCCATAAAAATTGACTAAATTTACTCCAGCTCCAACATGGAGCAGGAAAGGCTACTGCCACCCGGGCTCCGACATACTTTCTCCCCGCTACCCTCACTGCGCTACCGGGTCACTGCAGTGATTTATATCCCCCCCCCCCCCCCCTCTCACCTGCCAGCACCACACAACTCCCATCTGTCTGATGTTGCAAGACTACAAGTCCCAGCATGGCCTTACAGTGAGGACACGCTGGGAGTTGTAGTCTTGTAGCAGCGGGAGCTGAGCGGCGCGGGCGGGAGACAAGGGGGGGGGGGTAGCGGGGAGGCCGTATGAGGAGCCCGGGCGGGAGACAAGGGGGGTAGCGGGGAGACCGTATGAGGAGCCCGGGCGGCTGCACTGTAATGTCAGCCCGGGCTCCTGCCCTGAGAGCCATAGGCTTTGGCTGTCAGGGCATGCTGGGTGTTGTAGTTTTGCAACAGCTGGAGGGCCACAGTTTGCAGACCACTGGTGTGTGGTCTGTAAACTGTAGTCCTCCAGCTGTTGCAAAACTAAACAGCTGAAGGGGACCGGCGAAGAAGTTCACTTACCCTTCCGAGGCTCCAGCGACGATCGCTGTCGGAGATCGTCGCGCGGCACTGTCGCGCGGCAGTGTCGTGCAGCGCTGGATCCTACGGAAGCCGGTAAGTTGCGCAAGCTTCCCAACCAGGGTGCCTCCAAATGTTGCAAGACTACAACTCCCAGCATGCCTGGACACCCTTTGGCTGTCCGGGCATGCTGGGAGTTGTAGTTTTGCAACAGCTGGAGGCACCCTTGTTGGGAAACACTGGCCTAAAACAGTGTTTCCCAACCAGGGTGCCTCCAGATGTTGCAAGACTACAACTCCCAGCATGCCTGGACAGCCATTGGCTGTCCGGGCATGCTGGGAGTTGTAGTTTTGCAACAGCTGGAGGCACCCTTGTTGGGAAACACTGGCCTAAAACAGTGTTTCCCAACCAGGGTGCCTCCAGATGTTGCAAGACTACAACTCCCAGCATGCCTGGACAGCCATTGGCTGTCCAGGCATGCTGGGAGTTGTAGTTTTGCAACAGCTGGAGGGCCACAGTTTGCAGACCACTGGTTTGTGGTCTGTAAACTGTAGTCCTCCAGCTGTTGCAAAACTAAACAGCTGAAGGGGACCGGCGAAGAAGTTCACTTACCCTTCCGAGGCTCCAGCGACGATCGCTGTCGGAGATCGTCGCGCGGCAGTGTCGCGCGGCAGTGTCGTGCAGCGCTGGATCCTACGGAAGCCGGTAAGTTGCGCAGGCTTCCCAACCAGGGTGCCTCCAGTTGTTGCAAGACTACAACTCCCAGCATGCCTAGACAGCCTTTGACTGTCCAGGCATGCTGGGACTTGTAGTTTTGCAACATCTGGAGGCACCTTGGTTGGGAAACACTGTTTTAGGCCAGTGTTTCCCAGCCAGGTTGCCTCCAGATGTTGCAAAACTACAACTCCCAGCATGCCTAGACAGCCTTTGACTGTCCAGGCATGCTGGGGCTTGTAGTTTTGCAACATCTGGAGGCACACTGGTTGGGAAACACTGGCCTAAAACAGTGTTTCCCAACCAGGGTGCCTCCAGATGTTGGGAAACACTGGCCTAAAACAGTCACCCTGGTTGGGAAACACTGTTTTAGGCCAGTGTTTCCCAACCAGGGTGCCTCCAGATGTTGCAAGACTACAACTCCCAGCATGCCTGGACAGCCTTTGACTGTCCAGGCATGCTGGGGCTTGTAGTTTTGCAACATCTGGAGGCACCCTGGTTGGGAAACACTGGCCTAAAACAGTGTTTCCCAACCAGGGTGCCTCCAGATGTTGCAAAACTACAAGTCCCAGGTTGGGAAACACTGTGCCCGGCCTCCGCCCCACCTTACTGTAAGGGCATGCTGGGAGTTGTAGTCCTGCAGCTGGGGGCAGGGGACAAGCTTGTCACTTGGCCACACATCTCCTGCACCACACAACTACAACTCCCAGCATGTCCTTACTGTAAGGGCATGCTGGCAGTTGTAGTCGTGCGGGGCGGGAGATGTGTGAGCAGGTGATAATAAATGTACTAACCCATTTTTTTTGTTTTCTTCTCATTTCAGATCCGTTTATCCTGTGGACTCCTTCGGATTCGGTGGACTACTTCGATGACCAGCGTTTTTCTTTGTTTGATTTTAATAAAATGGTTAACGAGGGCTTGTGGGGGAGTGTTTTTTGTAATAAAAAATTTTTAAAACCTGTTGTGTTTTTTTCTTACTTTACTAGACAGGCTTAGTAGTGGAAGCTGTCTTATAGACAGAGTCCATTACTAACCTGGGCTTAGCGCTAGCCACAAAAACAGCTAGCGCTAACCCCCTATTATTACCCCGGTACCCAACGCCACAGGGGTGCCGGGAAGAGCCGGTACCAACAGGCCTGGAGCGTCCAAAATGGCGCTCCTGGGCCTAGGCGGTAACAGGCTGGCGTTATTTAGGCTGGGGAGGGCCAGTAACAATGGTCCTCGCCCACCCTGGGAACGTCAGGCTGTTACTGTTTGGTTGGTATTTGGCTGAGAATGAAAATAGGGGGGACCCTATGCGTTTTTTTTTTTAAATAAATAATTAAATATATTAAAAAAACGCATAGGGTCCCCCTATTTTTATTCTCAACCAAATACCAACCAAACAGTAACAGCCTGACGTTACCAGGGTGGGCGAGGACCATTGTTACTGGCCCTCCCCAACCTAAATAACGCCAGCCTGTTACCGCCTAGGCTCAGGAGCGCCATTTTTGACGCTCCGGGCCTGTTGGTACCGGCTCTTCCCGGCACCCCTGTGGTGTTGGGTACCGGGGTAATAATTGGGGGTTAGCGCTAGCTGTTTTTGTGGCTAACGCTAAGCCCGGCTTAGTAATGGACTCAGTCTATAAGACAGCTTCCACTACTAAGCCTGTCTAGTAAAGTAAAATAAAAATAAAACACAACAGGTTTTTAAAAAATTTATTACAAAAAACACTCCCCCACAAGCCCTCGTTAACCATTTTATTAACATCAAGCAAAGAAAAACGCTGGTCATCGAAGTAGTCCACCGAATCCAAAGGAGTCCACAGGATACACAGATCTGTAGAAGAAGTAACCAAAAAAAAAAAGTGTAAGTACATTTAGGGAGAAAAAAACTGTGTTAAAAAAATGTAATAAACACACACACACACACACTAAACGCCGTTTACCACTTCTGAGCCATGACTGCAATTTACAGTGATCCCTCAACTTACAATGGCCTCAACATACAATAGTTTCAACATACAATGGTCTTTTCTGGACCATCGTAAGTTGAAACCAGACTCAACATACAATGTACAGACAGTCCAGATCTGTAAAATGTGTCAATGGCTGGAAGAACCAACCAATCAAAATGGGCATTCACTGGTAAAACCCCTGTATTACTGAAGTGTATGCACTGACTGGTGTCTGGTATTACATGTTCTGTACACTTTACCTGTATCAGGGTTAGCTGCTCTTTTGGACACCAGGTGAGGGCGACTCCATTACTTGTTTGGGACATTGCCTGTACTGTACAGGACCCCTGAAGAAGCTCCTGTCCTCTACATAGACCAGTGTTTGCCAAGCAGGGTGGCCCCATTTTTTGCAAAACTACATCTCCCAGCATGCCCGGACAGCCTTTGGCTGTCCGGGCATGCTGGGAGTTATAGTTTTGCAACAGCTGGAGGCTCCCTGCTTGGGAAACACTGACATAGACAGTGATTTACAGCTCCCAGCAGATCTTTATTACTTTTATATGTAGGGATTTGCTTTATCTATATCAGTTATCTACTTATTTTTCTTTGTCACTTTTTCCTATTTTGGATGACATTTTGGTGCCTTTAGAACCAATTACCCTGTTTCCATAGAGTTATGGTCTCAACATACAATGGTTTCAACTTACAATGGTTTTCCTGGAACCAATTAATATTGTAACTTGAGGGACCACTGTAGTTATTGAATTATTTAGATGTGGTGAAAAAGCTAAAAAAAAACTCAAAAACAAAAGATCCAGAAGGAAACCAGCAGCCAAACCTATTCAGACAGCAGGAAAAAGGAACAGACTATTTTTTCTACTACATGAAGTAAATTTCCCACTTTTGCCTATGTGTGCCAAATGTATTAATGCCGTGCAACAATTTAGTAAATTTGTCGCACATAGTCAAAAATGAAGTAGAAAAAAACAGGGTAAAAACCAGACTACATAGCAAAAGATTAGTAAATGCCCCCCATAGTGCATGCAATAGTGCAATGTGAGACATAAATAGCCAAACTGTGATGACACAAGTGACAGTGGGGGAAATCATAATAAACATCCAAAAGACAGCAGCACTCCAATAAATGAAAAAAATGGTGATTTATTAAAAAAAATGTGAGGCAACGTTTCGGCTGGCTCACCAAGCCATTTTCAAGGCTTGAAAATGGCTGGGTGAGCCAGCCGAAACATCGTCTCATTTTTTTTTTTTTTTATAAATTACAATTTTTTTCATTTATTGGAGTGCCGCTGTCTTTCGGATGTTCTAGCTAAGGGGGACCCGGACTGGACTCAGCGGGCACCTGAGCATTTTTTAGTTGGTGTGCTGCTTTCCTGGATTGTACGGTATATATATATATAGAGAGAGAGAGAGAGAGAGATCTTTTTTTTTTTTTTTATTCTTATTATGTTTTTTTTTATATGCAAACCTCAATAATGTAGCAATGCAGTAGATTATGCCAATCAATAATGTTAGCATTCGCCATACACGATTTATGAATACACAGTAGCTGTGGTATGGGATTCACCGCTGCAGAGAACACACCTAAAAATGACTCTCTACGAGTCTCTAGGAATTCATCTGCATTGAGTAGGCAGATAGCTGAGCAACTAGTGGGAAAACACACAATTATCTATTAATGCTCTCCTTCCAGCCTACGTGTGGCATTTCCAGGGGCGCATCTACACAGCACATGACTAAACAAATGGAGGGTGAATTGTCCTCTGTATGTAATACATGCTTTATATGCTTCACGCAACGATTTCTATTTCCATCTGAAAACATTTTCTTATAGCTCTGGGCAAACACCGCCTGGACTGGTTTACTGACTTGTAGAATACATTAATATGTGGAGTTATACTGACTTGTAGCTCATTGTTATGTGATTTTGGCTTATTATGGATTTATTTATATAGGTTTGACTAGAATCTGGGCATCTACATAATCTTAATAATAATAATTGGTGGGTTAAATTTTTATCTGGGTGCATAGCTAGTTTAAGGTGTACGTTGTTGCTTCTGAAAACCACATAGTAATACCAAGAGAGAGAAAGAAAACTTTTGCAAAGAGTAGACAGATGACGGCACTCACCGTACAATAGCAAAATCTTTATTACAGAAGATTATGGTGGTGCTCTGTCTGCAGAACACATAACTTTTGAAAAGAGTAGACAGATGAGGGCACTCACCATACAATAGCGAAATCTTTATTACAGAAGATTATGGTGGTGCTCTGTCTGCAGAACCCATAACTTTTGCAAAGAGTAGACAGATGACGGCACTCACCGTACAATAGCGAAATCTTTATTACAGAACATGGTGCATACAGGACATCCGCAGGCAGAGACAGTGAGGACGGGGTGTACACGGGACAGACTGTTTCAACCGACACACGCGCTTCCTCTAGCCACTGTCCCGGCTGGAGGAAGCACGCGTGTCGCGTGAAACAGTCTGTCCCGTTTACACCCCAGTCCTCACTGTCTCTGCCTGCGGATGTCCTGTATGCACAATCTTCTGCAATTAAGATTTTGCTATTGTACGGTGAGTGCCATCATCTGTCTACTCTTTGCAAAAGTTATATGTGTTCTGCAGACAGAGCATCACCATAATACTCAGCTGGTGCGGACTTTCTCAGTGTTCATCCACAGTTGCAGCGTGCACAGGTTCCTAGTGGTGCAAGTGCCAAAGCGCTTTTTCTTCTATTTCATGGAGCAGTGATCCTCAACAGGTGGACGTCCAGATGTTGCAAAACTACAGCTCCCAGCTGGGAGCTGTAGTTTGGCAACATTTGGACGTCCACCAGTTCAGGACCACTGATATAGAGAGAAAGAAAACAATAAAAACAAATATAGAAAAGACCAGCGCTCAGAGTAGGAGAAATGGCAGAATAATTTCAGGTTGTCATAAGAAGCAGAGAAATGGTTCACTTACTTCACATGGGGGGAGTGTAAGACCAGGTCTCACATACTATCCCCCCTCCAGGAAAGCATATAGGTAATAACCAGGAGAAGTCCTCACATATCAAAGGGTTTTAATTGTGACGCGTTTCGGAGGTCATATATATAGCCTCCTTCTTCAGGCATACATTACATATACAATGACAAACTTATATACTCACACATACTGTCCATATGGATGATGGTGTCCAATCCTACCGCATGTGCCGGTAATTCCTCTTCCAGGGAGTATCCCCCGGGCCACGCAATCCCAGCCGGACCACATGACACTATGCCAAATGGTATCGGTATTGGGAAAACGTCACCCCAGGTCATCTCCTCCGGAAGCCAACACTGTCATTGTGAACTTCCGACCACGTGACCATCCAGGTCACAACAGTATGCGCATTTGCGGAAAGAAAACAATGGGCTAAATGTGAAGACTATTGAGGGTTACATCAAGCCTATTATACACTGTATTACCCTATATTCTTTACTCCTGTAGGGGAATGTACTATGCCAAGTTCTACCCTTTTAATACAAATGACAGAAAATATTTCGTATAACAGATTTTTGAGACACAATTTTTGATAAAAATGGCGGTAGACATAACCTTGTATCATGCTGTCTGGGATGTTACAAGTGGTGAGACAACCCTGTTATTTTCTCCGTCTGCCATGTCAATGTCCTAGGCACAGTGTGACATAGTCCGAATAAAGCTCCGCACTGTCTGGCATAATGGTTATCATTTCATGCCGATTCAGACTGCAATTCCCCTTCTCATGAACACATTTACATGACATCGCCAGGCTCTCTCCGCTTCATGTTCAATTCTATCGAAAGCCGCTTCGGCATGTAAATTACCCAGATAGGTCGGAGCAGTTTAATGACTTGTTCAGGCCGCTGCCAGGGGGAAGCAGAGGTTCCAGAAACCTGATGCCCCAAATACGTTGATCCCAAGGACAGATGGAAAGGGCGTGAGAGTGCCAGGTCAGAAAGCCCTCTATTACTGAGGCACAACAGGTTTCTCAACACCCACCTCTACGTAGCATGTTCCCTGTAATATATAACCATAGGGAGCTTCTATTTTAGAGGGAGAGATGCTGAGAGTGTGAGCGTTGACATTTTCCAGTGCCAACCTGGCAGAAGGAGGTCCTCTAAAATAACTTCTCAGCTCTGCACAAATAAAAAGGAGCACTTCTTTTTAATCCCAATATCACAGATATAAAGCCAGAGCGTCAATGGTCCGATCGTAAATTGTTTATCTGTAGACTGCTGTCCTGCCGGCAGCTTTTAATCCCCAAATCCCTGAGCAGTTCCAGCATCTACCCACACACCTAGTATGCAGAGGGAGACGCACAATAACAGCTCGATGTTCTGTGTACAATACAATATGTACAAACCAGTAACCTTACTCTTAAAGGGTTACTCCACTGGAAAAAACATTTTTTAAATCAACTGGTGCCAGAAAGTAAAACAGATTTGTAAATTACTTCTATTGGAAAATCTTAATCATTCCAGTACTTATCAGCTGCTGTTATGATACACAGGATGTTCTTTTCTTATTGAATTTCCTTTCTGTCTGACCACAGTGTTCTCTGCTGACACCTCTGTCCATTTTTAGGAACTTTCCGGAGCAGGATCTGTTTTCTATGGGGATTTACTCCTACTCTGGACAGTTCCTAAAATGGACCGAGTTGTCAGCAGAGAGCACTGTGGCCAGGCAGAAAGGAAGTTCAAAAAGAAAATAACTTCCTGTGGATCATACAGCAGCTGAGAAGTACTGGAAAGATTAAGATTTTTTAATAGAAATAATTTACAAATCTGTTTAACTTTCTGGCACCAGTTGATTAAAAAAATGTTTTCCAGTGGAGTAGCCATTTAAAAGGGTACTCCGGTGGAGAAAAAATGTTTTCAAATCAACTGGTGCCAGAAAATTTTAAAGATTTGTTAATTACTTCTATTTAAAAATCTTAATCTTTCCAGTACTTATCAGCTGCTGTATGTTCCAGAGGAGGTTGAGTAGTTCTTTTCAGTCTGACCACAGTGCTCTCTGCTGACACCTCTGTCCGTGTCAGGAACTTTCCCGAGAAGGAGAGGTTTGCTATGGGGACTTGCTTTTACTCTAGACAGTTCCTGAAACGGACAGAGGTGACAGCAGAGAGCACTGTGGTCAGACTGGAAAGAACTACACAACTTCCTCTGGAGCATACAGCAGCTGATAAGTACTGGAAGGATTAAGATTTTTAAATAGAAGTAATTTACAAATATGTTTAACATTCTGGCAACAGTTGATTTGAAAACATTTGTTTCCCACTGGAGTAGCCCTTTAACTACTCCATCATTTCTACACGTATTCCAATGAATGCCTGCCTTAATCTTGTGTATCTGAAGTTGCAGCAAATCCAGCTAAGCAAGGACTTACAGTAAATGGCTTTGTCACCCTTATTATTATAATAGGATTAATGGAGTCTCTTTTATGCAAAATTAAGACTTTCATTCATTCACCAGAAGAGGATAAGATATATTGTTAACTATATAATACTAGAATACCGTACACCTTCTTCTAGACAACATCAGCTCTTGTATATCCACTGAATTATATCCTTCTTACATAACATTGTGCCTGTAACCCTTGTACTTTTGTGTTTGATGGCTGCCTACATAATACGCATATTTTCCTGACAAGCCAACACAGCGGTGTCAATGAATACTACTGTTATACATTCACCCTTGACAGCTAGTCTTGTTGAAGTGTAGCACGCTGTCAACAATGATTGACTCAAGACTCTTGAAAATATAACCTATCATCAATAGAGGTAAGTAGAATGTCTACTGATAAAGGGGTACTCCGCCCCTAGAGATCTTATCCCCCTATCCAAAGCATAAGGGATAAGATGTCTGATCTCGGCTGCGGCACCCCAGACATCCGATGCACAGAGCCAACTTCGCTCCATGCCGGATGACGGGCAATGCGGGGTGGAGGCTCGTGATGTCATGGCCACGCCCCCTCAATGCAAGTCTATGGGAAGGGGGAGTGACGGCCGTCACGTCCGCTCCCATAGACTTGCATTGAGGGGCGTGGCCATGACATCATGAGTGGGCGTGACTGTGACGTCACGAGCCTACGGCGCTGCACCCGATGCTCTAAACGAGCACCGGGTCCAGCAGGGAGATCGCGGGGGTTCCCCACAATCAGACATCTTATCCCCTATCCAAAAGATAGAGGATAAGATGTCTTGGGGTGGAGTACCCCTTCAAGTGTCCAATAGACTGATATGGTACAATGGATATGAGAGAAGCTCCCCAAAAGAAATCCATCTGTCTGTCTTGTGCAATGTACAAGAAATGTCATGTATTACCACACTATCCTGTACCACACTAGATCACATGCATATGGTACAAATACTACAAAAAATTTAACGTGTATTTTAGATCTATACATGCATGCACATACCTGTCTCTCCCCAGATAGGAAGGTACTCGTCTTGCTGGATGTCCAGCATGATTTCTAGGCCATTTCCAGTCCCTCCTTTTACCGTGGTCAGCAAAGGACGGCCGTCGTGTCCAGAATTAAACATGTAACATTTACCATATTTTGTGAATACCTAGAAAAGAGAAGCACAGGGCGAGTGTTAATAATTCATCATACGACAATATTTAATCTATCATCTTCATAAAAGTTTGATAAGCCTAGACGTGTAGCGTGCTGTATGACAGACTGCCCTCTACTTTTCCCACTGTGAGGCTGATCTAGATTTCATCTTTCTATACATTGCTTACACATTGCACAGTGCCGCCATCTCCCAATGGAGCTTTCAGTGTAATGTTCTCTACCCCGGTTGCCTTTTATGTTAGGCCAATTACTGTACAAATAGCTTTACAAGGTCAATGATCATTACCGTCAAGAATAAACCTTGGGAAAGATACAACCAGGCCGCACAATATAGACCCTTTCTGCTAAATTCCGTGGAAATCTCCTACTAACATTTCAAAGCTCAAATCCAAGTTGTTATGTATTCTCACTATGGTAGGTTAAGACCGGCAGGGGTGCGAGAACATTTTTGGCCTAAGGACCATATTAATAAAATATGAAAAACAAATCCAAAAGTGTGGAACTCCAGCTCCCAAAGAAAAAAATGTAGATAAAAGTCCAAACTTTAATTCATGACTTTAAAATAAGCAAAAAAAATCCATGTGATAAAGAAAATGTGAGATTAAAAGGTGGGTAGAAACGCTGACGCGTTTCGAACCGTCCGGTTCTTGGTCATGGCACGCTACGCCCCTCAATGCAAGCCTACGGGAGGGGGCGTGATAGCTGTAACGCCCCCTCCCACAGGCTTGCATTGAGGGGCGGAGCGTAATGTCACACGGGGCAGAGGCGTGACGTCACACGCCACCTGCCGTGTGGTCGCCGGTAATCAGACCCAGAGCGAACACACTCCGGGAACTGATTACAAACGGGGTGCCGCGTGCAAGATCCCGGGGGTCCCCAGCGGCGGGACTCCCGCGATCACGCATCTTATCCCCTATCCTTTGGATAGGGGATAAGTTGTGTAAGCACCGAAGTACCCCTTTAAACAACAAAATGTAACTCCAAGTCAATCCCACTTCTGTGAAATCACACTGTCCACTCAGGAAGAACACTGATTGACAATCAATTTCACATGCTGTTGTGCAAATGGTACAGACAACAGGTGGAAATTATAGGCAATTAGCAAGACACCCCCAATAAAGGAGTGGTTCTGCAGGTGGTGACCACAGACCACTTCTCAGTTCCTATGCTGCCTGGCTGATGTTTTCGTCACTTTTTAATGCTGGCGGTGCTTTCACTTGAGTGGCAGCATGAGACAGAGTCTACAACCCCCACAAGTAGCTCAGGTAGTGCAGCTCATCCAGAATGGCACATTCATATGAACTGTGGAATTAAGGTTTGCTGTGTCTGTCAGCGTAGTGTCCAGAGCATGGAGGCGCTACCAGGAGACAGGCAAGTACATTAGGAGACATGGAGGAGGCTGTAGGAGGCAACAACTCAGCAGCAGGACTGCTACCTCCACCTTTGTGCAAGGAGGAGCAGGAGAACCACTGCCAGAGCCCTGCAAAATGACCTCCAGCAGGCCATAAATGTGCATGTGTCCACTCAAACGGTCAGAAACAGACTCCATGAGGGTGGTATGAGGGCCCGACATCCACAGGTGGGGGTTGTGCTTTCAATTCAACACTGTGCAGGACGTTTGGCATTTGCCATGGAACACCAAGATTGGCAAATTTGCCATTGGCACCCTGTGCTATTCACAGATTAAAGCAGGTTCAGTGTGACATACGGGACAGAGTCTGGAGACACCGTGGAGAACGTTCTGTTGCCTGCAACATCCTCCAGCATGACTGGTCTGGCGGTGGGACAGTAATGGTGTGAGGTGGCATTTCTTTGGGGGGCCGCACAGCCCTCCATGTGCTTGCCAGAGGTAGCCTGACTGCCATTAGGTACCGAGATGAGATCCTCAGACCCCTTGTGAGACCATATGCTGGTGCGGTTGACCCTGGGTTCCTCCTAATGCAAGACAATGCTAGATCTCATGTGGCTGGAGTGTGTCAGCAGTTCCTGCAGGAGAAAGGCATTGATGCTATGGACTGGCCCGCCCGTTCCCCAGACCTGAATCCTATTGAGCACATCTGTGACATCATGCCTTGCTCTATCCACCAACACCACGTTGCACCACAGACTGTCCAGGAGTTGGCGGATGCTTTAGTCCAGATCTGGGAGGACATCCCTCAGGAGACCATCCGCCACCTCATCAGGAGCATGCCCAGGCGTTGTAGGGAGGTCATACGGGC
Source organism: Hyla sarda (assembly GCF_029499605.1). Classification (NCBI taxonomy): domain Eukaryota; kingdom Metazoa; phylum Chordata; class Amphibia; order Anura; family Hylidae; genus Hyla; species Hyla sarda. The sequence goes on from NC_079200.1 coordinate 46,706,390, forward strand.
ACGTGGAGGCCACACACACTACTGAGACATATTTTGACTTGTTTTAAGGACATTACATCAAAGTTGGATCAGCCTGTAGTGTGGTTTTCCACTTTTATTCTGAGTGTGACTCCATATCCAGACCTCCATGGGTTGATAAATTAGATTTCCATTGATAATTTTTGTGTGATTTTGTGGTCAGCACATTCAACTATGTAAAGACAAAAGTATTTCATACGATTAGTTCATTCATTCAGATCTAGGATGCGTTATCTTAGTGTTCCCTTTATTATTTTGAGCGGAGTATTTTTTTTTTTTTTTTTTGTTGCCTAATCCATATGGTGTGCACTGTGTGGTGTTATATCGTGTAATATTGTATCTTGGGACTGAGCCCACCAAAATAGTTTTTAGGTGTTAAATGCGGTTTAGTAGCGCACTGAAATCTATACATCTCTTCTGGACTGCATATAATGTTCAGTAAACACTGGGAAATCTTGCTAGATACGGTCGTACTGTCACCTGGAGTTCTGAGAAAGGCTGGAGATACATGGAATGGCATTGATGGCATGGCAGTTGTTATTGGAAAAGTATTGCATGATATCTGACTGTGAACCAGTTAAACACAGTCTGAGGGAGATTTATCAAAACCTGTCCAGAGGAAAAGTTTCTGAGTTGCCCATAGCAACCAATCAGATTGCTGCCTTCATTTTTGAAAAGGCCTCTGAAAAATGAAAGAAGGGATCTGATTGGTTGCTATGGGCAACTCAGAAACTTTTCCTCTGGACAGGTTTCGATAAATCTCCCTCAGTAGGTCCAAATTTATCAATCTGACAGGAACAGAAACTGTCTGGTTTTGCCCATTTAGCCAATCACAGTTCAGCGTTCATATTATAATGACCTCTGGTAAAATGAAAGCTGAGCCATGATTGGTTGCTGTGGGCAAATCAGACAGTAAGGCTGAGTCCGCGCTACAAAATCTCTAGCCAGAATTTCCATCGGAGATCCGAGGGCGGCACTAGGACTGTGCGGACTGCATAGACAGCAACGCATTTCTAATTGGATACACCAAAAGAATGTTCATGTACACACATTAGTTCAGTGGATCCACTCATAAATACATTGCTGTCTACGGGGACAGCGACATAGTCCGCACGGTCCTACTGCCGCCTATAAATACATTGTATCCGCCCATAAATATATTGTATCCGCTCATAAATACATTGCCGTCTACAGGGACAGCAACGCAGTCCGCACAGTCTTACTGCCGCCCATAAATAAATTGGATCCGCCCATAAATACATTGATGACGCCCATAAATACGTTTCCGTTTATAGGAACACTAATGCATTCCTTTATGTGGTGTGAAAGGAACCAGGCCTTAGGCTATGTTCACACTCAGGAAATTCTACAAACAATTTCCTCGCTGAATTTAGTCAGTGGATCTGCCCTGTCTGGAATTGCACTTATTCCCATTAACTAAGGGTGGTTTTCCCGGAAGATTCCGCTGAAAGAATGAACATGTTCAATCCTTCAGTGGAATACGATTCCCTACCAAGTTCCTCTACGGAACCTCTGATGCGTGAACTGAGTTAAATGGGAGGCTGCTGAAAGCAGAATTTGTTATTTTCTTATGGAAATTCCAAGTGGAATGGCGGAATGTCTGTAGTGTAAACCTGGCCCTATGATTACAGCAGGCTGATAAATCTGGGCCTTTGTGGCTGCTGCATATTGGGACACTAAAGTCTTGCTTCAATACCTCACGTTTTCATCAATAACCCAATTTGAGAAGTCACAGATAAGGAAAGCAGACTGCTCCACTACTTTTTTTACAGTGATCCCTCAACTTACAATGGCCTCAACATACAATAGTTTCAACATACAATGTTTTTTTCTGGACCATTGTAACTTGAAACCAGACTCAACATACAATGTACAGACACAACTGGAGGAACTGACCAATCAGAATGGGCATTTTACTGGTAAATCACCTGTATTACTGAAGTGCATGCACTGACTGGCTGTCTGGTAGCGCCCCCTACAGTACAGGGAGGAACTACAAGTTCTGTACTACTCTTTACCTGTGCCAGGGTTAGCTGCTCCTTTGGACACCAGCTCCATTTGGGACACTGTGTATACTGTATAGGACCCTGAAGAAGCTCCTGTCCTCTACATAAACCATTGTTTCCAAACCAGGGTGCCTCCAGCTGTTGCAAAACTACAACTCCCAGCATGCCCGGACAGCCGTTGGCTGTCTGGGCATGCTGGGATTTGTAGTTTTGCAACAGTTGGAGGCACCCTGGTTGGGAAACACTGACATAGACAGTGATTTACAGCTCCCAGCAGATCTTTCTTACTTTTATATGTAAGGATTTGCTTTATCTATATTAGTTATCTACTTATTTATCTTTAATCCTCACTTTTTCCTATTTTCGGATTACATTTTGGTGGCTTCAGAACCAATTACCAGGTTTCCATAGAGTTATGAACATACAATGGTTTCAACATACAATGGTCGTCCCGGAACCAATTAATATTGTAACTTTAGGGACCACTGTATACCGATGAGATTGGAAGCTACATATGTCTAAATGCTGCTTGTTTGGCTGCTTTATTTTGCTGAGGAACACAGGTTGTGCATATACAAGTTGGATGGATTTTGTTGGAAATCAGTATTTAAAGGTGACCTGTGGCCAACAAAAAATGCATGAAACATTTTACTGTCATGAAATAATTCAGAGAGCCCCTGATGACACACCTTTTACTGTTTCTTAATATGTCTTCCATTTCTGAGATATGAGGGTTCGTAATTTATCTGGCAATTCAGTCAGATGGGCGTGAGCTTAATGTTTCACATAAAGGGGCGTATATATCAAATACATCATAATTACTATACATCATAATTACTATCTAAATATATATAAAACTCAATGTGTGTATGTATGTATGTGTGTATGTATGTATGTATGTATGTATGTGTGTGTATGTGTGTATGTGTGTATGTATGTGTGTATGTGTGTATGTATGTGTGTGTGTATGTGTGTATGTATGTGTGTGTGTAAGTATGTATGTCTGTATGTATGTATGTGTGTATGTATGTATGTATGTGTGTATGTATGTGTGTATGTATGTGTGTGTGTATGTGTGTATGTATGTATGTATGTGTGTGTGTATGTGTGTATGTATGTATGTCTGTATGTATGTATGTATGTATGTGTGTGTGTATGTGTGTATGTATGTATGTCTGTATGTATGTATGTATGTCTGTATGTATGTGTGTATGTATGTATGTATGTGTATGTGTATGTAAGTATGTATGTCTGTATGTATGTATGTGTGTATGTATGTATGTATGTATGTGTGTGTGTATGTATGTATGTCTGTATGTATGTGTGTATGTATGTATGTGTGTATGTATGTATGTATGTATGTGTGTGTATGTATGTATGTATGTATGTGTGTATGTATGTATGTATGTGTGTGTATGTATGTATGTATGTATGTCTGTATGTATGTATGTCTGTATGTATGTATGTATGTGTGTGTATGTATGTATGTATGTCTGTAGGTATGTATGTATGTGTGTATGTATGTATGTATGTATGTATGTATGTATGTGTGTGTGTATGTATGTGTATATGTGTGTATGTTACAGCATCACGTCCAAACGGCTAAAGATATTAACATGAAACTTGGCACACATGTTACTTATATGTCAACAACAAACATAGGATAGGTGATTTAACCCTTACTCACCCCCATTTGCCAGGGGCGGGGTTTATGTTTAAAGTCCCATACAAGTCAATGGGAAATATATGTTACTGCATAACTTCCAAACGACTGGAGATATTTCAACAACTGGTACACATATTACGGGTCGGGATAGGAGGTCAACATAGGAGGTCGACATAGGAGGTCGGGATAGGAGGACGGGATAGGAGGACGGGATAGGAGGACGGGATAGGAGGACGGGATAGGAGGACAGGATAGGAGGACAAGATAGGAGGTCGGGATAGGAGGTCGAGATAGGAGGACGGGATTGGAGGACGGGATAGGAGGACGGGATAGGAGGACGGGATAGGAGGACAGGATAGGAGGACGGGATAGGAGGACGGGATAGGAGGACAGGATAGGAGGACAAGATAGGAGGTCGGGATAGGCGGTCGAGATAGGAGGACGGGATAGGAGGATGGGATAGGAGGACGGGATATGAGGACAGGATAGGAGGACAGGATAGGAGGAAGGGATAGGAGGACGGGATAGGAGGTCTTGATAGGAGGTCGGGATAGGAGGTCAGGATAGGAGGTCGAGATGGAAGGATGGGATAGGAGGGCGGGATAGGAGGATGGGATAGGAGGACGGGATAGATGGACTGGATAGGAGGACAGAATAGGAGGATGGAAAAGGAGGTCGAGATGTGAGAATGGGAAAGGAGGACAGGAAAGGAGGACGGGAAAGGAGGTCGAGATAGGAGGACGGGAAAGGAAGTCAAGATATGAGGACGGGATAGGAGGATGGGATAGGAGGACGGGATAGGAGGTCAGGATAGGAGGTCGGGATAGGAGGTCGGGATACGATGACGGGATAGGAGGTCGGGAAATGACAATAATATATGAGGACAGGATATGAAGTCAAAAGCTTCCTCCTTTGTTTATTTTCCTCCCCAACAAGAATTAGGAAGGAAAAACCGGGCAACGCCGGGTACTCAGCTAGTAGTTATTAAAATTAAGTTCCCGCCCATCTGACTGATTCCCTGAATTGTGAGACGAACTATAAACCCTCATTTCTCCAGAACAGAAGGGCGTATCAAGTTACTGTAAAAAAGTGTGTGATCAGGGTACTCTAAACCATTTAGTGATAATGCAATCTACATTTTTTTGGGTTGGTCGCAGGTCATCTTTAACCCCTTAAGGACGCAGCCCATTTAGGCCTTAAGGACAATTCCATTTTTACGTTTTCGTTTTTTCCTCCTCGCCTTCAAAAAATCATAACTCTTTTATATTTTTATCCACAGACTACTATGAGGGCTTGTTTTTTGTGTGACCAGTTGTCCGTTGTCATGCCATCACTCACTTTACCATAAAATGTACGGCGCAACCCAAAAAAAACTATTTGTGTGGTGAAATTAAAAAGAAAACCGCAATTTTGCTAATTTTGGAAGGTTTTGTTTTCACAATTTACGGTAAAAATGACATGTGTTCTTTATTATTTGGGTCAATACGATTAAAATGATCCCCATGATAACATACTTTTCTATTACTGTTGCGCTTAAAAAAAATTGCAAACCTTTTAACCAAATTTTTAACGTTTAAAATTCCCCTATTTTGTAGACCTATAACTTTTTCATTTTTCTGTATAAGCGGCGGTGTGAGGGCTAATTTTTGTGCTGTGATCTGTACTTTTTATTGATACCATATTTGCTTACATGGAACTTTTAATCCATTTTTTTTTTTTGGGAATAAATGTTATAAAAAAGCATCTATTTTGGACTTTTTTTTATTTTTACGTTCACGCCGTTCACTGTACGGTATCATTAACATTTTATTTTAATAGTTCAGATATTTACGCAAGCGGCGATACCAAATATGTATATCAAATATTTTTTTTAACACTTTTTGGGGGTGAAATAGGGAAAATGGGACAATTTTCGTTTTTATTGGGGGAGGGGGTTTTTCAAAATTTTTTTACTTTATTTTTTTACTTTTATTTTTACACTTTAATAGTCCCCATAGGGGACTATTTACAGCAATCACTCGATTGCTAATACTGTTCAGTGCTATGTATAGGACATAGCACTGATCAGCATTATTGGTCATCTTCTGCTCTGGTCTGCGGGAAGGCAGATGAGAGCACAAGACGCCGGGAAGGCAGCGGAGCCAAGTGAGGGGACCTACGGCTGTCGTGCTGGATGATTGGATCGCCGCAGCAGCGCTGCGGGTGATCCGATCATCCATTTTAGTGACTGCGATGCTGCAGATGCCGTGATCTATATTGATCATGGCATCTGGGGGGTTAATAGCGGACATTTGCGGGATTGTTCGCCATTACATTTGGGTCCCTGGCTGCGATCAGCAGCCGGGACCTGCCGCGCATGATCCGGGCATTGCTTCGATGCTCGCGGTTATGCTTAGGATGTAAATATACGTCCTGGTGCGTTAAGTACCACCTAACCAGGACGTACATTTACGTCCTCCGTCGTTAAGGGGTTAAAGGGGTACTCCTGTGGAAAACTTTTTTTTTTTTTTTTAAATTAACTGGTGCCACAAAGTTAAACAGATTTGTACATCAGAAGAAAGCAGGTTTGATTTGTACATCACTTCTATTAAAAAATCTTAATCCTCCCAGTACTTTTTAGGGGCTGTATACTAAAGAGAAATCCAAAAAAGAAATGCATTTCCTCTGATGTCATGCCCACAGTGCTCTCTGCTGACCCCTGCTGTCCATTTTAGGAACTGTCCAGAGCAGAAGAAAATCCCCATAGCAAACATATGCTGCACTGGACAGGTCCTAAAATGGACAGCAGAGGTCAACAGAGAGCACTGTGGTCATGACATCAGAGGAAATGCATTTCTTTTTTAGATTTCTCTTTAGTATACAGCCCCTAAAAAGTACTGGAAGGATTAAGATTTTTTAATAGAAGTGATTTACAAATCGGTTTAACTTTGTGGCACCAGTTGATTTATAAAAAAAAACAAAAGTTTTCCATGGGAGTACCCCTTTAATTCCTTAAGGACACATGACGTACTGGAACGTCATGTGTCCGCTCCCGATCTATAACGCGGGGCCACGGGCCACGTCATAGCGGGTCGGGCCTGGCCTCTAACAATGGCCGGGACTCGTGGCTAATAGCGTGCAGCATTGATCGGGTTGCCGCACGCTATTAACTCTTTGGATGCAGCGTTCAAAGTTGAACGCCGCGTCTAAAGTGAAAGTGAAAGTATGCCGGTTAGCTCAGTGGGCTGTTCGGGATAGCCCCTGCGAAATCGCGGCATCCCGAACAGCTTACAGGACAGAGAAACCAGTGATCAATGTAATAGATCAGTGTGTGCAGTGTTATAGGTCCCTATGGGAGCTATAACACTGCAAAAAAAAGTGAAAAAAAAAAGTGAATAAAGATCATTTAACCCCTTCCCTATTAAAAGTTTGAATCACCCCCCTTTTCCCATAAAAAAAAAACTGTGTAAATAAAAATAAACATATATGGTATAGCCGCGTGCCGAAATGTCCGAATTATTAAAATATATAGTTAATTAAACCCAAAAAAATTCCAAAAGTCCAAAATAGCGCATTTTTGGTCACTTTTTATATCATGAAAAAATGAATAAAAAGCGATCAATAAGTCCTATCAATGCAAAAAACTTCAGATCACGGCGCAAAAAATGAGCCCTCATACCGCCCCATACACGGAAAAATAAAAAAGTTATAGGGGTCAGAAGATGACAATTTTAAACGTATTAATTTTCCTGCATGTAGTTATGATTTTTTCCAGAAGTCCGACAAAATCAAACCTATATAAGTAGGGTATCATTTTAATCGTATGGACCTACAGAATAAAGATAAGGTGTCATTTTAACCGAAAAATGTACTACGTAGAAACGGAAGCCCCCAAAATTTACAAAACAGCATTTTTTTTTCAATTTTGTCTCACAATGATTTTTTTTCCCATTTCGCCGTAGATTTTTGGGCAAAATGACTGATGTCATTACAAAGTAGAATTGGTGGCGCAAAAAAAAAAAGCCATCATATGGATTTTTTGGTGCAAAATTGAAAGAGTTATGATTTTTTAAAGGCAAGGAGGAAAAAACGAAAATGCAAAAATGGAAAAACCCTTAAGGGGTTAATCCTTAAGGGGTTAAGCGTGTTTTGGCTTCTTATCGTCAGGAGCACAGGCTTTGCATGTGTATTTTATACGGATAGCTTTGCAATGCAGTTTTTCGCTGAGTCCTAGATTTTTAAGGAGGAGGAAGCACTGCAAGGATTGACAAGTACATTGCTATGACAGAAGCTGCGGAACAGATAATGTTTATTATGCTAAGACACCTCCGGTATCGTTGGTGAATGATAGTATTTGCAGCTGCCAATTCAGTTAAAATGATAAAATGTAGCAGTACAAGGTTGGGACTGAATTTATCTACACTGATATGTGGGGTGATGTACGCTGCTCATATGTAATGTCTACGGTACTGAATTGGTGATGTGCATAGAATGCAGAGATGCTTGATAAATCTAAAGGGGTACTCCGGTGAAAACCTTTTTTTCTTTTAAATCAACTGGTGCCGGAAAGTTAAACATTTTTGTAAATTACTTCTATTAAAAAATCTTAATCCTTCCAGTACTTCTTAGCTCCTGAATGCTACAGAGGAAATTCCTTTCTTTTTGGAAAACTGATGACATTACGAGCACAGTGCTCTCTGCTGACATCTCTGTCCATTTTAGCAACCGTGCATAGCTGATGTATCCTAAGGGCAGCATGGTGGCTCAGTGGTTAGCACTGCTGCCTTGCAGCGCTGGGGCCTTGGGTTCAAATCCCACTAAGGACTACAATAAATAAAGAGTTATTATCATTATCATAATGACGCCAGCAAAGAGCGCTGTGCTCGTGATGTCATCAGAGAGAATTCCAAAAAGAAAAGAATTTCCTCTGTAGTATTCAGCAGCTAATAAGTACAGGAAGGATTAAGAATTTTTAGTAGAAGTCATTTACAAATCTGTTTAACTTTCTGGCACCAGTTGATTTAAAAGGAAAAAGGTTTTCACCGGAGTACCCCTTTAATATTATTAGAAGCCCATATAGAGCAGATGAAGCCATCATCTCATGGTACGCCATGTGCGCCCGCTATCTGTAATCACATTCTGTCCCTTTAACATCTGGATTTCCCCCCCAATGGATTTTTTCTTTAATTTTCTACCCAACAGCAGAAAATATATGATTGCTTTTTATTACCAGAGACATTTTATACAAAATACACAGAGCGACATAAGGAAACTCCTTTGGGTCCTGTTAAAGCTCATCTCCCTCACCTCTGTGATAAGGTTTTCCTCCTAAATTACTTTGGCATTGGCCTGATTTATAGCAGAAGACATCCAGTATCTCCGCAGTAGGCGAAGATGGCTACAACTATAAAATGTTAGGAGAAATTCTGCCACAGGAAGAGGGCGAATGTGCTGAGGGAGAACAAGAAACCCAGAAACGAAACTGCTACGACGCCTCCTCTCTTTATTTTATATGTCGAAAATTCAATTTACAGGTCTCTATCATAAGATTCCTCATTGACAAATTCACTGAGCATGTTCGACGTCAGAATGTCAGGTGCCAGGATACTGCAGATGTGCCGACCACAGTCACACGGCACCGCATGCTTAGCAAGGTGTTATGTACGACATGTACGACAGCAGCAGCAGCTGAAAACTTCTAACATTGGGTCAAAAGTAGTGTTGAGCGGCATAGGCCATATTCGAATTCGCGATATTTCGCGAATATATGGACGAATATTCATCATATATTCGCTAAATTTGCATATTCGTAATATTCACGTTTATTTTCGCATACGCGAAAAAAATTTGCGTATGCAAAAATTAGCATATGTAAAAATTTGCATATAGAAATTAGCATAGCCGGAAATTAGCATATGTGAAAATTAGCGTACGTGGAAATTAGCATATGCAGATGTTCGCATATGTGAAAATTCGCATGCCAGTCTCACACAGTGGTATTAGAGCAGTGGTCCCCAAACTGTGGCCCTCCAGATGTTGCAAAACTACAACTCCCAGCATGCCTGGACAGCCAACGGCTGTCCAGGCATGCTTGGAATTGTAGTTTTGCAACATCTGGAGGGCCACAATTTGGGGACCACTGTATTAGAGCCTTCTTTACACCACACAAGCTGGAAGCAGAGAGGGATGATCACTGTGATGTGTAATGTGAAAAAAAAAATATAATAATATTCGTAATTACGAATATATAGTGCTATATTCGCGAATATTCGAATAAAATTTGAATTGCGAATATTCGCGAGCAACACTAAAAAGACACTAAACTCATCTCATAACCCATCAAGAAGGAATAGACTACGAATGAAACTCCGTGATCTATTCCTGTTTCCTGTGATCACATAAGCTGGATCAACCTTAAAGGGGTTATCCAGGAAAAAACTTTTTTTTTCTATATATATATATCAACTGGCTCCAGAAAGTTAAACAGATTTGTAAATTACTTCTATTAAAAAATCGTAATCCTTTCAGTACTTATGAGCTGCTGAAGTTGAGTTGTTCTTTTCTCTCTAAGTGCTCTCTGATGACACCTGTCTCGGGAACCTTAGAAGCAAATCCCCATAGCAAACCTCTTCTACTGCAGTTCCCGAGACAAGCAGAGATGTCAGCAGAGAGCACTGTTGCCAGACAGAAAAGAACAACTCAACTTCAGCAGCTGATAATTATTGAAAGGATTAAGATTTTTTAATAGAAGTAATTATCAAATCTGCAGAAACAAAGAGATAGTATGCACTCACCGCTGGTAAGCTGCTACGGGCTCCGAGTCCGGGATCACCCGGGCATGAATGTAGACGATAAGGGGCGCTCAGAGGCTACGCCGGCTGTTTCGGACGTAGGAACGTCCTTCTTCCGGCCTCGGAGGCCGGAAGAAGGACGTTCCTACGTCCAAAACAGCTGGCGTAGCCCCTGAGCGCCCCTTATCGTCTATATTCATGCCGTGGTGATCCCGGACTCGGAGCCCGTAGCAGCTTACCAGCGGTGAGTGCATACTATCTCTTTGTTTCTGCATATATTGATACTTTACCTAGTGTGTGCACCCCGTAGGTGCTGCTCATCTATTGAAGTGAGTCCGGACGCTCCGTACAGTTACCTTATGGTATCGTATGTTTGCCTTTTCCACTTATTTGGTTTGCTACCTGGTGTGCTCTCTCCTTCTCAGATTTTCTAATTTTCAAATCTGTTTAACTTTCTAAATCCAGTTGATATAAAAAATAAAGTTTTTTTCCTGGAATACCCCTTTAAGGCACCTTTAAATTAAAGGGGAACTCTGGTGGAGAATAAGTGGAAAACAAATGTTTTCAAATCTAAGGTGTCTGGCCAACTGTAGGCAACAAGAGATTACATTATTATTATTAATTTCCTAATGATGGTAGCCACATAATTTCTTTTTCTTGCTATAGGGAGCACCAACATATGCTGCAGCATGGTATAGAGATTATCAGCCCTCATCTTATTCCATGCCCATAACAGTTCACATCTGTAGAAGAATTAAAGGGGTACTCCGGCCCTGAGACAAGATAGGGTATAAGATGTCTCACCACGGGGGTCCCGTCGCTGGGGACCCCTGCAATCTTGTATTCACCACCCACCTGTTTAAGTTGCACACCGCGGTGCCAGCTCACAAACAGCCGGGTGGCAACCACAGGGCCGGAGTATCAGGACATCACGACTCCGCCCCTTGTGACGTCACCCCCGCTATGCAAGTCTATGGGAGGGGCGTGACAGCCGTCACGCCCCCTCCCATAGACTTGCATAGCGGGGGCAGGGGGTGATGTCAAAAGGGGGCGGAGTGATGTCACGATACTCCAGCCCGTGGTCGCCACCCGGCTGTTTGTGAGTTGGCACCGCGGTGTGCAGCTTAAACAGGTGGGTGGTGAATACAAGATTGCGGGGATGTCCAGCGGCGGGACCCCGGTGGTGAGACATCTTTTGGATAGGAGATAAGTTGTCTCAGGGCCGGAGTACCCCTTTAATTCTTCTACAGATTGTGAATTGTTATGGGCATGGAATAAGATGAGGGCTGATAATCTCTATACAGTGCTGCAGCATATATTGGTGCTCCCTATAGCAAGAAAAAGAAATCATGTGGCTACCATCATTAGGAAATTTATATGGGAATTGTAATCTCTTGTTGCCTACAGTTGGCCAGACACCTTAGATGGTCCATAGCCTCACACTTAGTTGGCCTACAGCTATTCCTGCTGACTCCCCTATAGACATCTACAATTTCAATGGGGAGAGAGGAGTAACCCCCTGCCAGATACAACCAGATATGATTTATCTCTAGAGAGGCATTAAAACCCCTGTGGGGAGACATCTTATCCCCTAATCCTTTGGATATGGGATAAGATGTCTCAGGGCCGGAGTACCTCTTTAAAGGGGTATTTCAGGATAGTTTGTCTTCAGCCTTTGGGCCAATGATCCCAATATTGCTGTGTAATATGCTTCTGTTAACTCATTGCTTTGTTCCATTTTCATGCATGGGGCCCACGTCCAGAAGTGCTGTAATGCAAATCTTTGACCTTTCCCAGCATTCCATGCAGCCAGAGACAATATGTCATAAGTCACATGGTCTCATGGGAGCATGACTATGGTGCTGTGGGTGGGTGGATAGCAGGATACAAAGGAATTACTGAAGTAATGCTATCTACCCACCCACTGCAGCATAGCCACACACCCCGCCTCAAGAGTGAAGGGTTATTATTAGTGTGAAATGTTGTTTCCCACTTGCAGGATTCCACTTTATTTGCTATGTAGATTCACAGATTTACAAGATGGGAACATTTTCTGACCAACTATTTTAGGTGGAAATTTCCAGCTATTTATTCACAGGATTTTCTGTGAATTCAATAGTAAATAGGTCGGGTTGTGAAACCACGCCCCTTCCATGTTGACCCCACCCCTTTGTGTCAGACCACACCCCTTTTAGGCCTTCTACAATGCAATGTCGAGTTTGCCGGATTTTCCTGGAACACACTGGTGCAGACACTATGCGCCAAGTTAACCTGACAAGTGGGTTTTAGCTTGGTAAATGAGGGCCATTGTCTCTGGCCACGTGGAATACTGGGAAAGGTCAGAGACAACAGTGAAATTAAGACTTGTACTTCCAGGGTGTGGGTTCAATGCATGAAAATGGGACATAGCCGTGCACAGAGGTAATAGAAGCATATTACACAGTATTATAACTTGGCAACAGGAGCTCAAAGGCTGGAGAAAAGAAATCCTAGAATACCCTTTTAAAGGGGCTATCCCATGAAACCATTCCCAGCCTTTAAGCTATTTGGATCTCCCACAAAATAGAGTACTATCCTATGAGGATTCCATTCCCCTGCAGTGAACACTTACAGAGTTAAAGGGGTACTCTGACCCTAAATAGTTAATCCTCTATCCAAAGGGTAGGAGATAAGATGTATGATCGCGTGGGGTCTGGCCGCTGGAACCCCTCACCCAGCGCGATCTCCGTGCCGGCACTGCTGACCCACTGAATATAGAAGCCTGGGTCTTTCATGTTCATGATGTCACACCACACCCCCTCCATTCATGTTTATGGGAGTGGGCATGACAGCTGTGGTCGACCGTCATTCGGCATGGAGCGAAGTTCACTCCATGCTTCGGATTACATGGTGCCATCCCGGAGATCACAGGGGGTCCCAGCGGCCGGACCCCCTGCGATCATATGTGGTAGCTTGGGGGTCTAGAGTAGGTAGTGTGTAGCTGTGTAGTGATGTAAGGGTGTTGGATTAACCCTTAACTGTCGTGACGCCAGGGTGAAGTTTCCTGTCTGTATATGTCCTACAACCACCTGTCCCAGGAACGATAGGGAGGAATAAAGGATTGTCCACAACCCGAGTTTAGTAATCTGAAGATAACTTTACTGCAGATTTTATGTAGGTTATTAAATGTAGTAACAGTCTCTAGGTTCCTCACAGGTTTGGTTGGGACCTTGTAGGGAATAAGCTTGAAGCAATTGCTTTACGCTGTTCCACTGGATTTAGGGGAATTGTTTAGGTCCAGCAGTCACGTAGAATTAGGATTGAGTTAGATTGAACTCACGGTTTTGTATTTGGCTGAAGTTAGCAGGCTTCAGGCCTAGATTTGTCTTGCAGATATACACACAACTCCTCTCTCTCTGCTAGTCCGGAACCCAAGAGAGCGAGGATTGGATAACAGCCCCTCTTATATCTAAAGGGGCAGGCTTCAAGCTTATTGGTCCCCCAGACCTGTCAGTCCTAATACAAAGCATTCTGGTACATCACGTGACATGAGCACATGACCTGAAAGGTCCCCAACCTTAGCAGAACAATATAATTATTAAGCATGTGACCTAAGGTCCTGGAAGCAATATTTACACTATACATTATATATATTAAACACATAAAATTAAAGAAGGAAGAGGTGACTAGGGGTTATCCCACTAAGAGCATCCTATCAGTACGGTGGAACTTTGACTTTGGGGACTTATAACACAAGGTACAGTATGTGTTCCATACCGGGACACCACACATACATCTTATCCCCTATCCTTTGGATAGAGGATAATATGTTTAGGGGCGGAATACCCCTTTAATTCTTGTCTTGCTGCTGTTTCCAAGGCATTTGCATTTGAAAAAGGGTTGTTTCTAATAAGACAACCCCTTTAATGTACACATAGCTTATTTAGTTATGTACATAATGGTGTGAAAATATATAGCAGTAATTTAACATGTTTACACTTGATATTCAGTTCTATGTAGACACTGGTGCTAGGAAGCAGCACAGCAGAACGCAGCGGGAGCGAAGCCTGACAGCTCATTAAGTAGGCCGAGCGAGGAGGAACCTTCCGATACTCTCAATTATCATGCAGCTTGTGATCGCACAGATTTTATCTCACCATATTGTTAAATACAAAAAAGTTTTCTACATGTTTGTGAATGCTGAAATAGAATCTTTATTATAGGGTGGGTATGTACAGAGCCAGAGTTTGACATCAATTCCTATAACTCTTCTCAGGCTGTCATCTTTGGCTTGCAAATTTAGGGAGACAAGCATAGACAGGTCTCTGTATTAGTCTCCAGCAATGAGTAGTGTCAGTGGAAATAAACCTTTCTATATTCAGAGAAATTATACATCATTAAACATGCACAATATTTTTATGAACGGTAAAATGTTAAATATACTTCCAGCTGCAAAACACATGGCTGTCAATTGCTGGGAACCAGAGGCGTAGATTTAGAGGGAGCAGTCGCCGAAGGGGGCCCCAATGCACACCTGCCCCATAAGAAACCATTGTTTTAATGGGGTACTCTGCTGAAAAACATCTTATCCCCTATCCAAAGATGGATGAATAAGATGCCTGATGGATGAATAAGATGCTGGACGGCACCCCGGGCATCTGTGCACGTAGGGAGCTCCGTTCTGTGCCGGATGACTGGCGACTACAGTCTCCATGCCCCCTTCATTCATGTCTATGGGAGGAGCCATGACGGCTACTACATAGCCGTTACGCCCCCCTCCCATGGACATAAATAGAGAGGGAGTGGCATGACATCATGAACGTGGTAACTACAAACTTCCGTGTTCCGGACGCCTCCACTGACTGCCCAGAAGTCGCGTGGGGTCCCCATGATAGGGGATAAGATGTTTTTCGTCAGAGTACCACTTTAATAGGCAATTGGGGCTCTGTTGCAGAATTTGCATCGGGGCCAAGAAGCTAGAAGTTACATCTCTGCTGGGGACCCATCTGTATCAGTATGTTTTTTGTCCATACTATTAGAACCAAGCAAGGCCATACCTGCCATTAGTGTTGAGCGGCATAGGCCATATTCGAATTCGCGAATATTCGCGAATATATGGACGAATATTCGTCATATATTCGCGAATATTCGCATATTCGTTATATCCTCGTTTTATTTTCGCATATGCGAAAATACGCGTACGCGAAAATTAACGCTTGTGAAAATTCGCATATGCGAAACTTAGCATATGCTACTTTTCGCATATGCGAATTTTCGCACGCCAGTCTCACACAGTAGTATTACAGCCTTCTTTACACCACACAAGCTGGAAGCAGAGAGGGGTGATCACTGTGATGTGTACTGTGAAGAAAAAATAAAATAAAAAACGAATATTCGTAATTACGAATATATAGCGCTATATTCGCGAAATTCGCAAATTCGCGAATATGCGATATTCGCGAATAATATTCGAATTGCGAATATTCGCGAGCAACACTACCTGCCATGAGTCAAGATGTCTCTATCATAATAATCTCACTCCTGTTCATTCATAAAGCCGAGTTAGACAACCACATCTCCCAATCAGGATTGGACAGTTTCCAGTCATGTGACCAGTCTGAACACTCACAGCGGAATAATCCAACATATTAACGTAGTAAACTTTCATTCATGTATTGTAACAACATGTATGTACTAATTGGCTAATTCCCAGTCACGTGACTTTATGTTAACAATGAGCCGGGTTCTACACTACAATAAAAGCCACCAACTCAAGCAACATGTATACCCAAACACAGTGCACTGAAAACATTCAATACAGTGTATTCATATCCATTCTAACCTTGAGCACATAGCCCGTATATACTGTTCACTCATTTATTTTATTACTAATACCATTTACTATTTAACAAAATAAACTCTGTCTCCACCAGATTTAATCCATCTCTGTCCTGGATATACTTGCCCTGTTTACCCTATTTATTTTTATGTATAAATATATATATATATATATATATATATATATATAAATATATATATATATATATATATATATATATATATATATATATAAATAAAATTTACATTTATAGTGGTTGTATATCTTTTATTTGCACTATGTGTCATCTAATTAATTTTTTATTTTTTATTCTGTATTTTGACCTTTATTATGTGTATTTTTGTGACATGCAGAAACATGCCCTTAAAGCTTTTTAGCGTCTTTTTAGCTATTTAACGACTATTTAACAGTCTGTTGTTAATCGGTGATTGAGAAAGGGTGATTAACCACCCAAAATGCGTCTTGCCCATAGATGTGTCTGGTATGAGATGAGACCTTATACCATTTTACAAAAGGCGCTGTCCTCTTTGTTTTTTATTCCTTTCCTTTACCTGTGAGGCAAGATGAGTATCTGACTTCAGGCAGCAGATTTTAGGTTCCCTGAGTTATTATGTTATGTTTATGTCCCATGGAGTGTCTGTAAATCATACTATTTACCACTTTCTCTCTTGTTTGGTATTGATTCTATATAACAGTAAATAAATCAACACAAGGGATCTACAAAAACACTATAGCTTGATCAAATAAAACACCAGTATAGAGCAGAGAAGGTTTTCAAAATATATCATTTTGTAGAGGGTCAGGAAGCATTAAATGCTGAAATGGGAAATACATATTCATTTTTGGGGAACTTAAAAAACACTGCTGATTGTATTATAATATACTGAAGAAGTCTAAGCGACAGTTGAAAACATTTGTTTATCAAATGTCAAGGATATTGTGGTGGTTGTGTCTGTTATCCATCTTATTTTTCATGTTTTCATTGTCATCACAACACATGGCAATAACAGTTCACCAAAACAACTAAATAAAACTCCTGTATTCGAGAAAGGCTTTGAGAAATTGAGGAATACAATGCAGCTGTACCAAGAATACACAGATTATAGCGGCTCCCCATATAATGGCTATGGGACTCATGGACTGGGTGCCCTGTAAACTGATGTAGAATTTACCATAGGATTTATAACATCAGCATATAAGGAAGGGGAGATCCAGTCCCATCAAATGGTAATGCCACCTCTTATACATGCCATGATAGGAGGAATAAAGTCCTACAGACTTGTGCACATGGGGAGGGCCCATTATTTTCTTTGCCAGAGGCATATGGTTCATGGAGATGTCACATACCCCTTAACAATAGCCATGATATACATTTGGTGAACCCAATAATTATACTAAAAGACCAAAAGGTTGTGGCCTTTCTTTGGCCATGGTACCTAGGGCACTGGCCAAATGGTCATCCATTGCTGATCTGATCTTTAACATGGCACCTATGTCTTCTTTTTGTGTACCCCTAAAATTAGTTGACCCTTGCTAGTGAAACTTTGTAAGGCTAGTATTAAAGAGGTACTTTGCCTGTAGACATCTTATCCTCTATCCAAATGAGGATAGGGGATAAGAAGTCTGATTGTGGGGGTCTCGCTGCTGGGACCCCCGCGATCTCGGCTGTGGCACCCCAGACATCCGGTGCACAGAGCAAACTTCGCTATGTGCTGGATGACTAGTGTTGCTGGGCAGAGGCTTATGATGTCACGCCCCCTCCCAGAGACTTGCATTGAGGGGACATGGCAGTGACAACACGAGCAGGTTTGGCCTTGACGTCTCGAGCCTCCGGCGCTGCACCCGATGCTCTAAACGAATGGAGATTGTGAGGGTCCTCAGCATCAGGACCCTGCGATCAGACCTCTCATCCCCTATCCTTTAGATAGGGGATAAGATGTCCAGGGGCGGAGTACCTCTTTAAGTGTAACCTGTCACATAGAACATAGTACCCAATCTGCTGACAGCACTTTATAGATCATGAGTAGATGAGCTGATTGATAAAGACTTCTTTGGAAAAAGATTCAGCATAACTTTGTTCATTTAAAGGGAGTCTGTTAGCTGCAATTCACATTCCAAACTGCTGACACTGTTAGCTGGTAGGACAGGGAGACACGTGGTCCCTTTCATATATCTGTTTGTGCTTCCATATTAATAGAAATAAATATAGTATTCTCTGCTGCAGAGTGTCAAAGAGGCCTTCCAAAGCCCCTTATGTTATGCAAGCACAGACAGATGTATGAACAGAACCATGTGTTGCATTGTCCTAACAGCTAGCTAATAGTATCAGCAGTTTGGGGGTAAATTTTAGCTAACAGATTCTCTTTAAATGAACAAAAGTTATGCTTATTCTTTTTCCTCAAAACTGTATATCTATCTGCTCATTTCCTCATGATCTATACAGTGCTGTCGGCAGATTTGGCACCATGTTTTAGGTGGCAGGCTAACTTATCAACATAAAATATTGATATGTTGCACAGATGTAGTAATTCTAAAACTCTCTCTTATATATGTTATTTATTTTTTTTTATTTTTTTTACAATATTGTGGTGTTTACCTTTATTTGGCCTATAATTACATCAGATATAGTCATCCTAAAATTATCTCTTATATATGACTTTAACAATATTTTTTGTTTTTTACCTTATATTTGACCATTATAATTATGGCCACTAGATGTGCCCATATAGGCTAATTTGATATTCATTTTCTTGCTGAGTCACCTAGGTTCTTCTTACAGCTTGTCATCTGGGTCACTGCAGCAGAAGCTGAGAGACACAGAGTCAGGAAGTGAAAGCTGACACAGCTTGCTCACAGACAACGCCCACTGCTAGGGAGAGGAATGCAAGGGAAGTGAGCAGACTATGGAGCAGATGTCTGGCCAGAGCTATAGTCAACAAAGATAAAAGTGACAGGTA
This sequence comes from Hyla sarda, assembly GCF_029499605.1. Taxonomy (NCBI): domain Eukaryota; kingdom Metazoa; phylum Chordata; class Amphibia; order Anura; family Hylidae; genus Hyla; species Hyla sarda. Next base: position 46,725,646 of record NC_079200.1, read on the forward strand.
TGCTTTAGAAAGGGTAAATTTCTACTCACCATGCTTAGAAGCCAAGGGAATTGTTCAACCCAGTGATTGGCAGCCTTCCAAGTATGAGAGCATACAGAGCTAGTATTCAGTCACTGAGTATGAACTCCCACCGGACTTCTAAGAATAGAATGAGAGCAATGTGAATAAATTCCAAGTTATACATCTTTTATCACAAAACCATACATCAAGCTGCTCCTCTCCTCCTGCTCTACAATCGATCTGACAGTATGTTCAACATGTCAAGTTCTTTTTAAACTTAAGCCCTATACAGTAATTAAGAATACTAGCAATACTAATCCCATGTTTTGCACACTGTACCTGATTTCTATTAAATTAATCAAAAGCAAATAATGTTCCAAAGATTAAAGCCATTACATATATAGGGCCAGGAGCATAGAGTCTGAAAATCCTGCAACTAATGGGAAGAAACAACAGCTTCTTCATAGTTTAAGATTTCAGCATCATAGTACAGCACTTTGCAGTAAGATTTTCACATATCTTTTAAAATATACTCTAACTAAGCGGCTCATGTTTAAATGGCTTTAAAATTGACAAGCGCATTTATATTGGTTAGTTTTAAAGGAATTCTGTCTGGAGATGACTATAAAGTCCTAAAATTTGTATTAAAGAAGTAAAGAAATTATGGGGCCAGTAATGCAGACATTCTCATTGTATTTCTTAGAATCATGAAATGATTATTACTGTAACTACTGCTGTATGCAGAAGTGGTGTCGATCTAGTGGAGATGGCTACCCCTTAAACATGACTATTTCTTTTTACCCGCTGTTCATTCTCTGAGATTAAAGAATTATCAAGTGAGGTTACAAAATATGGAAGTACAATATGCAATTTAACCAAAAAAATTGAGGTTTGCGGTAAGGGGCAAACCTGACCAGTCCAAAATTACAACACAAAACTAAACACAAAGTACAGGCCAGAATTGATAAGGCATATCACATTGATCAGAATCTGCCAAAAGAATTACTGTCACAGTCCCCCAGCTAATTTTTCCAGGTACATTTTATTTTCCTCCGGGGCACCGTTCTCCTGCATTGTTCCGCTCTATTCTTGGTTAACACATCTTCTATGGCCTCCCAATATGTGCTCACTGACCCTGACTTTAATAGACACTGTCAAATCCAAAAACTTATTTTTATTTTGTTACTGATGAAATTTTAAGACCTTTTGTAATATGCTTGTTTGAATTTTTTTTTCATATTTATTAAAAAGGAAAACGCCACCTGAATATACCACCAATAGGGGTCCCCATAACTACAGGGACACTAACCCGTCCTGCAGCAGCATCAGGCTTGTCCATGAGTCATGGACAAGAGATGACTGAGGGACAAGGCTGTATGAGCAGACAAACCAATCACCTCCCAGCACTACGAGGGAGGGACACGCCCCCCTTCCCCTGAGAGGATTTCTAACACTGTGAGCTAATGAAAAGAGGTATTTTTTACAATAAATATAGGTGATAGAGGCATAAAAAAATTAGATGGGCATGGTACTGAGTTATATATTATTTATTTATTTTTGTGGGATCTAACAGATACGCTTTAATGTCTCAATGTCCAAATGCAATGTACAATTCCTGCCCTCTGCTTTGGTACCACACTTGGAAACTTTAGCTTATCTAATGGAGACTACTCAAGGAATAGTGGTTTAGACATTTAGGAATAGCGGTGGTACACGTTGAGATAGGTAGATGTAGAAACACCAAGGTCACAGCTCTAACCAAGTTCTGCTAGACATGTTTATTGAAGTTTCACATACGTATAAGGGTATACAGGACACATCAGCTGAGGAAAGAAAGGTGTTTGCCGAAACACGTCTTGTATACCCTTATTTGGGAAACTTTAAAAAACACATTTCTAGCAGAACCCGGTGAGTGCTGGGACCTTGACTTTTCTACTCTAGGAAAAGGGACCTGGAGATCCCATGTGGGATAGTCCACACCCCTATGTGGAGGGTTAAGGATGAAAAACGCACAATTCTTTATACTCTGCTCTCTAGTTTTATCTCTAAGCCACATTGGGTCCACATCTCTTGTTGGCTGTTGTTAAAATTATTCATTGTGGATGCCACACGAGATATATTGATGCCATGTCTTTAGGATATTCCAACAATTTGGATCAGTGAGGGTTGAATAACATGATCCCCACTGATCATTAGACAATGACATTAAAGAAGTGATAGGAAGCCATTGTGTTATTTTGGCTCCATTGTTGGCTCTTTTAGTCAGTGGCCAACAATGCAGCCTCCAGAAAAAAAAGATAAGCGTAGGTGCAGTCACAATGGTTAGAATCCTGCCAAATGGACTTCTTTGCACAACATTTGCCAATAGTAAAGATAAGTAATTATGTAGCTATTAAATTGACATATTCGGGGAAAAAACATTTAAACAAATAAGATATTGCAACGAGAAGGGACAATGTAAAACTTGGATAGGTTGCATACGGATGTGTCTCCTGTACGCCCTGCTGCGCTATGCTTGAAAATGCACCTTGTATAAAGAAATAAAGAAGCTTATACCTGTTCACCTAAACGTGAGTGCCCCCGTCTTTCTTTCTATTTGGATAAAACTTGGATAGAAGCTGGCACACTAAAGCACTGGAAAGTTAGGTCGTAATGGGCAAATGAAGTCAGCTGCTAAATGGGTTATGGCAGGCTTCACTCACTTAGGTTTCAGTCTGTCATTCTTTTTTTTTTCTTAAAGATGGATTATGAGAGATAACCTTTAAATATTACCCAGGCATGCTAACATGGGGAAGTAAAGGGAGGGAGGAGGTGTCGATGACAGCAATATCCTGAATGCTTTTCTATCTGGCAGAGAATCTATAGCCATTATACAGTACACTAATAATAAGCCCAGTGACTTCCACTGCAGGAATTAGGACTATAAAAACTCATCCACCAGTGAAGCTTGAAGGTCCTGAGCCCACTCATCTCTTGTACAAGACACATAGGGAAAAAATATGCGTTGATGAAAGATACACACCCGGTGGTACAATAGAGACATAACTGTAACTACCAAAGCATACACACAAAATGATCCTTTATAGGGGTACTGAAGCCAAAATGATTTTATGTGCTATGCACAGGATAGGGGATAGGTAGCTGATCCCATGGGGTCCCCCGTCTGACTGCTGGGGTCCCCCGTGATCTTCGGATTGGGACCCTGTCTCACTCAGTGAGGAGCGTGTGTCATCTAACACTAGACAGCATGCACTCCATTAATTTCTATGGGAGCTGCGATGATTGCCGAGTGCTGGACTCGGGTCTCTTCAGATCTCCCAAAGCCAGGGCCTGTTCCAGAGATTGCGGGGTCCACACAGCCGGACCCTCGGTTATCAGCTACTTATTCCCTATCCTGTGGATAGAAGATAAGTTTGTTCTTGCTGCAGTACCCTTTTAAATATGTTACTTTATTTAGAAAACTCATCTACTTTGTCAGGCAACTAAGTGTTAAAATGCATAATGTTGGTAGACCATCCTAAAATGTTACTTTAATTTAACTAAATATGTGGTAGAGGAATTTACCTACAGCAATTTGCCCCAAGTAGGTTGGTAGAGAAGGCAAGTGCATCCTGGCAGATGTGAAGAAGAGGAGAGTTGTTGGATGAACTGCTGCTGTCAGGGAGTGTTACAGCAAATGCGAAAAAGATAAATTAATCCAATCATTCTTTATTTCACTGATCAATAATTTTAATCAGAATTTGCTGTGGATTTCTGCAGGGAGGGTAGTGTTAATATAGTGGGGTCACTTAGGCATTCATTTATATTTGGCTCTGAACATTATTAAGTAGTTACGTTTCATGGAATCTATGTCTAACTCCATCCATCTTCCTATGTCTATTTATCTTCATCTTGCTTCGTCTATCTATAAACATGTAACTTTATCTGTGCATTTATCTACCTACCTACTATTTTTCTTTAATGTGTATTTGCTTATATTGAATCTGTCTTCTGTATTTGCTGTTAAGAGCTGCAGACACCAATAGAAAGGTGTTAGGATATTGAAGCAAATGGTAGCTGGAGCTAATGGGGGTTGCCAAACTTTTAAAATCACCGATTTATTTTTCGGTAAAGTGTCAAGGAGGTGGGCTGAGCTGATCAAATGCCACAGTCTGGCACACATTCTTCTCCGAGCTCCTCCATGATTGTACAGGTGCTCGCGTGTCAATCAAGGAGAGGCGGGGAGGTGAGGGCAAGTAAGGAGGCGTGCCAGGCTGTGACACTTGAGTAACTCAGCTCCACCTCCTTGACACTTTGCTGAGAAATAAAAAGATAATTATAAGCTTGGCAACCACCATCAGTTCTGGAAAAGGTACAGTTTGCTTTTACACCCTTTTATAACATCTATTTAACAATGTTTGTTACTCGTCGCAGCAAAGAGAGCTGACAGATTTGCTTTAACTAATCTGCTGCCCCCTTGTTTAGGTAAGAGATTATTTCATTCATGTTAATGTTATGCTGATTTGTGGTATATTAAATTTGCAAGGAGAGCTCATCTCATTTCTATGTTAAAATATTTACATAGAGCACCATCTTGAAGTTTGCTTAAATGCTTTACTTAACTCTTTTGCAGCCGTTGGATCTATTACCTGACAGTTTTCTATGCGGAATACAAAAATAATCATCTCCCATAAAAAAAAAAATAAAAAAAAAAAACCCTCTGAGATGTTAAAATACTATTTTTTTTTCGGAGACAGTGAAGAAGCAATCATATCAGAATCAGACAGAAAGATCATATTATATGAAGTTATGCCTGACTCACAGGAAGGTTCGAGACAGGCGGGGAAGCCATCTGTGCGGAGAACAGAGACCATTTTATTATAGAAAGACTGTTTTGTCAAAAGGGCATTCCCACCGCTTCTCTATAACACAGAAAAACACTTTAAAACTAGAACAAAACAAGAACTTCTGCTGCTACCATAGTGTTACTGGAACCTGCATGCCTTTCTATACATCAGATGTTAGAAGTATGGAAATGTAAGGAATCGTTCCGGGGATAGGCTGTGATGGTAGATGTTACGATGCAGAGTTGTATATGATTAAGTGGAACTTGCTACTTTTTATAGTCTGCTACCACCCATCACCTCCCTTGTGGCCACTGTACAATTACAATTTTTTTTAACCTTTTCAAGAGGTACTCCATCAGAAAACATCTTATCCCCTATCCTGCCACTGGGGACCCCGTGATCTCCAGGCTGGCAGCAGCGGTGTACGGAACACAGACCAGCACATAGCTGTCACACTTCCTCCCATAGACATGAATGGAGGAGGCGTGGTGGCTGTAATCACCAGTCATCCGCCATGGAGTGGGGTTCACACCTGCACGGGGTGACTGGGGTGCCGCAGCAGAGATTGCAGCGGTGGGACACCCATGATTAGACATCTTAGACAACCTTTGATAGGGGATAAGATGTTTTCTGGCAGAGTACCCCTTTAAAGACGCAGATCATGAATGTACGCCCTGCACCCGCTCCTGCTATTTGAAGCTCACTCAGAAGCCAGGAAGCACTGCTAATACTGGACATTGTTTTGCACCAATATCCGGCATTAACCCTTTAGATATCACAATAATAAAGTTGATTTCTGTACCTAAATGCAAGCCGGCAAGCTCAGGGAGCTGATCAGAACCACCACAATGAAATCACAGGGCCCTGATGAACGGAGAGGACGGGCGGAGTATCCCTTCCTGCCTGAATCCCGTCCAATCGATGCTTTAGTATTGCAGGCAACCTCAGTAGCCTGTAGTGATGGAGCGCTGATAACATTGATTAATTCTGTAAATAAAAAAAAAGGTAAGGAATGTGATTAAAGGGGTTCTCCCTTGTTTATACTGTCTTTTGTTATTATGTTTGTGTGTTATGTGTGTATAAGTATGTTTTTTTTATGTGTGTTGTGATTATGTATATATGTATTTTCTTACCTTTTGTGAAGATCCGGAAGCTGGCCCCTTTTTCTTGCAGTGGCTTGCAGTGCACCTCGGCCTCCGCCGGGTTGTGTTCGGTAAGTGGGATGTCGGGGGGTGTGTTCTTGCTTCTGTCCTTCCTATCTTCTGACATCTGAGGTGAATCTTTTCTTCCTGTTTCTTCCGTGGCTCAGCGACGAATCTGCGACCTCTTCCGGCGCATGCGCAGGTAGTTTATTTTTATTTTTTTTATCAATAAAGTTTTTTTTGTCTAATTGACAAACTGTCTGCGCATGCGCGAGTACGCAAGTTCTACGCCAACAGCGTAACGTACGTTAGGTCTATGCTAATAGCGTAGCTTCGCGCAAGCGCAGACAGTTTGTCAATTAGAAAAAAAAACTTTATTGTCTAATTGACAAACTGTCTGCGCTTGCACGAAGCTAAGCTATTAGCGTAGACCTAATGTACGCTACGCTGTTAGCGTAGCACTTGCGTACTTGCGCATGCGCAGACAGTTTGTCAATTAGACAAAAAAAACTTTATTGGTAAAACAAACAAACAAACTACCTGCGCCGGAAGAGGTTGCAGATTCGTCGCTGAGCCACGGAAGAAACAGGAAGAAAAGATTTGCCTCGGACGTCAGAAGATAGGAAGGACAGAAGCAAGAACACCCCCCCCCCCCGACATCCCACTTACCGAACACAACATGGCGGAGGCCGAGGTGCACTGCAAGCCACTGCAAGAAAAAGGGGCCAGCTTCCGAATCTTCACAAAAGGTAAGAAACTACATATATACATAATCACAACACACATAAAAAAACACATACTTATACACACATAACACACAAACATAATAACAAAAAACAGTATAAACAAGGGAGAACCCCTTTAAGGCCTTTCTCTAATAAAAGTTTCAATCACCCCTCCCTTTTCTCCTTTTTCAAATAAAATAATGTAAACAAAAATAAGCATAAACATATGTGGTAGTTCCTCGTTTTTTTTTAAAGTGATCATAATGTCCCATTAATCACAGCTCAAAAAGTGAGCCCCCATCCAGTCTCATATACATACAATTAAAAGAGTTATAGGGGTCAGAAGAAGACAATTACAGAAAGTTATAATTCTTTTAATATATAAAAAAAACTAAACCTATATAAATTGGAAATCGTAATCGTATGGATCTACAGAATGAAGATAATGTGCTATTTTTATCGAAAAGCGATAGAAACAAAATGTCTCAAAAGTTGCAAAACTGAGTAATGTTTTACAAAGTACAATTGGTAGCGCAAAAAAAAAAAAACAAGCCCTCATATAGGTCTGTAGGTGAAAAATAGAAAGCGTGATGGCTATAAGATGACGAGGAGGAAAAAACGCAAGTGCCAAAATAAAAATTCCCTGCGTCCTTAAGGGGTTAAACAAGCTGTGTTACAGAATATAATATCTGAGGGTCCCTTTACGCACTGGCACAATTCACATGACGCAACACAGTTTTTTGCTCTACAATATTGTTTCGAGGTGAAGGGGCATATGGCACTGACATGTAGCAAGTAAGAAGGTCTCATCACAACTCATGATGAAGATTTTAGAGATCTCCATTTATAAATTTTGGTCTTCATCAAAAGATACAAACATTGGCTCTGATTTACTAAGAGTAGGGTGTAGTTTTTATTTTGAGAGGATTTTGATTCCCGACAGGTATTTTTCCATGGTATTTGCTAATGTTTCCCTACGTTTTGTACTTTTTTTTTTACAACTGCTCTGAGCTGTGGGGTTTTTCAGAGCTCAAATCCATCACATCAAAAATGTCAGGGACACACCTCCTTTTCGGCAGACACACTCTATCCCAGCAGCCATGCCCCTTTTCCAGGTTTTTAAAATAAAATGGAAAGTTGGTCAGGGTTTTCCTTTATTTTTTTTTATTTTTTGGTCGCAAATTCTGGCAAAGACACTATTTGTGGTGCGATGCACCAAATTATGGCACACTGCCCCACATTTTGGCACACAACCTGCCAAAATAGGTTGGGTTTATAATAGTAAATCAGGGTCTGGTAACTAAAATGTATTCCTGGGAAATGCCAGAGCACCCATTTTCAGTTCACTTCTACCCTTCCACAAAATCCCCCCTTCTGTATGTCCAGCCTACTCCATGTACACTATGTACAGTGCCTGTGGCACCAAACTGGCAGCCATTATTTATTTGATTATTCACTATTACACTTAGGCTCATGGCTGGTAGAATATTAGTGTGGCTGCTGTATTTTGAATAGCTGGCCACCGGAAGAATTGATGAATAATATTGGTAATAACTCTACTGTGCGGTGTCTATTTCTAGACACCAGAGTACTTGAAGAAGATACTTGGGTCCAGTTATACTACTGCATAGGTTTGGAGTGGCTGTCTGGAAAACATTTTGTTTTTTTCAGCAAAGATGTTTCCTACGTTATATGTTTGTTAGCAGTCTATGAAATTCACAGTTATTAGTCTTCAAAATAATTCCCTTGGGCATGGTCAGCTTAAGAACTAAAACTATCAGATCATATTGTGTGGGTGTTATCAGTCTGTGACCGCTAATGAGACTTGAAGGTCCTGAAAGTACTGATAGCCCTGCTGGAAAAGAGAGATACTATATTATAAAAAATACAGATCATTTCTTATATATGAATGTGCAATCCAACATGTGTCTACAATAACAGAACCTCTCTTATTTTATTACTTAACTGGGAACCTGTCAGCATGACTTATGCCACCAAACCTCAACCAACTTGTTATCCATCATGGTAATAGGTCCACAAGGAAGCCATTGTATAATCTGACTGACATAGCATCATTTAGAAAAAGAACTCTGAAAACCGCATGGGATATATGCAAATTAACTTTAAAGAGTCATGAAGGCATTTCTGTTATCTTAAAGAGTCAGCCCCTTTGCCAAAGCATGCCCCTCCTAGTTTAATTGACCCTAATTGTATTACCTCCCTCCTACACCTCAAAAATCCAATGCTTACACCATGCCAGGAAATATGGTGCTGAAAGTTCCTGCTAAATTTGGCACAAGCTGATGAAGCCCATGCCTGGACAGTTGAATCAAACATCACAGGTGTGGGATTTGAGGTTTTTGTGGGGTGGTCACTAGTGATGAGCGGCAGGGGCCACATTCGAATTTGCAATATTTCGCAAATATATGGACGAATATTCATCCTATATTTGCAAATGTCACAAATTAGTTATATTAGTTGTATATTTGCGTATTCATTGCATATTCTCGTAATCGCGAATGTGCGTATTCACGTATTCGAGAAAGAAAACTGTGAAGGGGTGGGCAACAATACTATTGGTTGCTAGGGATGTTGATAACCTCTGACAAGTGTATTTGCATCATTCTTATTGGCCCATAAGCTAAAAGAAGGAGCATGCAAATATGCGAATAACTAATATTGGAGCATTCTTTAGAACACAAGCTGGAAGCATGGAGGGATGATGATCACTGTGATGTGTTCTGTAAAAAAAAAAAATGAATATTCGTAATTTCCAATATATAGCGAATATATTCGCAATATTCGCAATCAAAATTTGAAATGCTAATATTCGCACCACCACTTTGCCTGATGTTTCAGGATTACAGCAATACCCGAAAGACTCTTAATATAATTAGCATTTAGCACTTTTTTTGTTATTTCTTTCTCTAGATTATTCTGCATTAACCAGATTACACAAGTGCATTATTGTCAACCAATTACAATGCTGGATAATGGGTTTGTGGAGGTTAGGGGGTGACAAAATCCTCCAGACAGGTTCTCTCTAAAATTCCCTTGCAAAAGTTTGTATTTATTTTAATGGTTTTGACCTCACCTCAGTATTATACGTTTGGTAGTCTTGTATCATTACTTATCGTATGTTATATGACATTTTGACATTACATATGACATTATATGAGTAAATGGATAAATGGCCAAAACACATTTCATTGTCTACAAGATGCAAATTATATTCAATACACTTTTTATAATCATGGTTGAATGGCTTAGGTGTTGTGCTTTGGCTTTATTCTGAAAAATTGTGTTGTATCTATTCTTGTTATTTATAACGTGATGTGAGTTTAAGAAGTGAGCAACCAATACAAAATTTTATCTGTTCTTAAAAATAAAAAAAATTCACATGCAAGCTGTGTTATATAAAATGTTTCATAAAATTGTTCCTAGTTTCTTTAAGTTAAACGGGTAAAAAAAAAATGTTATCCTTGTACTTTGCAAAATTTTGTTAAGCTGTGTTTTGTGCAAAAAGGGGCAAAACATTTTAGCCCTTTACACTGCCGTTGTGAGGTACAGAACTGCGCCACATGAAATTTTACATAGATGAGCAGGACGCAATTCTGCACCTCCCTCAGCCCGTACACAGCTCTCTCCTCGCCCCTCCCTCACATGTCCCTGGACATAGAGTTTGACAACTGTGATAAGGTTTCAATGACTAGAACATGTGGTAAAAGAAAGAGGTACCAAATCTATTACGACGTTTGTGCCAATGAAGTGTGCATTTACCCCACAATTTTGGCATACAGCAGCCAAATTTTGTTGCCAAAAACAAAGTCTAAAAATGAGGCAACCAGAGTCACTATCTGACGTGCGTCTGGCGAGGATAAGGCAGGAGACAATTTTAAATTCTCCCGCTGGATCCGGCTGCCCTATGCCAAAATCGTGGTGTGAATGCACCCTTAGACCCTTGTTTTATGTTTTCCTGCCTGCCAAATGCCAGTCGTAATAAATTCCCCATGTAATGTTTTAAACATGTAATGGAATGTTGAGAGTCAACATTAATAACAGTATTGGGTATATGCCATACCCCTCTAAAATATGTTCATTATATCAACATATTACATCACAACTGGTGTGGAACTGCTCTGTTACCTTACTAGTTTGGCCTTACTAGACTTAAGGCCAAACTCAGAAGTGAAGTCTAAGTATCCTTTAGGTGTTTACCCTTTATCTCACTCCAGGATGCGAAAGCTAAACTTTTGCTGCTAGAAGATACTAGATCACTGTCGCAAAAGTGGTCCTGGTATAGGTAACAGCTAGCCTGGCTGGCAAAACCCCAGGGATGCAGGCAGAGGTTAGGCTGGTGTAGCACATGAGCAGCCTAGTGGTAATGGTAGGAGATAACTCACAGTCCAGTATGGGTTAAACATTAGCAAAAAGAAAATAGGTGGTGGTGGTAAGCAACAGGTGCAGCCACAGGTGAGTGGGCGGACCAGCCTCAAATAGGTAATGCCAGGCAGGCATTGGTGGAGGACACATTAGAGACATGCGCACCGACCCTTTAAGTTGCATGACAATTTACAGTAATAAAAAGTCAGAAGAATCTCCCATTAATTATTTTCTTTCTTCCAAGAGACCTTAATAAATAACAAGTTGCAAAGGACAGTGTAAGAAATGATAAGGCCGTAGGAGTATAAACTATTCCATTAGCTGGATGAAAAGAAAGGTTTAAAACTTAATCATAGCATATGGTGTAAACAATTTGTATAGCAAAAGGTAATGGATAGATTGGACAAGCTCCCAACAGCGGAATAGGTGGGAACTCATATTGTAATAATGACATGTGAGGAACGGCTGGTGTGCGGGCAATACAGTCTGCGAACAAGACAAAGACGCATCTAAGCTTTTAAAATAATTTAATCTGTCAAATTCTCTGTCGCCTAGTAGTGATTTGTATAAATGTTCTTTCATTTAAGTCCATCTATAAACCGGTCAACGTTTGTTGGGCGGGAAAACAAACAAAAAACATTGTCTAGAAAGAACAGAATGGGCAAATGAAATGGCTTTCCGCACAGAACATAATAGATTAAACAAAATACAGCGGGGAAGATTATTTTATAGCACATGCAGGCAGCCCCAGGGAAAAAAGGAGATGATATTAAACTACCGATAACACAATAGGATCATAGACTCCAATGCGATGGTGAACAGGGAAGCAACGTAGTACCGTCAGGTAAGTAAACGTGCATTGTAATGTTAAAAATAGGTTTATCCGGATTTATAAAATTCTTATTGAGAAGGAAGGAGAAGGGTAGAAGATACATAATACAATGGCAAAGAAGAAAACAATTGTATGCGGTGAATTTCCCTAGAGCTGCAGCAAAATTTACCAGAATTCAATCTAGTCACTACATTATAACAAAAAATAAAAATCTATATAAAAAACTGTATTTGTGCATTTGTGTTTAGTGTGCCGTTTAGATTGACATTTGCAAGTTTAATTTATGGGCAGATAATCATCTTTTGGGCCAAAAGGGCTCTTTTAGGAGGTTTAAGGCTTCCATGAGATGTAGATGTCTGCTTCACAGTGGTATCATATATTTAGTACATTAAGGGATTATTCTCTTGTAGTAGGTCAATAGCACAACTTGTAACACAATTTATATCCACAGCTTGTGTTTTCCATGTCCCCCAGATACCTGCCCCATTGGAGGTCAACAACCAGAAAGACTGGAGTGTTTATGGCTCAATTAGCTTATAAAAGAGGATAGAGCTGAAGCTACATGCTAAAAGGGAGTTTACTGTTTATCAGAAAAAGATATGTTGGTAGATATCTACGATGGCAGGTGCATCTGGGGACAGAATGAGCTTACGTGTCTGGTCTGGAGCTTAGGGGTTTCTTAAAGGTAAATTAACAAGATGGTCACCCACACTATGTTGAATACATAGGCTTTTAGTGTGTGTCACCCTCTTTCACACGAGGTATCACTCACCAGAATCTGTGTACCTTTTGCAGTGTTATGAGTAAAAGTAAAAATATGCAAATTTAGAGACGTTGCTCCTTGCAGCCGAGCGATTCAGCAACAGAAATGGTGATGCAGGAAATGACATTACCATAAGAAGGAGTGAATAGTAATAAAGAGTCAGGTGGGATGGGCAGGAGTTAGCAGCGCAATCGTCAAAAAAAGAGCAAAGGGCACGCTTCATTGCTAGTTTCATTAAATTAGCATACTGTACAAGGCGGGCCATTTATATGGATACACCTTAATAAAATGGGAATGGTTGGTGATATTAACTTCCTGTTTGTGGCACATTAGTATATGTGAGGGGGGGGAAACTTTTCAAGATGGGTGGTAACCATGGTGGCCATTTTGAAATCGGCCATTTTGAATCCAACTTTTGGTTTTTCAATAGGAAGAGGGTCACGTGACATCAAACTTATTGTGAATTTCACAATCAGGAGATCGGGAGACCTTGGGGGCCATTCAACTACATGATGATGTGTTTCCCTCTTTATGCACTGAAGCTGGCACATTCCCTGAGCTTTTCCAGCAAGATGCTGCACCAACACATTATGGGTGTCAGGTCCGAGCATTCCTAGATGATCAGTTTCCTGGAAAGTGGATTGGTCATCGTGGGCCAGTTGAATGGCCCCCAAGGTCTCCCGATCTGACCACCTTAGACTTTTATCTTTGGGGTCATCTGAAGGCAATTGTCTATGATGTGAAGATACAAGATGAGCAGCACCTGAAACTACGGATACTGGAAGACTGTGTTAGCATTTCTCCTGCGGTGTTGCTATCAGTGTGTGAAGAGAGGGTTGCATTGACAATCCAACACAATGGGCAGCACATTGAACACATTTTATAAGTGGTCAGAAACTTGTAAATAACACATGAAAGAATAAAGTTACGTTAAAGCCAAGCACATCGTTGTTTTTCTTGTGAAATTCCCAACAGGTTTGATGTGTCACATGACCCTCTTTCTATTAAAAAAACAAAAGTTGTATTCAAAATGGCCGACTTCAAAATTGCCGCCATGGTCACCACCCATCTTGAAAAATTCCCCCCTCACATATACTAATTTGCCACAAACAGAAAGTTAATATCACCAACCATTCCCTTTGTATTAAGGTGTATCCATATAAATGGCCCACCCTGTATTTTCCCTTTTGCTCCTAACTCTGTAATAAAAACTCAGATTCTGGAGAGTAATACCTCATTTGAAAGAGGGTCCTCTTGTCAGTTTTCCTTTGATTTGGGGTTTGGGCTGAAATATTTTGGGCCTCTCATTAGCAAATAAGAAATCTTGATGTAAACAGTTCTACAAAGTTTGAGAAAGGTCAAAGGAGTTGTCCGGGGGAGCAAAAAAGGTATTACCAGTCCTGACTCCTGGACATACACTTCCATCTTGGTATTGGTGAAATATAACTTCCATTGGTGTGGTTTTGCTTGCATTCAATGGTAACGATAGAGTATCTGCCTTACAGTCTCGGAAATTATACTTTTTAGACAGCACCAAGGTGGAAGTGGAACAACAGTGAACGAGGAAAGGTAATACCTTTCCTGCTTCCCAGATATCCCCTTTAAGAAAACAACATGTTTACTTTGGTGTTTAACACAAACATTTATCTAACCACAAATAAAGGTAAGCAGACCCAATAAATTGTTGGGTACTCCTTGTTCTATAGCGACCTATGGATATTTCCTCATTGACTGTTCCTATGGAGTACATGTGCTTGGAGGAGTAAAAATCAAGTTTTTAGGCGCTGATCAGATGCAGTAGATAGGTAAGGACCCAATGTTATTGTCCAAAAAGCTGATTTATTAGCACAACGTAACGCGTTTCCGGTCTCAAATGGACCCTTCGTCAGACAGGTGCACCTGTCTGAAGAAGGGTCGATTTTGGACCAGAAACGCGTTACGTTGTGCTAATAAATCAGCTTTTTGGACAATAACCTTGGGTCCTTACTTATCTACTGCATCTGATCAGCGCCTAAAAACTTGATTTTTACTCCTCCAAGCATTTTCCAACGGACCAGTGTCCCTGATTCCGGACAAGCTACGGCTGCAGATCGGAGCATCATATAAAACCAGACGTCTTAGCACAACCCTATATGGTGAGTGTAAAATCGCTTATCATTGCATTGTTGTTTTTTATCCTTGACATATTACATGAGGGGCGCGTATCCCCCTTTTTCTCCTTTTTTCCCCCCTGCGTATGGAGTACATGTGGTATTTAGCAAAAGGAAAGCAAGTTCACTATTTGCTGTGTATTTCTACTCTACTGATCGTAAAACATTTCTCTAGGCCCGGACCAGTAAATGCCCTTTCCAGCTGTGTCATAAATAATCTCCAGCCATTGCCATTATTACAAGATGCAGACAGTGAATAGAACTTTAACTCTTTTTGTGGTGGGGAGCTGCTTATTAACAGATACTTAAAGTGGCCTGGAGCCTAATAAAGATTGGCGTTCCTACAGAACATGACTTATTGAGGAATAATATTTAAGAAATGGGTTTTAGAATGAATAAAACTCTCCTTATCATAACTTGTCATAACATAATGTAAATTTTTTTTTTAGTTATATTATACATATTAAAGGAGAACTCCATCAAAAATGTGCTTATCCCCTATCCACAGAATAGGTGATAAGTAGCTGATCGTGGGGGTCAGACTGCTGGGCCCCCCACAATCTCTTGGATGGGACCCGGGCTCTCCCAGTGAGGAGCGTCATCTACCGGTGGACGGCACACGTTCGATTCCTGAGCGCTGGGCCCGTTGTGGGGGGGGGGGGGTTGTGGGGTCCCAGCAGTTGGACCCCCCCCCCGATATCAGCTACTGGACAGGTCATAAGTTTACTTTTGCTGGATTTCTCCTTTAATTACACAATGCTTCCAAAGTAAATGCAACAGGAGCATACAAAATCACAGAGGGAATATGTTTCCAAAACATGTTATCCCCTTTTGGAATAGGGATGTATCTATAGGTGGTGCAGAGGAAGCAGAGGCACCCAGACATCTGTGCTACATAAATGCACAAGTTAGCCTTCCAGAAGAGCAGATTCAAGGAAATGGAAAATAATGTCAGGCTATTTTAGGCAAGTATACTCAGGCATTACGAACCAATTGCACAGACCTCAAATATCCCAATTTTTTTTAATAATTTTCCTTGTTTGTACAAGGTTTAAGTCATCACAATCCATGATTTATATGTTAGAAAAGACAGGAATGGATTTTTGATTGATATTATAAATGCTTTTTCTGTATGACCTGGTCCACTAGAGACAAGAAGCTCTGCACCACATATTTTCCTAGTGACTTAAGCAAACACATTTAAAATCAATGATGACTTAATGCAGTCCACGGTATAATCAGATACTTGCTTTTCTGAATGAAATACCCTGGGGAAAAGTGAGTAAGAAAAACTGAGTAAGAATCAATGCATGAAATGTAATAGCAGGTATTGGAAGAAAATGTGGACAAATTTTGGCGCTGGATATTAATAGTGTTGCTCGCGAATATTCAAATTGCAAATTTTATTCGCGAATACATAAGCTACGCGTTTCTGGTCCGAACCGGACCCTTTGTCAGGCAAGGATACCTTGCCTGATTAAGGGTCCGATTCGGACCAGAAACGCGTAACTTATGTATTCACAATAAAGCCTCTGAAAGGAATGCGGATGTGTTCCTGATTTTCTTAATATCCAGAGTTCCAGCGCCAAAATTCGTCCACATTTTCTTCCAATACCTGCTATTATGTTACACTGGGACAGCATGCCTGCTACCAGAGGACTGAGGCTGCGGACCTGGGAATTGTTACCATACCACGCTCTTTAGGTGTTGTGCCCTGAGCACAACGCCCTCCGGTGAGTTTAACCTTGAATACGTGTAAACTCAATTTTTAAACGTTCTTCACTAGGGGCACAATTTCCCTCTTTCTTTTTTCCTCTCCCTTTATGTTTCAATGCATGAACTGTGGCCTGGTGACCAAGGTTATGTTTGTATCTTGGAAATATGGCAGAGAGAATCATTTAGATTTTTCTTAAAGGGGTTGTCCAGTGAAAACTACCTTATCGCCCATTTAGAGGAAAGGAGAAATGTATCTGAACACGGAAGTCAGAACAGCTGAGTCCCCCAACAATCTCTAGACGGGGCCCCTTCTCTCAGTAAGAGCGCATGCTGTAGACGGCACATGCTCCATTTATATGTATCGGAGCACCAGAGATGCCCAAGTCCTGCTGCACTTGAGCATCCTCAGCAGTCCTATGCAAAGGAATGGAGCGTGTGCTTTCTTCAACATGTGGAGGGGAGGGGGGGGGGTCTGGGATACATACTGTACCCTTTATCCTGTGGATTGGGGATAAGATAGATTTCACCAGACAACCCCTTTATAGAGAATCAGCTGCAATTCATGTTCCAAATGTCTCACACTGTTAGATATCTGTTAGGCCAAGGAGACACATGGCTCTTTAATATTTCTCTCTGTGCATAGATGACATAGAAAAATACTGTAATCGAACTTCCTGACTAGTGTTGAGCGCGAATACTCGAAATGCTAATTTTTACCAAGAATATTGGCACTTTGCGATTTTGCAAATATTTAGAATATAGCACTATATATTCGTAATGACGAATATTCATTTTTTTTTCTTTACAGTACACGTCACAACAATGATGTGTTACTGTGTATAAAAAAAAGAGATCATCCCTCCCTGCTTCCAGCTTGTGGTCCAAAGAAGGCTTCAATATTATTTACTGTGTGGGTCGGTGTGGAGCGCCAATATTTAGTATATGCGAATATTGGCGAATATCGGCATTTCCAGAGGACACTGATCCCTCCCTTCTTTCAGCTTTAGATAGGGTAGGTTAGTTAAGCAGATACGTTCTAGTGTAGTGTATAGTGTTAGTTAGTTGAAAGATATAATCACTCATGTGCACTATACGAATTTCATTACGATTTTCACATGGAAAAAAAAAGTGAATGAAAGTAGCAAATATGCAAATTTTGCGAACATAGAATGAATATTCGTCCATATATTCGTGAAATATCGCAAATTCAAAAATGACCCCTGCCGCTCACTACTATTCCTGACAGACAGCTAAGATTTTCTGTATTACCAAACAGCAGCACTCAGAAAGTGCAATCAGATACTGATGGCAATCCTGTAGCCATGCGATGAATGTCTGAAATAGAAATAACTATTTCAGTGAATACAACCAAAGAATAAGTTGGCCAGCACTATTAATCCAAACTATTGTAAAAACCTGGCTTGGAGGTGCAGGCTGCTGGGCTAAATATACAGCAACAAGAGAATACAGAATGTTTCATGCAGGATACAGGATGTTTCAGACCTTGCATGCCTGCTGTACTGTTCACACAGAGGCATATTCACAGTGTAGGGTCCGTCCCAGAATGACGTCACCTTACCGTGGTTGGACGGTCCACGCTATTTGGCGCCAAATTTGCAAGCTAAGTAGCTCATAATTTCATAGTTTCATATCTTCATTTATTGCATTACAGCTGTATAGCTTTTCATGTTCTATCTATATACTCATGTTTTATCTATATACTCATGTTTCATCTATATCTTTGTGCTAGCAGTGTGCTGCTGTATTCTCTTGTTGCTGTATATTTCAGTGAATATATCTTTCTCATCTTGGTCATTAGACATAATACTTCATCCACAAGATGTACTGAAGAAGTTCTACTAATAACACAGTACCAAAGGCCCCGCATGGTCATCTCTATGCCAAGAAATACCTGAATAACTAATATAATGGCCACGGAGAAATGAGGATGAATTCCTGATGAGGTTGATGATTTTCCAAGCACACAGTAATATAATGTGCATGTTAAGCAGGGAATAGTGTCACTAATATAACAGCGCAATTACCCCCTCCCCCAAGATTTATGCAATAAATATTAAATGGCGATCAATGCCAAGATTTAAAGGGGTACTCCGGTGGAAAACTTTTTTTTTTTTTATCAACTGGTGCCAGAAAGTTAAACAGATTTGTAAATTAATTCTATTAAAAAATCTTAATCCTTCCAGTACTTATTAGCTGCTGAATACTACAGAGGAAAATTTTTATCTTTTTGGAACACAGAGCTCTCTGCTGACATCAGGAACACAGTGCTCTCTGCTGACATCTCTGTCCATTTTAAGAACTGTCCAGAGTAGGAGAAAATCCCCATAGAAAACATATGCTGCTCTGGACAGTTCCTAAAATGGACAGAGATGTCAGCAGATAGCACTGTTTTCCAAAAAGAAAATAACTTCCTCTGCTGTATTCAACAGCTAATAAGTACTGGAAGGATTAAGATTTTTTTAATAGAAGTAATTTACAAATCTAAGGGAAAAAAGGGGAGGTACCAAATGCCTCTAGACTAATACCATACAATGGTACATGATGATGGAATTACAGAAAAAATAAATCGGACTGTGCTTCACTTTAAATGATGTACAAATTTAATATAAATTAATATAAAATATTACAAATAAGACATAAAATAAATGCAAATCTAATACATAAATGCCTCCTACCACAGGGCCCTTGTGGGGAGGTATGATATTTAAATACAAAGCATATATTAAAAGATGTTAAAATATAGCATGTAGATTATATTCTACCGCTATCCCAATATATTGCAAACCGACATAGTGTACTTTTGTGCGGTACACTCCGTTCTCATGTGATCTAGAACAGTTCACAAAGTGATATAGTTACCAACTCCTAATGGTAGTTTTGGCTGGACGTCCGAGAGATGGATATGTGGGGGCTGTGTCCAGCGCTAGCGTGCGCTTACGGTGACGGGCCCGGATGCCACAGGCCAAAAAAGGTCACCGGTCACGGAGTAATTGCAGGCTCGATGGCAGATGTAGTGGAGGCTGTGTCCAGCGCTGGCATGCGCTTGCGGTGACGGGCCCGGTTGCCGCAGGCCGAGGAGAAGTCACCGGTCACGGAGTAGCTCCGGAGGTGGAGATGTACTCGGAGATAGATGGATCTTGCTCCGGAAACAAGGAAAGGAAAGCCTCGTGGAAGATCTCTCGGCATCTGGTGGAATGGCGGATAGATTACAGCCAGGTGTAAAATCAGCAGATGATGGAGTTGTGTCGGAGGTAAGTGATGGCGGTTTGTGGATTGCGGTGGTCATGCAGTAAATAATTCTTTCTCTAGACGCGTTTCAGGGTACTTTATATATGACCCTTTCCTCAGTAGAGATCACTACTGAGGAAAGGGTCATATATAAAGTACCAGTCAAAACTACCATCGGAGTTGGTAACTATATCACTTTGTGAACTGTTCTAGATCACATGAGAACGGAGTGTACCGCACAAAAGTACACTATGTCGGATTGCAATATATTGGGATAGCGGTAGAATATAATCCACATGCTATATTTTAACATCTTTTAATATATGCTTTGTATTTAAATATCATACCTCCCCACAAGGGCCCTGTGGTAGGAGGCATTTATGTATTAGATTTGCATTTATTTTATGTTTTATTTGTAATATTTTATATTAATTTATATTAAATTTGTACATCATTTAAAGTGAAGCACAGTCCGATTTATTTTTTCTGTAATTCCATCATCATGTACCATTGTATGGTATTAGTCTAGAGGCATTTGGTACCTCCCCTTTTTTCCCTTATATATTATTTTGTACTAGTATTTTATTTGGTGTAAATACTTTCCATTTAGCCTCGATTAATTTATATTGTGAGCTGTACATACCCTATTTTTTTAATTTACAAATCTGTTTACAAATCTGGCCCAGTTGATAAAAAATTGATAAAAAAAAAAAAAAAAAATATATATATATATATATATATATATATATATATATATATATATATATATATATATTCCACTGGAGTACCCCTTTAATTGCCTCAAAGCTTTAAATTATGTTATAAATGTAGAATTACACTTTTTGTTTTACCTTCCCCCGCATGAGGCTGGAAACATAATGACGATCACTGTTTCTAAAGCCCATGTTCCCAATCTATTTATATAAATGCGTAATTTCAAGATTACATTAAAAATACTTAATATGCAGGCGGGAGAGCGGACACTTCACATCTAGTTTCATAAACTCTTGAAGGAATGTGTTTGGGGAAGGAAATAGCAAACATATCAAGGAAAATAGCTCAGGATGAATATTATTTCCTTATTAAAAATAATTCCTTATGTTCTATTCTACTTTTAAAACATGAAAAACATTGACAGCACTAAAAAAAGAGCGCAGTGTCCATCTATTCTGCACTTATTTAATTCCCTTTTTATTTAGGTTATCATTGATTCCTAACCAATGCCACTCCAGCTGTTACAAAACTACAATTACCAGCATGCCCAGACAGCCTTTGGGGAGTTGATAACTGTGCGATATCACTGCGAACATAATTTTGGGGTCTAATTCTGGGGTTTGTATTATGCATGTCGGTCTGGATTGAAATCTTTAAAGGGGTACTCCGGTGAAAAACTTTTCTTTTTTTTTTTAAATCAACTGGTGCAAGAAAGTTAAACAGATTTGTAAATTACTTCTATTAAAAAATCTTAATCCTTCCAGTACTTATTAGCTGCTGAATACTACAGAGGAAATTATTTTCTTTTTGAAACACAGAGCTCTCTGCTGACATCATGAGCACAGTGCTCTCTGCTGACATCTCTGTCTATTTTATGAACTGTCCAGAACAGCATATGTTTGCTATGGACCCGGGTGACTGCTGATATCGATCAGCAGTCTACCCGCGCAAATGCCCAAGGGGGTCATAAGACCCCCCCTTGTCGGCGATCGCAGCAAATCGCAAGTGAATTCACACTTGCGATTTGTGCGATTCCGGGTCATTACGTGTCTATGGTGACCCGGTGACCCGGAATATAAGGGGGATCGCGGGTGTCTAAGACACCCACAATCCCCCTGAAGAGATAGGAGTGAGGTGGAAGCGGTGCCACCCCTCCTATCCCTGCTATTGGTGGTCTAGACGCGACCACTAATAGCAGATCTGGGGCGGGGCGGTTAACTTTCGTTTTCCCCGTCCTGACCTCCCACAATAGGCGGGGCAGAACGGCAAAACGACATAGGACCGGCGCCGGAGTCCACTTACCGATCTGCGGAGGCTGCGGGCGACGTTCGGCGTCGGAGATCGGCGGGCGGCGATGTCGTGCAGCAGGCTCCCTGGATCCGACGGAAGACGGTAAGTTACCTAGCAACATCTGGAGGGCTGCAGTCCGAGACCAGTATATAGTGGTCTCTATACTGTAGCACTCCAGATGTTGCAAAACTACAACTCCCAGCATGCCCAGACAGCTGTTTGGGCATGCTGAGAGTTGTAGTTTTGCAACAGCTGGAGGGCTACAGTTTGAGACCACTATATGGTAGTCTCTGAATTATAGCCCTCCAGATCTTGCAAAACTACAACTCCTAGCATGACCACACAACTGTTTGCTGTCAGGGCATGCTGGAATTTGTAGTTTTGCAGCATCTGGAGGGCCACAGTTTGCAGTGGTCTCTATACTGTAGCTCTCCAGATGTTGCAAAACTGTAAATCCCAGCATGCACAGACAGCAAACAGCTGTCTCAGCATGCTGGGAGTTGTAGTTACGATCCCTCCAGCTGTTGCATAACTACATCTTCCAGCATGCCCTTCGGTGATCAGTACATGCTGGGAGTTATAGTTTTGCAAAAGCTGGAGGCACACTGATTGGAAAATATTGAGTTAGATAACAGAACCTAACTGAAGGATTTCCAACCATGGTGCCACCAACTGTTGCAAAAGTACAACTCCCAGCCTGCATGGTCTGTCAGTACATGCTGGGAGTTGTAGTTTTGAAACAGCTGGAGGTTTGCCCCCCCATGTGAACGTACAGGGTACATTCACACGGGCAGGCTTACAGTAAGTTTTCTGCTTCAAGTATGAGCTGCAGCAAATTTTTCGCCGCAGCGCAAACTCCTAGCAGGGAACTCACTGTAAACTTCCTCCAGTGTGAACGTACCCTAAAAACACTACACTACACTACACTAACACATAATAAAGGGTAAAACACTACATTTACACCCCCTTACACTTTCCCCCAATAAAAATTGAAAACGTATTGTACGGCAGTGTTTCCAAAACAGAGCCTCCAGCTGTTGCAAAACAACAACTCCCAGCATTTCTGGCAGCCACTGACTGTCCAGGCATGCGGGGAGTTTAGCAACAGCTGGAGGCACTCTGTTTGGGAATCACTGGCGCAAATACCCCTATGTCCACCCCTATGCAATCCCTAATTTAGTCCTCAAATGCGCATGGCGCTCTCTCACTTTAGAGCCCTATCGTATTTCAAGGAAACAGTTTAGGGCCACATATGGGGTATCTCCGTACTCGGGAGAAATGACACTACAAATTTTGGGGGGCTTTTTCTCCTTTTACCCCTTATGAAAAGGAAAAGTTGGGGTCCACACCAGCCTGTTAGTGTAAAAAACATTATTTTACACTAACATGCTGGTGTTGCCCCATACTTTTTATTTTCACAAGAGGTAAAAGGAAAAAAAGACCCCCCAAATTTGTAACGCAATTTCTTCTGAGTACGGAAATACCCCAGATGTGGGCGCAAAATGATCTGCGGGCGCACAACAAGGCTCAGGAGTGAGAGTGCACTATGTACATTTGAAGCCTAAATTGGTGATTTGCACAGGGGTGGCTAATTTTACAGCGGTTCTGACATAAACGCAAAGAAATAAATACCGACATGTGACCCCATTTTGGAAACTACACCCTTCACGGAATGTAACAAGGAGTATAGTGAGCCTTAACACCCCACAGGTGTTTGACAAATTTTCGTTAAAGTTGGATGGGAAAATGAAAAAAAAATTTTTTTTCACTAAAATGCTGGTGTTACCCAAAATTATTTATTTTTTTGCTGTTCTGGCACCATAGGGGCTTCCTAAATGCGACATGCCCCCCAACCAAAATTTGCTCTCAAAAAGCCAAATATGACTCCTTCTCTTCTGAGCATTGTAGTTCGCCCGTAGTGCACTTCAGGTCAACTTATGGGGTACCTCCATACTCAGAAGAGATGGGGTTACAAATTTTGGGGGGTATTTTCTGCTATTAACCCTTGCAAAAATGTGAATTTATTTTATTTATTTTTTTACATATGAAAAAGTTGTGAAACACCTGTGGGGTATTAAGGCTCACTTAATTCCTTGTTACGTTCCTCAAGGGGTCTAGTTTCCAAAATGGTATGCCATGTGGGGGGAGTTGCTGTTCTGGCACCATAGGGGCTTCCTAAATGCAACATGCCCCCCAAAAACCATTTCAGAAAAACGTACTCTCCAAAATCCCCTTGTCGCTCCTTCGCTTCTGAGCCCTCTACTGCGCCCGCCGAACACTTTACATAGATATATGAGATATGTGCTTACTCGAGAGAAATTGGGCTACAAACACAAATATAAATTTTCTCCTTTTACCCCTTGTGAAAATTAAAAAATTGGGTCTACAAGAACATGCAAGTGTAAAAAAATGAAGATTGTGAATTGTCTCCTTCACTTTGCTGCTATTCCTGTGAAACACCTAAAGGGTTAAAACACTTACTGAATGTCATTTTGAATACTTTGGGGGTTTTTATAATGGGGTCTTTTATGGGGTATTTCTAATATGAAGACCCTTCAAATCCACTTCAAACATGAACTGGTCCCTGAAAAATAGTAATTTTGAAAATTTTGTGAAAAATTGGAAAATTGCTGCTGAACTTTGAAGCCCTCTCATGTCTTCCAAAAGTAAAAACATGTCAATTTTATGATGCAAACATAAAGTAGACATATTGTATATGTGAATAAATTAAAAATTATTTGGAATATCCATTTTCCTTACAAGCAGAGAGTTTCAAAGTTAGAAAAATGCTAAATTTTCAATTTTTTGATCAAATTTGGGGATTTTTCAACAAGAAAGGATGCAAGTTACTACAAAAATTTACCACCATGTTAAAATAGAATATGTCACGAAAAAACTATCTCGGAATTAGAATAATAACTAAAAGCATTCCAGAGTTATTAATCTTTAAAGTGACAGTGGTCAGATGTGCAAAAAACGCTCTGGTCCTAAGGTGTAAAATGGCCTGGTCCTTAAGGGGTTAAAGGCTTCTGTGGGCAATCCCCTCCTTCCTCTAAGGTACTTTCAGTGAGGACAATATTTGGGAAAAAATCTGAAAAAAACTCACCCTTTGACAAGCCACACCCACATACCCCACTCATTATAAACCACACCCACAATAAGCCACACCCACATTGCCATCACACCAAGCGACTTCAAAATTTTACCTTTGGCACAGCACTACCAAAATGTTGCCTACCCTTGACCTGGAGAACATGCATTTTGTCATTAATAGCTTTCATTTAGCTTTAAGAATACAGTGGTCCCTCAACATACGATGGTAATCCGTTCCAAATGGACCATGGTTTGTTGAAACCATCGTATGTTGAGGGATCCGTGCAATGTAAAGTATAGGACAGTGGTCTACAACCTGCGGACCTCCAAATGTGGCAAAACTACAACACACAGCCGTTGGCTGTTCGGGCATTCGGGAGGTTTAGTTTTGCAACATCTGGAGGTCCGCAGGTTGAAGACCACTGGTATTGGAGTTTATACTCACGTGTCTCTGCTGCTCCGGACCATCACCGATCGTCACCGCTGCCCTGGTTGTCGCCCTCCATCGCTGCCGCCGCGTCCCCGGGGTGTCCCCGGCAAGGCCTCTGCTTCCCCGACATCCTCGCTCTCCGTCGGCGCCATCACATCGTTACGCACGCCGCTCCTATTGGATGACAGTCAGTGTGCGCAGTGACGTGATGACGACGATGGAGACCGCCGACAATGCAGGGGATCCCGAAGAGGACGCGCCGGAGCCCCGAGGACAGGTAAGTGATCGTCAGCGGACCACACGGGGCACCGTAAATAGCTTTCCGGTGGGAGCTAAAGCAGTCTGCGCTGCCGGATAGCCGTTTATGCGATGGCCCCGACATGTAAAACATCGTATGTTGATGCTGCCTTCAACATGCAATGGCCTCTGAGAAACCATCGTATGTTGAAATGATCGTATGTCGGGGCGATCGTAGGTCGGGGGGTCACTGTACTAAACTAATGGATCACTTCTTAGCAGTATTAATTTTACAGACCCATGATGCCCTTCTAGAGTATTGTTCCTTTAAGGAAGCAGTAAAATAAAACCTTTTTGTGCCTCATTTGCTAAATATCTAAAATACATACTAATTTATACCCGGCTCAGAAGACAGAACACCTATCACAAGATGCTGAGAGTGGCATTTCTAACCCCTCTGCTAGACACGGCCATCAGACCGCACAGTGAGCCATCCTTTGAACAAACACCCTTCGGCCATTTATGATCTGCTTTTGATCCCTCATTCTTTTTCCATTTTTAATAAGAAGCAGAACAAACAGAACCTATCCACACCTTCCTTCGGTCTGACCAGACACTGTACACATCACATTCATCTTCATTCTGCCTCACTCTCGCCATTTATTAAAATTTACTAATTTGTCGAAGAAAAGATAGACTGACGCTTCTTGTTCTGTCCTGACAACAAGAGAGATATGGTTGTGGAATAGGGAGTATAAAGGGAAAATCCTTCAATAATCAAATGCAGGTAGGGGGTTGGACATTTTTTAAGTCTAAATCACAACTTGTTTTATTTGTTCATATACCGTATATACTCGAGTATAAGCCGAGTTTTTCAGCACGATTTTTCGTGCTGAAAACACCCCCCTCGGCTTATTCTCGAGTGAACTCTCTGCCCTCAGTGGTCTTCAACCTGCGGACCTCCAGATGTTTCAAAACTACAACTCCCAGCAAGCCCAGGAAGCCATCGGCTGTCCGGGCTTGCTGGGAGTTGTAGTTTTGAAACCTCTGGAGGTCCGCAGGTTGAAGACCACTGCGGCCTTCGACATCATCCAGAACCCCACCCCCTTTAGTTTTGTACTCACCTCCGCTCGGTGGGACGTTAGGGTGCGCTGGTCCGGTGCTGCAGGACTGTCCGGTGGGGAGGTCGTCCGGTGGTTCCGGGTTGTCCATCTTCACCGGGGGGCCTCTTCTCCTTGCTTCGGGCCCGGCCCCGGAATAGTCACGTTTGCCTTGACGACGACGCACAGGGACGTTCATTAGCAACGTCCCTCTGCGTCGTCGTCAAGGCAACGCCTCTATTTCAGGCCCGAAGCGCGGAGAAAAGGCCCCCCCGGGAAGATGGACAGCTATCCCACCGGACGACCTCCCCACCGGACAGTCCTGCAGCACGGGACCAGCGCACCCTAACGTCCCGCCGAGCGGAGGTGAGTACAAAACTAAAGGGGGTGAGGGGGGGGCGGGGGGTCTGGATGATGTCGAAGGCCGCAGTGGTCTTCAACCTGCGGACCTCCAGAGGTTTCAAAACTACAACTCCCAGCAAGCCCGGACAGCCGATTGCTGCCCGGGCTTGCTGGGAGTTGTAGTTTTGAAACATCTGGAGGTCCGCAGGTTGAAGACCACTGTATCAGACATTGACAAGCGGTGATGATGAAGAGGGGGGGGGGCTGACGACATGTGGTGATGATGACAAGGGGATGATGAAGGGGGAGTGTGGGATGATGACAAGGGGATGATGAAGGGGGGGTGTGTGGGATGATGACAAGGGGATGATGAAGGAGGGTGTGGGATGATGACAGGGGGATGATGTATTTCCCACCCTAGGCTACTCGAGTCAATAACTTTTCCTGGGATTTTGGGGTGAAATTAGGGGCCTCGGCTTATATTCGGGTCGGCTTATACTCGAGTATATACGGTACTATTCACCATCTTAGTCTAGAGTAACACATCCAAACATGCCAAAAAAGGGGATGCCAATGTCTACCGATGAATACAGCTGCGGGCACCATTTATATCAATGGCCTGAACTAGTGCCCACTTTCCGGGGCTATTCAGTAATTTATCAGGACTCAATAGTGCAGCAGACCAAGCTACTGAGTCCAGTTAACTTAGTGTATAGCAGCAGAAAGAAGCCGGAATGGCTGTTTTACAGAGATGCCAATAAGTACCTGTAACGGGCAACATAAATGCTGTGTGAACCCACTTTGATTATTCATTTAATGCAGGATTTTGTTTTATCAGGGTGTTGATGGTAAGGGATATTACATTTCTAGTATATGCAATCACTAAGGCTTCTTTCACACTACAAAATTCTCAGTTTTTAAACATCCGTACGAAGTTCCATCTGAAAACCAGCTGAAAACGGCAGTAACAAAATCCCATATGTCCGTTAGAAAATCCCATTATAGTCTATGGGATTTTCTAATAGCCGTTTGAATCCGTTATAGTCCATTATTGATAACAGACGTTATTTTGAGACGGAAGATAGTTCGGAAGAAAATAGTTCATGAACTATTTTCTTACAGGATTTTGTTACTGTTGTTTTCAGCTGGTTATCAGACAGAACTTCATACGGATGTTTAAAAACAGAGAATTTTGTAGTGTGAAAGAAGCTCATTGTTTGCCCGACTTCAGAATATTTCACGATGGACCTGACCATTCACTGCAAGGACCTACAGTGCAGTCTCTCCTCA
The DNA here is from genome assembly GCF_029499605.1 of Hyla sarda. Taxonomy (NCBI): domain Eukaryota; kingdom Metazoa; phylum Chordata; class Amphibia; order Anura; family Hylidae; genus Hyla; species Hyla sarda. The sequence goes on from NC_079200.1 coordinate 46,753,928, forward strand.
GGTGCATGCAGGCCCTCATTTAATACTTGGGGTAAACTTGGGACATGGCTTTTTGCAAATGATGGGATGACTATAGAACCTGGGTGGTTATGTGTTTTGTGTCCATTATTCTTACCTTAGCATGCCTTTGAACTTTGGTGAAACCCGGGGTCATGTCCAATAGTGTTGGAATTCACCCAAGATTTCCAATCAAGGACTGATTCAGCAGGACTCCTGCTAATGGGAATGGTGTTCCTGCTGTGGAAAAAGTGCAGGAACTCTGTTCCCACATGTTCCTGCAGGACTTAAAGGGGTTATCCAATCAAAGACATCTTATCCCCTATCCAAAGGAAACGGGATAAGATGTCTGATCGCTGGGGGTCCACCCCTGGGACCCCTGCGATCTCCGTGCAGTGCCCTTATTTTATGCAGTGAAAAGTGGTGGATAAAATCCAGGAAAACAGGAATTACCATACGGCGCTTTTACTCCTTGGACAGATGCAGGCAACAGTCCATATGACAGGTGTTACGCCGAGCGCTCCGGGTCCCCGCTCCTCCCCGGAGCGCTCGCTACACTCTCGCTATTGCAACGCTCCGGTCAGATCCACTGACCCGGTGCGCTGCGATCCTGCCTCCAGCCGGGATGCGATTCGCGATGCGGGTGGCGCCCGCTCGCGATGCGCACCCCGGCTCCCGTACCTGACTCGCTCTCCGTCGGTCCTGTCCCGGCGCGCGCGGCCCCGCTCCCTAGGGCGCGCGCGCGCCGGGTCTCTGCGATTTAAAGGGCCACTGCGCCGCTGATTGGCGCAGTGGTTCTAATTAGTGTGTTCACCTGTGCACTCCCTATGTATACCTCACTTCCCCTGCACTCCCTCGCCGGATCTTGTTGCCATTGTGCCAGTGAAAGCGTTTTCTTGTGTGTTCCTAGCCTGTGTTCCAGACCTCCTGCCGTTGCCCCTGACTACGATCCTTGCTGCCTGCCCCGACCTTCTGCTACGTCCGACCTTGCTTCTGTCTACTCCCTTGTACCGCGCCTATCTTCAGCAGTCAGAGAGGTTGAGCCGTTGCTAGTGGATACGACCTGGTCACTACCGCCGCAGCAAGACCATCCCGCTTTGCGGCGGGCTCTGGTGAACACCAGTAGTGACTTAGAACCGATCCACTAACACGGTCCACGCCAATCCCTCTCTGGCACAGAGGATCCACCTTCTGCCAGCCGGCATCGTGACAGTAGATCCGGCCATGGATCCCGCTGAAGTTCCTCTGCCAGTTGTCGCCGACCTCACCACGGTGGTCGCCCAGCAGTCACAACAGATAGCGCAACAAGGCCACCAGCTGTCTCAACTGACCGTGATGCTACAGCAGCTACTACCTCAGCTTCAGCAATCATCTCCTCCGCCAGCTCCTGCCCCTCCTCCGCAGCGAGTGGCCGCTTCAGGCCTACGACTATCCTTGCCGGATAAATTTGATGGGGACTCTAAATTTTGCCGTGGCTTTCTTTCTCAATGTTCCCTGCACTTGGAGATGATGTCGGACCAGTTTCCTACTGAAAGGTCTAAGGTGGCTTTCGTAGTCAGCCTTCTGTCTGGAAAAGCTCTGTCATGGGCCACACCGCTCTGGGACCGCAATGACCCCGTCACTGCCTCCGTACACTCCTTCTTCTCGGAAATTCGAAGTGTCTTTGAGGAACCTGCCCGAGCCTCTTCTGCTGAGACTGCCCTGTTGAACCTGGTCCAGGGTAATTCTTCCGTTGGCGAGTACGCCGTACAATTCCGTACTCTTGCTTCAGAACTATCCTGGAATAATGAGGCCCTCTGCGCGACCTTTAAAAAAGGCCTATCCAGCAACATTAAAGATGTTCTGGCCGCACGAGAAATCCCTGCTAACCTACATGAACTCATTCATCTAGCCACTTGCATTGACATGCGTTTTTCCGAAAGGCGTCAGGAGCTCCGCCAGGATATGGACTTTGTTCGCACGAGGCGTTTTTTCTCCCCGGCTCCTCTCTCCTCTGGTCCTCTGCAATCCGTTCCTGTGCCTCCCGCCGTGGAGGCTATGCAAGTTGACCGGTCTCGCCTGACACCTCAAGAGAGGACACGACGCCGCATGGAGAATCTCTGCCTGTACTGTGCCGGTACCGAACACTTCCTGAAGGATTGTCCTATCCGTCCTCCCCGCCTGGAAAGACGTACGCTGACTCCGCACAAAGGTGAGACAGTCCTTGATGTCAACTCTGCTTCTCCACGTCTTACTGTGCCTGTGCGGATATCTGCCTCTACCTTCTCCTTCTCTACTATGGCCTTCTTGGATTCCGGATCTGCAGGAAATTTTATCTTGGCCTCTCTCACCAACAGGTTCAACATCCCGGTGACCAGTCTCGCCAGACCCCTCTACATCAATTGTGTTAACAATGAAAGATTGGACTGTACCATACGTTTTCGCACGGAGCCCCTCCTAATGTGCATCGGACCTCATCACGAAAAAATTGAGTTTTTGGTCCTCCCCAATTGCACTTCTGAAATTCTCCTTGGACTACCCTGGCTTCAACACCATTCCCCAACCCTGGATTGGTCCACAGGGGAGATCAAGAGTTGGGGTACCTCTTGTTTCAAGGACTGCCTTAAACCGGTTCCCAGTACTCCCTGCCGTGACCCTGTGGTTCCCCCTGTAACCGGTCTCCCTAAGGCCTATATGGACTTTGCTGATGTATTTTGCAAAAAACAAGCTGAGACTCTACCTCCTCACAGGCCTTATGACTGTCCTATTGACCTCCTCCCGGGCACTACTCCACCCCGGGGCAGAATTTATCCTCTGTCCGCCCCAGAGACTCTTGCTATGTCTGAGTACATCCAGGAAAATTTAAAAAAGGGCTTTATCCGCAAATCCTCCTCTACTGCCGGAGCTGGATTTTTCTTTGTGTCCAAAAAAGATGGCTCCCTACGTCCTTGCATTGACTACCGCGGTCTTAATAAAATCACGGTAAAGAACCGCTATCCTCTACCTCTTATCTCTGAACTCTTTGATCGCCTCCAAGGTGCCCACATCTTTACCAAACTGGACTTTAGAGGTGCTTATAATCTCATCCGCATCAGGGAGGGGGATGAATGGAAAACGGCATTTAACACTAGAGATGGACACTTTGAGTATCTGGTCATGCCCTTTGGCCTGTGCAACGCCCCTGCCGTCTTCCAAGACTTTGTTAATGAAATTTTTCGTGATCTCTTATATTCTTGTGTTGTTGTGTATCTGGACGATATTCTGATTTTTTCTGCCAACCTAGAAGAACACCGCCAACATGTCCGCATGGTTCTTCAGAGACTTCGTGACAATCAACTTTATGCCAAAATGGAGAAATGTCTGTTTGAATGTCAATCTCTTCCTTTCCTAGGATACTTGGTCTCTGGCCGGGGACTACAAATGGATCCAGACAAACTCTCTGCCGTCTTAGATTGGCCACGCCCCTCCGGACTCCGTGCTATCCAACGTTTTTTGGGGTTCGCCAATTATTACAGACAATTTATTCCTCATTTTTCCACCATTGTGGCCCCTATCGTGGCTTTAACCAAAAAGAATGCCAATCCTAAGTCATGGCCTCCTCAAGCGGAAGACGCCTTTAAACGGCTCAAGGCTGCCTTTTCTTCTGCTCCCGTGCTCTCCAGACCTGACCCATCTAAAACCTTCCTATTGGAGGTCGATGCCTCCTCAGTAGGAGCTGGAGCGGTTCTTCTACAAAAAAATTCTTCCGGGCATGCTGTTACTTGTGGTTTTTTTTCTAGGACCTTTTCTCCGGCGGAGAGGAACTACTCCATTGGGGATCGAGAGCTACTGGCCATTAAATTAGCACTTGAGGAATGGAGGCATCTGCTGGAGGGATCAAAATTTCCAGTTATTATTTACACCGATCACAAGAATCTCTCCTATCTCCAGTCTGCCCAACGGCTGAATCCTCGCCAGGCCAGGTGGTCTCTGTTCTTTGCCCGGTTTAATTTTGAAATTCACTTTCGCCCTGCCGATAAGAACATTAGGGCCAATGCTCTCTCTCGTTCCTCGGACGCCTCGGAAGTAGAGCTCTCTCCGCAACACATCATTCCTCCTGACTGCCTGATCTCCACTTCTCCAGCCTCCATCAGGCAAACTCCTCCAGGGAAGACCTTCGTCTCTCCACGCCAACGCCTCGGAATCCTCAAATGGGGTCACTCCTCCCATCTCGCAGGCCATGCGGGCATCAAGAAATCCGTGCAACTCATCTCTCGTTTCTATTGGTGGCCGACTCTGGAGACGGATGTTGTTGATTTTGTGCGGGCCTGCACTGTCTGTGCCCGGGATAAGACTCCTCGCCAGAAGCCCGCTGGTCTTCTTCATCCTCTGCCTGTCCCCGAACAGCCTTGGTCTCTGATTGGTATGGACTTTATTACAGACTTACCCCCATCCCGTGGCAACACTGTTGTTTGGGTGGTCGTTGATCGATTTTCCAAGATGGCACATTTTATTCCTCTTCCTGGTCTTCCTTCAGCGCCTCAGTTGGCAAAACAATTTTTTGTACACATTTTTCGTCTTCACGGGTTGCCCACGCAGATCGTCTCGGATAGAGGCGTCCAATTCGTGTCAAAATTCTGGAGGGCTCTCTGTAAACAACGCAAGATTAAATTAAACTTTTCTTCTGCTTATTATCCTCAGTCCAATGGGCAAGTAGAAAGAGTTAACCAGGTCCTGGGTGATTATTTACGGCATTTTGTTTCCTCCCGCCAGGATGACTGGGCAGATCTTCTACCATGGGCCGAATTCTCGTATAACTTCAGAGTCTCTGAGTCTTCTTCCAAATCCCCATTTTTCGTGGTGTACGGCCGTCACCCTCTTCCCCCCCTCCCTACTCCCTTGCCCTCTGGTTTGCCCGCTGTGGATGAAATAACTCGTGATCTTTCCACCATATGGAAAGAGACCCAAAATTCTCTCTTACAGGCTTCATCACGCATGAAGAAGTTTGCTGATAAGAAAAGAAGAGCTCCCCCCATTTTTTCTCCCGGAGACAAGGTATGGCTCTCCGCTAAATATGTCCGCTTCCGTGTTCCCAGCTACAAATTGGGACCACGCTATCTTGGTCCTTTCAAAATTTTGTGCCAGATTAATCCTGTCTCTTACAAATTTCTTCTTCCTCCTTCTCTTCGTATTCCTAATGCCTTTCACGTTTCTCTTCTTAAACCACTCATCATCAACCGTTTCTCTCCCAAACTTGTTTTTCCCACTCCTGTTTCCGGCTCTTCGGACATCTTCTCCGTTAAGGAGATACTGGCCTCCAAGAGGGTCAGAGGGAAAACCTTTTTTTTGGTCGATTGGGAGGGCTGTGGTCCTGAAGAGAGATCCTGGGAACCTGAGGACAATATCCTAGACAAAAGTCTGGTCCTCAGGTTCTCAGGCTCCAAGAAGAGGGGGAGACCCAAGGGGGGGGGTACTGTTACGCCGAGCGCTCCGGGTCCCCGCTCCTCCCCGGAGCGCTCGCTACACTCTCGCTATTGCAGCGCTCCGGTCAGATCCACTGACCCGGTGCGCTGCGATCCTGCCTCCAGCCGGGATGCGATTCGCGATGCGGGTGGCGCCCGATCGCGATGCGCACCCCGGCTCCCGTACCTGACTCGCTCTCCGTCGGTCCTGTCCCGGCGCGCGCGGCCCCGCTCCCTAGGGCGCGCGCGCGCCGGGTCTCTGCGATTTAAAGGGCCACTGCGCCGCTGATTGGCGCAGTGGTTCTAATCTGTGTGTTCACCTGTGCACTCCCTATGTATACCTCACTTCCCCTGCACTCCCTCGCCGGATCTTGTTGCCATTGTGCCAGTGAAAGCGTTTCCTTGTGTGTTCCTAGCCTGTGTTCCAGACCTCCTGCCGTTGTCCCTGACTACGATCCTTGCTGCCTGCCCCGACCTTCTGCTACGTCCGACCTTGCTTCTGTCTACTCCCTTGTACCGCGCCTATCTTCAGCAGTCAGAGAGGTTGAGCCGTTGCTAGTGGATACGACCTGGTCACTACCGCCGCAGCAAGACCATCCCGCTTTGCGGCGGGCTCTGGTGAACACCAGTAGTGACTTAGAACCGGTCCACTAGCACGGTCCACGCCAATCCCTCTCTGGCACAGAGGATCCACCTTCTGCCAGCCGGCATCGTGACACCAGGTTCCTCTCGGTCGCTGGATGGGCAATGAAAAGTGGTGGATAAAATCCAGGAAAACAGGAATTACCATACGGCGCTTTTACTCCTTGGACAGATGCAGGCAACAGTTCATATGACAGGTTAGTTCTTTATTGTGCACAATAAAGAACTAACCTGTTGTCACGATGCCGGCTGGCAGAAGGTGGATCCTCTGTGCCAGAGAGGGATTGGCGTGGACCGTGTTAGTGGACCGGTTCTAAGTCACTACTGGTGTTCACCAGAGCCCGCCGCAAAGCGGGATGGTCTTGCTGCGGCGGTAGTGACCAGGTCGTATCCACTAGCAACGGCTCAACCTCTCTGACTGCTGAAGATAGGCGCGGTACAAGGGAGTAGACAGAAGCAAGGTCGGACGTAGCAGAAGGTCGGGGCAGGCAGCAAGGATCGTAGTCAGGGGCAACGGCAGGAGGTCTGGAACACAGGCTAGGAACACACAAGGAAACTCTTTCACTGGCACAATGGCAATAAGATCCGGCGAGGGAGTGCAGGGGAAGTGAGGTATACATAGGGAGTGCACAGGTGAACACACTAATTAGAACCACTGCGCCAATCAGCGGCGCAGTGGCCCTTTAAATCGCAGAGACCCGGCGCGCGCGCGCCCTAGGGAGCGGGGCCGCGTGCGCCGGGACAGGACCGACGGAGAGCGAGTCAGGTACGGGAGCCGGGGTGCGCATCGCGAGCGGGCGCCACCCGCATCGCGAATCGCATCCCGGCTGGAGGCAGGATCGCAGCGCACCGGGACAGTGGATCTGACCGGAGCGTTGCAATAGCGAGAGTGTAGCGAGCGCTCCGGGGAGGAGCGGGGACCCGGAGCGCTCGGCGTAACAGTATCCCCCCCCTTGGGTCTCCCCCTCTTCTTGGAGCCTGAGAACCTGAGGACCAGACTTTTGTCTAGGATATTGTCCTCAGGTTCCCAGGATCTCTCTTCAGGACCACAGCCCTCCCAATCGACCAAAAAAAAGGTTTTCCCTCTGACCTTCTTGGAGGCCAGTATCTCCTTTACGGAGAAGATGTCCGAGGAGCCGGAAACAGGAGTGGGAGAAACAAGTTTGGGAGAGAAACGGTTGATGATGAGTGGTTTAAGAAGAGAAACGTGAAAGGCATTAGGAATACGAAGAGAAGGAGGAAGAAGAAGTTTGTAAGAGACAGGATTAATCTGGCACAAAATTTTGAAAGGACCAAGATAGCATGGTCCCAATTTGTAGCTGGGAACACGGAAGCGGACATATTTAGTGGAGAGCCATACCTTGTCTCCGGGAGAAAAAATGGGGGGAGCTCTTCTTTTCTTATCAGCAAACTTCTTCATGCGTGATGAAGCCTGTAAGAGAGAATTTTGGGTCTCTTTCCATATGGTGGAAAGATCACGAGTTATTTCATCCACAGCGGGCAAACCAGAGGGCAAGGGAGTAGGGAGGGGGGGAAGAGGGTGACGGCCGTACACCACGAAAAATGGGGATTTGGAAGAAGACTCAGAGACTCTGAAGTTATACGAGAATTCGGCCCATGGTAGAAGATCTGCCCAGTCATCCTGGCGGGAGGAAACAAAATGCCGTAAATAATCACCCAGGACCTGGTTAACTCTTTCTACTTGCCCATTGGACTGAGGATGATAAGCAGAAGAAAAGTTTAATTTAATCTTGAGTTGTTTACAGAGAGCCCTCCAGAATTTTGACACGAATTGGACGCCTCTATCCGAGACGATCTGCGTGGGCAACCCGTGAAGACGAAAAATGTGTACAAAAAATTGTTTTGCCAACTGAGGCGCTGAAGGAAGACCAGGAAGAGGAATAAAATGTGCCATCTTGGAAAATCGATCAACGACCACCCAAACAACAGTGTTGCCACGGGATGGGGGTAAGTCTGTAATAAAGTCCATACCAATCAGAGACCAAGGCTGTTCGGGGACAGGCAGACGTTGAAGAAGAACAGCGGTCTTCTGGCGAGGAGTCTTATCCCGGGCACAGACAGTGCAGGCCCGCACAAAATCAACAACATCCGTCTCCAGAGTCGGCCACCAATAGAAACGAGAGATGAGTTGCACGGATTTCTTGATGCCCGCATGGCCTGCGAGATGGGAGGAGTGACCCCATTTGAGGATTCCGAGGCGTTGGCGTGGAGAGACGAAGGTCTTCCCTGGAGGAGTTTGCCTGATGGAGGCTGGAGAAGTGGAGATCAGGCAGTCAGGAGGAATGATGTGTTGCGGAGAGAGCTCTACTTCCGAGGCGTCCGAGGAACGAGAGAGAGCATCGGCCCTAATGTTCTTATCGGCAGGGCGAAAGTGAATTTCAAAATTAAACCGGGCAAAGAACAGAGACCACCTGGCCTGGAGAGGATTCAGCCGTTGGGCAGACTGGCGATAGGAGAGATTCTTGTGATCGGTGTAAATAATAACTGGAAATTTTGATCCCTCCAGCAGATGCCTCCATTCCTCAAGTGCTAATTTAATGGCCAGTAGCTCTCGATCCCCAATGGAGTAGTTCCTCTCCGCCGGAGAAAAGGTCCTAGAAAAAAAAACACAAGTAACAGCATGCCCGGAAGAATTTTTTTGTAGAAGAACCGCTCCAGCTCCTACTGAGGAGGCATCAACCTCCAATAGGAAGGGTTTAGATGGGTCAGGTCTGGAGAGCACGGGAGCAGAAGAAAAGGCAGCCTTGAGCCGTTTAAAGGCGTCTTCCGCTTGAGGAGGCCATGACTTAGGATTGGCATTCTTTTTGGTTAAAGCCACGATAGGGGCCACAATGGTGGAAAAATGAGGAATAAATTGTCTGTAATAATTGGCGAACCCCAAAAAACGTTGGATAGCACGGAGTCCGGAGGGGCGTGGCCAATCTAAGACGGCAGAGAGTTTGTCTGGATCCATTTGTAGTCCCCGGCCAGAGACCAAGTATCCTAGGAAAGGAAGAGATTGACATTCAAACAGACATTTCTCCATTTTGGCATAAAGTTGATTGTCACGAAGTCTCTGAAGAACCATGCGGACATGTTGGCGGTGTTCTTCTAGGTTGGCAGAAAAAATCAGAATATCGTCCAGATACACAACAACACAGGAATATAAGAGATCACGAAAAATTTCATTAACAAAGTCTTGGAAGACGGCAGGGGCGTTGCACAGGCCAAAGGGCATGACCAGATACTCAAAGTGTCCATCTCTAGTGTTAAATGCCGTTTTCCATTCATCCCCCTCCCTGATGCGGATGAGATTATAAGCACCTCTTAAGTCCAGTTTGGTAAAGATGTGGGCACCTTGGAGGCGATCAAAGAGTTCAGAGATAAGAGGTAGAGGATAGCGGTTCTTTACCGTGATTTTATTAAGACCGCGGTAGTCAATGCAAGGACGTAGGGAGCCATCTTTTTTGGACACAAAGAAAAATCCAGCTCCGGCAGGAGAGGAGGATTTGCGGATAAAGCCCTTTTTTAAATTTTCCTGGATGTACTCAGACATAGCAAGAGTCTCTGGGGCGGACAGAGGATAAATTCTGCCCCGGGGTGGAGTAGTGCCCGGGAGGAGGTCAATAGGACAGTCATAAGGCCTGTGAGGAGGTAGAGTCTCAGCTTGTTTTTTGCAAAATACATCAGCAAAGTCCATATAGGCCTTAGGGAGACCGGTTACAGGGGAAACCACAGGGTCACGGCAGGGAGTACTGGGAACTGGTTTAAGGCAGTCCTTGAAACAAGAGGTACCCCAACTCTTGATCTCCCCTGTGGACCAATCCAGGGTTGGGGAATGGTGTTGAAGCCAGGGTAGTCCAAGGAGAATTTCAGAAGTGCAATTGGGGAGGACCAAAAACTCAATTTTTTCGTGATGAGGTCCGATGCACATTAGGAGGGGCTCCGTGCGAAAACGTATGGTACAGTCCAATCTTTCATTGTTAACACAATTGATGTAGAGGGGTCTGGCGAGACTGGTCACCGGGATGTTGAACCTGTTGATGAGAGAGGCCAAGATAAAATTTCCTGCAGATCCGGAATCCAAGAAGGCCATAGTAGAGAAGGAGAAGGTAGACGCAGATATCCGCACAGGCACAGTAAGACGTGGAGAAGCAGAGTTGACATCAAGGACTGTCTCCCCTTTGTGCGGAGTCAGCGTACGTCTTTCCATGCGGGGAGGACGGATAGGACAATCCTTCAGGAAGTGTTCGGTACCGGCACAGTACAGGCAGAGATTCTCCATGCGGCGTCGTGTCCTCTCTTGAGGTGTCAGGCGAGACCGGTCAACTTGCATAGCCTCCACGGCGGGAGGCACAGGAAAGGATTGCAGGGGACCAGAGGAGAGAGGAGCCGGGGAGAAAAAACGCCTCGTGCGAACAAAGTCCATATCCTGGCGGAGCTCCTGACGCCTTTCGGAAAAACGCATGTCAATGCGAGTGGCTAGATGAATGAGTTCATGTAGGTTAGCAGGGATTTCTCGTGCGGCCAGAACATCTTTAATGTTGCTGGATAGGCCTTTTTTAAAGGTCGCGCAGAGGGCCTCATTATTCCAGGATAGTTCTGAAGCAAGAGTACGGAATTGTACGGCGTACTCGCCAACGGAAGAATTACCCTGGACCAGGTTCAACAGGGCAGTCTCAGCAGAAGAGGCTCGGGCAGGTTCCTCAAAGACACTTCGAATTTCCGAGAAGAAGGAGTGTACGGAGGCAGTGACGGGGTCATTGCGGTCCCAGAGCGGTGTGGCCCATGACAGAGCTTTTCCAGACAGAAGGCTGACTACGAAAGCCACCTTAGACCTTTCAGTAGGAAACTGGTCCGACATCATCTCCAAGTGCAGAGAACATTGAGAAAGAAAGCCACGGCAAAATTTAGAGTCCCCATCAAATTTGTCCGGCAAGGATAGTCGTAGGCCTGAAGCGGCCACTCGCTGCGGAGGAGGTGCAGGAGCTGGCGGAGGAGATGATTGCTGAAGCTGAGGTAGTAGCTGCTGTAGCATCACGGTCAGTTGAGACAGCTGGTGGCCTTGTTGCGCTATCTGTTGTGACTGCTGGGCGACCACCGTGGTGAGGTCGGCGACAACTGGCAGAGGAACTTCAGCGGGATCCATGGCCGGATCTACTGTCACGATGCTGGCTGGCAGAAGGTGGATCCTCTGTGCCAGAGAGGGATTGGCGTGGACCGTGCTAGTGGACCGGTTCTAAGTCACTACTGGTGTTCACCAGAGCCCGCCGCAAAGCGGGATGGTCTTGCTGCGGCGGTAGTGACCAGGTCGTATCCACTAGCAACGGCTCAACCTCTCTGACTGCTGAAGATAGGCGCGGTACAAGGGAGTAGACAGAAGCAAGGTCGGACGTAGCAGAAGGTCGGGGCAGGCAGCAAGGATCGTAGTCAGGGGCAACGGCAGGAGGTCTGGAACACAGGCTAGGAACACACAAGGAAACGCTTTCACTGGCACAATGGCAACAAGATCCGGCGAGGGAGTGCAGGGGAAGTGAGGTATACATAGGGAGTGCACAGGTGAACACACTGATTAGAACCACTGCGCCAATCAGCGGCGCAGTGGACCTTTAAATCGCAGAGACCCGGCGCGCGCGCGCCCTAGGGAGCGGGGCCGCGCGCGCCGGGACAGGACCGACGGAGAGCGAGTCAGGTACGGGAGACGGGGTGCGCATCGCGATCGGGCGCCACCCGCATCGCGAATCGCATCCCGGCTGGAGGCAGGATCGCAGCGCACCGGGTCAGTGGATCTGACCGGAGCGCTGCAATAGCGAGAGTGTAGCGAGCGCTCCGGGGAGGAGCGGGGACCCGGAGCGCTCGGCGTAACACCTGGAAAGGAAACCGTGGCTGCTGACCTCCATTTCTTCCTGCAAGTCTATATGCCTGCTGAGGTGTTGTGCTCTTAGCACAACACGATGTGGTAAGCCTTCAATTTTTGTGCACATTGAAGCCACTCTGCTATACCGTCCACACTAGGAGCGCACCTTGTTGTTTTTTGTCTTTTTCACATTCTTATTTTATGCAGGGCTGTGTCTTCAGTCTCGGAAAGCTCTTTGTTTCTGGGACTGAAGACGTGACATAACGCTACGCCCCCTTGTAATGTCACGTCATGCAACCCTTCATTCATGGCTATGGGAGGGGGCATGACGGCTCCTCCCATAGACATGAATGGAGGGGGTGTGGCGTCATGAGGGGGCATGGATTTACGTCACGTCTCTAGTCCCGCAAACAAAGAGCTTTCCAAGACTGGAAATGCAGCCATGCATGGAATTTGGGTGTTGCTCTTTGGCTGGATAACCCCTTTAAGCCTTGGGTGGAACTGACTAAGTGATTGAGATTACAAACCAGGTTCCTACTTTCAAAAACTATTTGTAAACTAACAAACATAACTAGAAGGTTGTAGAAAGAGCTTCTACTAGCATTTATAGTATGTATATAAACAATTCTGGTGAAGTGTGAATTAAAGCAGTGATCACTGACGTACATACTCTCTAACTATTAAGGTGCGATATTTGTTAGCCGCTCCTCAGACTAAAATGGCATCTACATGTTCAATTACATTTGACTGCACAGCAATAAGAGAAAATGAGGACAAAAGATTAAGTGTCCCTTTAAATCTTGTATGTACAGAAAGACTAAAGGTGATGAGCAGGGTCCGACGTGTACCATCGGGCGGTTGCCTGTTTGCACGAACTGGAAGTGGAGCTTTTCATTGGCATAATTGGTGGAAATAACAAGGACTTCAATGCTTATTAACTAGCTCACTGAGCTTCCCCAGCACCCTCCCCCCCCCCTCCCCACTCAAAAGGAGAAAGTAGGGAGTTTTGGATGAAAGGATAATTGTCACAATCAAGAAGTGACATTCAAGTAAAACATTTTAAGTGCTATTTTTATATTTATAGTTTGCAGGTTCCACATTTTTGCACCTAATAATGATTGGATATAATTACGGTAAGTGAATGCTCCGCTGATAAAGACTCTTATTGCTCAGAACTTGGTCAGGATTACGTGAGATGCCATTCCTTCGTAATCAATAACTACTTGTTTTTAAGGAGATTGATGAAGCATTTTACATTAATATATTTATTAGGCTGCTGGGAATAGAATGCCTTTGATTTTTATGAATTCTTCTGTCTGTATCAATTTTTATAACAGTTTTCAAGCCGCATGCCTAACATCTGACATAAGTAATTAAAATAGCTGTATTTTTTCTTTTTTCCTACTAAAAAATGTTTTTTTTTTTTTTTTTAACAGGGTATTCATTGACTATGCTACAGGGGCTGTAAAGTTAGTGTAATTCAATATATAGTGTCTGTACCTGTGTTTCATGGTGGTCTCGCAATTCTCGCAATTCTTGCCCCCAATGTTTATTTTTAACAGCATACAAAATGAGTGTTGTCTCAGGTTTTCCCAGGTCGCAGTGCAGCCCAAGACATTACATCACTAGTCAGGTGTTCAAAGGGAGCCTGTCTTTGCTTCAATGGGTGAAGTGACCACTGGGTGGGGGGGGGGGAGGGGGGAGATGATTCTGCAAGAATTACAGTTTTGTAACAGATGGAGGCACCCTGGTCAGAAAACACTGGTCTATTGCATGGAACGGAGCAAATGTGTGTTTCAGTGGGTGGGGTGGCTGATGTGTGGAAGGGAGAAAAGTGACCTTACACTTACAAACAAGGAATTATGGGACTTGTAGTTTGAAGAAAACGAACTCCAACACAAAGCCAGTTCATAAAAAGCTAGCCACAGTGTTATGGTAATCTCACAACATAGCCCCAAAACAAGCACAGATCCTTCCTAAGCATGTCCATTACTGTCTGCCAGGTATGTAGTAAAATCACCTTATGGTGGATAACCCCTTTAAGGTTCTAGTACATGTATGATGAAACATAAGAACAAGTCTATACATCGTTTTGGTTAAAAATGTCCTGGCATGTTATCAAGAGCTCTTATGGATAGTTATATTTTTTCCATAGTAACAGACAACATTTAGTAGTCTGATTCTGTAGTCATGCTTCCATCTGTATCCTACTTCTTGCTAACCTGCTGAATCTTTGTTAGGATTAAATAGGGAATAGATGAAAGGGAGCATATTTTCAGGGTTAGAATACACAATATTTCTTTGTTGTTTGCTACCATGGAGAGGCATAGGTTTCTGAGGATAATTGTAATAAACACTATTTACAAAGTGGCTTTATTCTTTAGTTTTAAACGCATTGGAACAATGAGAAAAAAAAGTCTTTACAAATCTATTAAAAGGTTCAGTCGTATCGTAGAGGGCAAAATTAGAGCTATTCTAAACTTTAAAGGGGTACTCCGGTGCTTAGACATCTTATACCCTTTATCCAAAGGATAGGGGATAAGATGCCTGATAGCGGGGGTCCCGCCACTGGGAACCCCGTGATCTTGCACGCAGCACCCCAGTTAAAATCAGTCCCCGAGCATGTTCGCTCCGGGTCTGATTACCAGCGACCACGGGGCAGGCGGCGTGTGACGTCACGCCTCTGCCCCCGTGTGACATCACGCTCCGCCCCTCAATGCAAGCCTATGGGAGGGGGCGTGACAGCTGTGGATAGGGGATAAGATGTCTAAGCGCCGGAGTAACCCTTTAAGCCATCTTGACAAATGTAGAAAAAATTTTCTTATGGCCTCATGCGCAAGATTATCTTATTGTTCTAAATTCATATTGGATGTACAGATTTTAACATGGTACATTTCCTTTGGGCAAGTTGTTTAGATGTTAATATTAAAGGGTTTTTTCAGGAAAGACAGAGCTAATTTCTTCCAAAAACAGCACCACACCTGATTTTATGTGGTATTGCAGCTCAGTTCCATTAAAGTAAATGGTGCCAAGTTGTAATATCTGCTTTTTCTAATCCTGAAAAACTTTTTTTTGAAGGGGTATTCCCATTACAACATGTATGGCATATTCATAAGTTATACTGTTTATATAACTCCCTTTAAAGTCAATGAGAGTTTCTCAAAATAACTAAAACAGCATGCTCCATAGTTTTCAGCCTCCAAACCACCTTGCAATAGAACAAATAGGGGGATTGGGGCGTTTCATACTGTAAAGTATGAAACAGCTGTAGCCTCCATTCATGTGTACACCCCTGCTGTCCTAAAGTTTTTAACTCCCCCTACCACCCTCACCCCCGTATCTCTGTGAAGAAGCATGAACACTGGTGAGTGCTGCCACTTTCTTCTTATTGGATTACTGCTCATACATATCTATATTTGCCGAGCACCTCCAGAATTTGCTATTTTGAGTCCCGCACACACTTAATGCTGTGGCCCAGTCCAGGTTAAGAAGCATCAGTGTCTCATGGCGGCACTGACAGACTTAGTTTCTCTGTATTATGTGACATATGCATGTTTGTTTACTAATGTACATCATAATAAAAGTATATGGATACTCTGTGAATGTAGAAACTCCTGCCAAACTTAGTCCGTAGCTTCCCAGGTCCAGCTGGTCGGTGTACTGCCTGGTCCATCTCACTATGTACATGGGGCCTCTGTATCCAATCAGCAATGGCACCAGGAAGTGTCAAAAAAGGAGCAGCTAGGGATCGGTAAGGCATGTATAACATAAAAAAAAAAATACATAAATAAAGTAGCTGTACAACCTTTATAAATTACTACACATACAGCTCATTCACTCACTATTATATAGATACAGTGACCCCCCGACCTACGATGGCCCCAACATACAATCATTTCAACATACGATGCTTTTGTATGTCGGGGCCATCGCAATAACGGCTATCCGGCAGCGCAGACTACTTCAGCTGCCACCGGATAGCCGTTTACGGTGCTCCGTGTGGTCCGCTGACGATCACTTACCTGTCCTCGGGGCTCCGGCGCGTCCTCTTCGGGATCCCCTGCATCGTTGGCGCTCTCCATCGTCGCCATCACGTCGCTACGCACGTCTTCCCGTCATCCAATAGGAGCGGCGTGCGTAGCGATGTGATGGCGGCGAAGGAGAGCGAGGATGCCGGGGAAGCAGAGGCCTTGCCGGTGCATCGGGGGACACCCCGGGGACTCGGCGACAGCGATGGAGGGCGACATCCAGGGCAGCGGTGACGAGCGGTGACTGTCCGGAGCTGCGGGGACATGTGAGTATAACCTCCAATACCAGTTGTCTTCAACCTGCGGACCTCCAGATGTTGCAAAATTACAACTCCCAGCATGCCCGGACAGCCGTTGGCTGTCCGGGCATTCTGGGTGTCGTAGTTTTGCAACAACTGAAGGTCCGCAGGTTGTAGACCACTGTCCTATACTTTACATTGCACAGATCCCTCAACATACGATGGTTTCAACAAACGATGGTCCATTTGGAACGGATTACCATCGTAGGTTGAGGGACCACTGTATACAGTATACAGTGTGATCTTCAGGATATTGGCTTCGGATCTGCAATTGATACACTGAGGGGTATAAACATTGTTTATTTTTATTTTAATAGGGTTAAATAGATTCAGCACAAAGTAAACATAAGAGGCTCCGACCTACCACTATATGGTTTTTGTTTCTCCATTACTTAATAATTGACAATCCTTGATATGCTGTCAAAGCCGAATTTTAATTATTATGTGCGGGATGCTGTTACCCAGAAGGTATACTTTCCTTGCGTCAAGCCTATCTTCCCCCACGGGATGCTGCCTGTGTAACACTCAGCTCTTCTCCCCAGGACTTGCCTCCAGTTATCTCTTATAATGAGCTCCAGGAAGCCGAGGCTCCACATTTCCGTGTGTGTCAGGTTCAGGATTGCTTGTATCATCACATTCACTCACCACCGTCTAAAAACATCTCTATACACAGAAGACTTGACATGCAGAGCAAGGCTTCTCATTTGCATGTCTACGTCCAGGACCGATGACTTAAATTGGATACATTGCTCAGCATTTTCTTAGGCTATAGTATTGATTTGAAAGTATCTGGAATTTTGGACTATATAACCTGCCAGAACAACATTGCAGTTAAATTTAAAAAAAATTTGAAAAATACGTAGTTAATCACCCCGGCATTTCAATTTGCGCAGTGTCAACTGTTTTGTCAGAGCGGACGGCACACGTTAAGAAGATGGCGTTCACTCCAATTAATGGTCTTCAGGAATAGACAATAGAGACGAAGAAGCCAATATGATGAGGTGCCAATTAAGGACTTGGATTCCCAATTTATTTTAAGTTCTAATGCTTAGGCACAAAAGATTAAAATTTTCCTCTACAATGTTTTGCGAATGTTTTATTGTGAAGTCTACAGAACAAACAAGAAAAACAAGGGTGCAATTGGCTGTTCCTGGGCCCAAATGCAAAATCTTTAAAACCTGGTGTCTTCTTATGCGGCCACAAGCCCCATGACATCAGTGTCTAGGCTTAAAGGGGTATTCTGCCCATCTTATCCATCATTCAAAGGATAGGTAACAAGATGCCTTATCACATTGGTCGTGCCACTGGGACCCCCCGCGTTCTCCATGCAGCACCTAGCATTCTGTGCCAATGCTGCTCCAGTCTCGGAAACGCTGGGTTTCTGAGACAGAGATGTGACGTCACGCCATGTCACCTCCATTCATGTCACGCCCCCTCCCATAGAGATGAATGCAGGGGGTGTGGTGTCACGATGGGGCATGACATCACGTCTCCATCTCGGAAACCCAGCGGCACAGAATGCCAGGTACTGCACAAAGATTGCAGGGGTCCCAGCAGGACCACTGCGATAAGACATCTTATACCCCATTCGTTGGATAATGGATGAGATGTATAAGGGCAGAATACCCCTTTAAAGGCGAATATGAAAACCGAACTAATTTCTTTCAAAAAACGCTCCTCCTCTGTCTCCAGGTTGGATGTGGTTCGGCAGCTCAGTTCCATTGAAGTGAATGGAGCCAAGTTGTAATACCACACCCAACCTGGAAACAGACAGGGAGCGGTTTTTGAAATAAGCTAACTCTGTTTTTCTTTTCCTGGATAACCCCTTTAACTTTTTACCTTTTTTTTTATATATCAACTGGTTTCAGAAAGTTAAACAGATTTGTAAATTACTTATATTAAACAATCTTAATCCTTTCAGTACTTATGAGCTTCTGAAGTTAAGGTTGTTCTTTTCTAACTAAGTGCACTCTGATGACATGTGTCTTGGGAAACACCCAGTTTAGAAGCAAACCCCCATAGCAAAGATCTTCTAAACTGGGCGTTTCCCGAGACACGTGTCATCAGCGATCACTTAGACAGAAAAGAACAACCTTAACTTCAGAAGCTCATAAGTACTGAAGGGATTAAGAATTTACAAATCTGTTTAACTTTCTGGAGCCAGTTGATATATATAAAATGTTTTTTCCTGGAATACCCCTTTAAATGTTCTTGCACCCCATATAGCTATGCTGCTATGTGCAAACCCTTGTCTACCATATCCCATTGTCCATAATTATGAGGTGTGAAAGGTGAAGAGAAAAAAGGTTCCTAAGATTGCACAAAGTGGTTTTATAGAGAAGTGATATATTTTGTTTCAGCAGCTCTCCGAAAACACAACAAAGAGCTTCATTTTCTACAGAAAGAACAAAAAGCCGTGTCCCAGCACTCAATGCCATGCTCCATGAATCCTATCTGCTCGCAGACAATAAGTAATGATTCTGTTCTGTATTTAAAAGAACAATTTTGTAACCATAATTTGTAGAGTTACGACAGTCTGCAGAAATATCTTGTACTGCCAAGAATCCTCAATTCGTGAAACACATCACTTCCTGTCTCCTTTTATAAAGAATAAGCTCCCTCATCTGTCTTGGCGAGTATCGATCTTATTCGGGAGACACGTCGGCATGTCCACAGATGGCCCCAGGATTTAGAAAAGGATTAATAATGGTTCATATGACATGGTTGTGTCCACTCATTGACTTTGTACTTAACCCACTCTTAGACAAACAAATCTGGAAAGGAATTACTGGGCACAGGAGGTTCTGCGACTGATTTTTCCCTAAAGGGTTAAGGGTAATTAACTTAAATCTATTAAATTAGCATCTGTGCCTCATGCTATCCTACAAACAGATATATCAAATTCCCAACAAACTACAATTTGTCTTCTTTGTGGTGTGTGGTTTTCATGAAAGGATGATCCTATTATCGAGCTTATACGATAAAAACCTCAGCCAGAGGCTCTTGTTGGAAGAGGAGGAAATTGTTTTAACCTTTAGCAAATACTGATCTCAACACATGCTAAAAAAATAACAATGTAAGGCTTGCCGAGTAGCAATTTGTAGTGTAAGAGAAGCTAGTTGTGCACAACGGGATTTACCTTTCACTTAAAGGGGTACTCCAGTGGAAAACAATTTTTTTAAATCAACCGGTGCCAGAAAGTTAAACAGATTTGTAAATTGCTTCTATTTTAAAATCTTAATCCTTCCAGTACGTATCAGCTGCTGTATACTACAGAGGAAGTTCTTTTTGTCACGTATGGGCAGGGAAGGAGTGCAGTACTGATCTGACCTACTTGCCTATCCGCCCTATATAGCGGATCGACAACCACAGCGACAATCCCTCCCTAAATTTTTGACGGAAGTCCCTGTCAACAAAGTAAACTGAAAATACAGATACAGGTCAGGATACAGTAAGGACGCACACAGACTAACAGAAATAATATCTAACACACACACACAATGAGTCAATGTCCACTAGCCGATTCAATACCAAGAGTTGTGAAAGGTGCCAAGTCGCAAATACAGAGAAGAGTCAGGAAGTCAAGCCAGGAAGTCACAAATACCGGAATACAGATAATAAATGCTAGTTACTTGAGCAAGGTCTTTCACAGGCAAGGTCTTAAAGCAGACTGCAGGTTTATATAGGCAACACACAGGTAAACTAACATGGTCAGCTGACATGTTGAGCATAGCAAAAGCAAAAGCAACCAGATAAACAAACACTCTCAGCGATGTTTTACTCTTTGGTTTCTTACACTTTTCTTTTTGAATTTATTTTCTGCCTTACCACAGTGCTCTCTGCTGATACCTCTGTCCATGTCAGGAACTGTCCAGAGGAGGCAAATCCCCATAGCAAACCTCTCCTGCTCTGGACAGTTCCTGACATACAGTAGACAGATATGTCAGCAGAGAGCACTGTGGCCAGACAGAAAAGGAATCAAAAAGAAAATAACTTCCTTTGCAGTACACAGCAGCTGATAAGTACTGGAAGAATTAAGATTTTTATATAGAAGTAATTCCATCAGAGTACTCCTTTAATTGGTTTCATGGAAATAAGTGTTATTGGGAAAAATGATGAAAAATGTGGGTGAAAAATGAATAAAGATGAATAAAAAGTGGGTGTATCTTATACTGTACGGGATTATATTTTAAAACTTTATGTAGGAAAATCCACAGTACACTGAAGCTCCTGTGGTTCTTAGAGTTATATATTCAAATCACTTTATATGACTATGAAATCTGTACAGGAAGCCTTGTTTTACTTTAAGGGTATGTTCACACCAAGGAATTGGTGTGCAATGTGAACCCCTAACATTAGTGTGAATGGGTCCTCCGCGGATCCGTTCACACTGCGGAATTTCCACAGCGGACAGTTTTGCCGCTGAATTTGATCCTTGCAAAGAAAGAACATGTTCATTCTTTGTGCGGAAGTCCGCGAGCCCTGCATTGCCGCCAATGGTGATTGCACAGGGCAGTCCGTTCCTACCGCCGAGGTATTTCGGTGCCAGATGCCAGAGGGAATCTCCGCTCGCGGAATTCTGTGAGCCGAGATTCTGTTCACATTTCTCAGTGTGAACATACCCTTAGGGTCTATTCACACTTACAGTATCCTGCACATATTTGCTCTTTGAGGCCTTTCTTTTAACCGAGGGTTATATTATATAACATATCCATACAATAAGCCTATTATGACATAGACATAAAGATCTACTAACTTGTGCTCAATAAAAAAAAAGTGAACATATTGTAGTGAAATACTTACAACCTGTGTTACAGTCCCAGTTTCCCACAGTAGTTGGTAGTGACGTAATGGTCTTTAGCATATCATCTTATCTGAAGATCCATTGACAGGTTCTTCACACTCATTTACAAGGGCGTAACTATAGAGGGTGCAGAGGTAGCGGTCCCATGGGGGACTCTAGCACCTAAGGGAGCCCCAAGGCATATCTGCCCAATAAGAGAGCAGTATATATGACTGGCAGGACAGATTGTGGGACCCTGTGCTTGTTCTCCTGGCAGTAGATATTTTTATTTATTGCTGGTGTGCAGAAAGGAGACAGCTGCAGTTTCTGCTCCTATTTGTCTAGATTGAGAAGTAGAGCCATCTATAAAAATGGCCATTAATCTTTTCCAGCTCACACACCTCTCTCAGCATCCCCAGAATATCTAGCATATTTCCCCCCCATCAACCTAATTGGGGGGAATTTACAGTCTCGGATCACCTTGTGCTTTGATTCTTCTGAAGTACTTTAAGATGGATGGACAATGAACCTGGAGAACATTGAATTAACCCGCAGTGCAGTGCAAAGCGATTTGGAGCACTATATTAACTCTGCACAATGCCAGTGGCAATATATAGAACATTCCTTCCAATATATATATATATATATATATATATATATATAAGTATATATATATTTGTAGGAAACCTCATGACCTCAAGTGTTAAATGTATAAATCAGAGAGATTTATGGTAAAGGTTTATATATCCACTTACTGCTCAGAAGGCGTTTCCTTAAAGGGGTACTCTGCCCCTAGACATCTTATCTTCCTCCCATAGACTTGCATTGAGGGGTCGTGGCCGTAACGTCACGAGCCTCCGGCGCTGCACCCGATGCTCTAAACCAATGCCAGGTGCAGCAGGGAGATCGCGGGGGTCCCCAGCGGCGGGACATCTTATCCCCTATCCCAGTGTTACCCAACCAGGGTGCCTCCAGGTGTTGCAAGACTACAACTCCCAGAATGCATGGACAGCCAATGGCTGCCAGAGGCTGCCCAGGCATGCTGGGAGTTGCAGTTTTGCAACATTTGAAGGCACCCTGGTTGGGAAATACTGGGATAGGGGATAAGATGTCCCGCCGCTGGGGACCCCCGCGATCTCCCTGCTGCACCTGGCATTGGTTTAGAGCATCGGGTGCAGCGCCGGAGGCTCGTGACGTCACGGCCACGACCCCTCAATGCAAGTCTATGGGAGGAAGATAAGATGTCTAGGGGCAGAGTACCCCTTTAAGGAAACGCCTTCTGAGCAGTAAGTGGATATATAAACCTTTACCATAAATCTCTCTGATTTATACATTTAACACTTGAGGTCATGAGGTTTCCTACATGTATATATATATATATATAGGGATAGGGGATAAGATCCAGAGGCGGAGTACCCCTTTAAGTTAAAACATTTCTGATTTACAAAAAAAAAGGTTTGTACAGATTGTTTTAGGACACTCTTGGCTATGACAGGTATAAATTCTGAACTATCATTTTATACTTTGTTTTACTCTTGTTTCCAGACATATACTTCCCTTGGCTGCCACTGTACACAATGACAAAGACTAGAAAACAAAAAAATATATTTATATTTGTGTTACCACATGCCGCTGTATGGAATATTGCAAAGCAAATATATACAAATATATTCTGGGAATGTCCTTGACCTCCACTATCATGGTAAATGTTACTATTCCAGGTGAATTGAGCCTATGGATACATTCAATGTATGTGTTGGAAGCTTTCTCTGGAAAGTAACCTAGCTTTGTTACTGCCTTTATGTCAAGTTTAGTAACAGAAATGTATGAAATGGGTTAACCTTTTGGGAAGCGTATATGTCCGCAATAGGGATGATAGACAAGCGTTGTCTTCATTAGATGACTCATTTAAAGGGGTTGTCAGGATAGGGGATAAGTGTCTAATCACAAGGGGTTTCGACCTCTTGGATCCCTCATGATCTCCATAACAGGGCCTGTCTATTACCTCTAAGCGCTCCAGCCCCAATTTTCCATGACTAACTGGTCTTAGGAGTGACGGGCCGCTCCGCTAATCACAGACTAGAGCAATGTACCACCTTTGCTTGTGACTGGGACTGTTCTGCAGATCGTGGTGGGTCCAGTGATCAGACACTTATCACCCATATCCTAAGGGGATAGGCTTTTAAAGGATGGCTTTTGTGCATAAAAACGTATCCCCTATCCCAAGGATAGGGGATAAGTTTTAGTCCGGGGGGACTCCCCGCGATCTCCTGCACGAGAAGCTGACTCTGCCCAGGAATGAGGAATGTCGACCAGCGCACAAAGCGGCGGCGAACACGCCCTCTCCATGCTGGGAGCTGGGAGAGCTGGACATGTAGTGTTTGGCTATAGAGATACATTGAGGGGAAGTATCGGCCGCTGCTCCCTGCACGGGTCAATATGCTCTGTTCCAGGGAAGAGCTGGGGTCCTGTGCAGGAGATCTCGCTGGGTCCCAGACGTCGGGCCTCCCGCAATCTATAACTTATCCCCCTGCTTTTGGATGGGGGATACATTATTGCGCACAATAGTTTAAGATTTGTGTGGAAATTCTTATGTCAAGGCGCCATCCATTTCTTAGCTCTTCTATTTCTAAAAATCCAAGAACTAAAGTCTGTTTATAAAGCTATATGGATAGGGGATAAGATGCCTGATTGCGGGGGTCCTGCCAATGGGGGCCCCCGTGATATTCCACGCCGCACCCCGTTAGAATCAGCCCCCGGAGCGTGCACGCTCTGGGAGCTGATTCTAACAGGGTGCGGCATGGAAGATCACGGGGGTCCCCAGTGGCGGGACCCTCGCGATCAGGCATCTTATCCCCTATCCTTTGGATAGGGGATAACATGTCTTAGCGCCAGAGTACCCCTTTAATGAGCTCCTTGCCACTTATTTTTTTTTTATAAGAAAAGGAACATTTGTGGCTGCTTGAATGGATTATCAGAATATTTGTGGCCACAATCAACATTATTGTACTTGGTGTAATTCTACAAATAACTTTAAAACCCATTAACTTGCTGTGGTTCACGGTTGTTCTATGAACCATGGTAAAACAAGAAATATGTAGTTGCTTTTTCATAATGTCAAACAATACATAACATTTATTCTTAAATGTGATATTAAAATAAGTAAAAAAAAAATAAACTATGGCCATACAGAACCCTGTCCAGAAGACTGCAACAACCTTAGTATATTGTTCCATTCTACAAGTGAAACAATTTGGCCATTATAAGTTTCTATCAATCACACATCCTATAAAATATCAGGCGCCTCTCCAGAGTAAGGCTTTCAAGATAATGGCTCAAGTTTTGTAAAAGGTCGGTGTAACTTTCAGTGACAGATCATTAGAGTATATAGATTGACTTTGAAAAAGGTACCTCAAGAGATAAGTGCCTCTTTGTTTGTCTTGTCAAAGTACTTCAAGGTGTACTCCCCTGGTAAACATATTTTTTAAATCAACTGGTGCCAGAAAGTTAAACAGATTTGTAAATTACTTCTATTTAAAAATCTAAATCCTTCCAGTACTTATCAGCTGCTGTATGCTCCACATGAATTTCCTTTCTGTCTGACCACAGTGTTCTATGCTGACACCTCTGTCCATTTTAGGAACTGTCCGGAGCAGGATAGGTTTGCTATGGGGATTTGCTTCTACTCTGGACAGTTCCTAAAATGGACAGAGGTGTCAGCAGAGAGCACTGTGGTTACGCAGAAAGGGAATTCAAAAAGAAACAAACTTCCTGTGGAACATTCAGCAGCTGATAGGTACTGGAAGGATTAAACATTTTTTAATAGAAGTAA
Source organism: Hyla sarda (assembly GCF_029499605.1). NCBI lineage: Eukaryota > Metazoa > Chordata > Amphibia > Anura > Hylidae > Hyla > Hyla sarda. The sequence continues at coordinate 46,778,786 of NC_079200.1, forward strand.
TTTACAAATCTGTTTAACTTTCTGGCACCAGTTGATTTAAAAAAACATGTTTTACAGTGCAGTACTCCATTATAGCATTTCTTATGCCTATAAGAAAGTCTTATACATCCTATAAGAAGCAGGCAAGACTTTCATTGCGTTCAGTAGGGATGAGCAAATCGAATCTGATTAATCCGAATTTGTTACGAATTTCATGAAAAATTTGCTTTGCAATAAATGCGAATATTGCTGCGATTCAATTGTACGAATTGCTTCATTAAACTCCATTTAGTGTGGTCCAGGCTCCAGGGCATCTAAGATGGTGGCTCCATATGTCAGGACCTGGTGGCAAGGAATCCTGGGAAGGCGGGAACAAGGGTAGGCGTGATGACCCTGAATCACATGCAGGATGCAGCCTATCAGCAGCCAGTCACCCCTGTGATGTCACAGCCCTATATAATCGGCAGCCATCTTGCGGCCACTCACATCAGCATTATATTGCAGAGAGAGAGGGACAGAGAGCAGTATGTGTTGCACAGAAAAGCATTTTTACAGCAGCGATTCACCTCAAGCCCAAATCAAGCCTAGAAGCACTTCGAGGGAAGGAAGAGAGATTGAGAGAGAAAGTGCAATTTTGGGTGCATTCCAGCAGCGATTAACCTCAAGCCCAAATCCAGCCTAGAAGCACTGAAAGGGAAGGGAGCGATATTGAGAGAGAAAGTGCAATTTTGGGTGTAGTACACAGCGACTGTGTGCTGCAGCACTGGTGTGTACAACAACTGAAAAGCTAATAGTAGCGAGCCAGTTAGGGTGAGCAGAGCACTAAAAGCCATAATCATCTGCTATTAGTGCCTAATACTGGTTGAGTAGCGAAGCATATTGTCCTCTATTAAGTGTAACCTGTGGTGTACCAATTTGTTCCTGTTTAAGTCTTAAGGAACTAGTTACTGTGAAAGGCCAGCCAAAAGTACACACCTGCTGCTGTTCTAGACAAATACTGTTTTAAGCGTAGTGGAGCGCATTGTACTCCCCTCATAAGTGCATACCACGTGCATACATCTAAGTGGAGTACCATTTTGTTCCTGTTATAGTCCTAAGGGCCTAGTTACTGTGAAAGGCCATCCAAAAGTACACACCTGCTGGTGTTGTAGACAAATACTGTGTTAAGCGTAGTGGTGTGCATTGTACTCCCCTCATAAGTGCATACCACGTATGTACATCAAAGTGGTGTACCATTTCATTCCTGTTATAGTCCTAAGGGCCTAGTTACTGTGAAAGGCCAATCAAAAGTACACACCTGCTGGTGTTGTAGACAAATACTGTGTTAAGCGTAGTGGAGCGCATTGTCCTCCCCTCATAAGTGCATACCACGTACGTACATCAAAGTGGTGTACCATTTCATTCCTGTTATAGTCCTAAGGGCCTAGTTACTGTGAAAGGCCAACCAAAAGTACACACCTGCTGGTGTTGTAGACAAATACTGTTGTAAGCACAGTGGTGTGCATTGTACTCCCCTCATAAGTGCATACCACATACGTACAACTATGTGGTGTACCATTTTGCTTCTGTTAAAGTCTTAACGGCATAGTTACTGTGAAAGGCAAGCCAAAAGTACACACCTGCTGGTGTTTTAGACCAATACTGTTTTAAGCGTAGGGGAGCGCATTGTACTCCCCTCATAAGTGCATACCACACACAGTACGTACATCTACATGGTGTACCATTTTGTTCCTGTTAAAGTCTTAAGGGCCTAGTTACTGTGAAAGGCCAGCCAAAAGTACACACCTTCTGGTGTTGTAGACAAATACTGTTTTATGCGTAGTGGAGCGTATTGTCCTCCCTTCCTATATACACTAAGTATGTCAGGCAGAGAAGTGCCAGGACATGCACAGGCAGAGGACGGGCAGAGGCCTAAATTCATCAGGCGCAGGTAGAGGTCGCAGCAGACTAGGGGCAAGTGGCAGTAGGAGTGGCATCGAGAGGCCTGAGCTCCCAGAATCAGCTAGCAGTCGTGTCTCGACCAGCAACCCATCTGCCGTCATCGATTGGTTAACACGGCCATCCACTTCATCACAAGTGACATTTGACACCCCCAGTCAACAGTCGGTGGGTTCCTCAGACACAACCCTCAGTTGGCATGGCCCGGGAGCAGTATGTGCATATGCGGATAACTATCTACCTATCTATCTATTATCCATCTATCTATCTCCTAATATTCTTTTGTGACTATATTCGGGAATATGAGGATATTTGCATATTCTCATATTTGCGAACATTTTCTCTCCAGTCTAGTACAGTAAATAGTATAGGAGCCTTCTTTAGACCACAAGCTGGAAGCAGGGAGGGATGAGATCACTGTGATGTGTTCTGTGGGAAAAAAAATTGTGAATATTCGCAATTGCAAATATATAGTGCTATATTCGCCCTATTCGCGAATATGCGAATATGTGAAATTCGCTATAAATATTTGAATTGCGAATATTCTGAAAATTCTGATAATGGGACAAATGAAATTTTTTTATAAAATTCGATCATCGCTAGTCTTCACATGTTAACTCTGCAATTGCCGCAATAATCAAAAGAAACAGGTTGGAGCGAGAAAATTAAACCATAACTGATTAAATGGGACATTCAAAGTCTGATACGCAGTTTCGCAGTACCAGCCATGTTTACTTACAAGAACTACTCTAAAATTGAGCCGCTCTACTGCCTACATAGGTTGCCACCACCTACAGACTGTGTCATTGTGCTGTCATACCCAGCACAATGTGTCTCCTCATATTGCAGTCATACCCAGGCTCTATCATAGTGCCGTCCTATGGTCTCCTCATGCTGCTGCAACCTCTAGGCTCTGTCATTCATTGTGCCACCAGGTGATCTTCTTGTAGTTTGACAGTATTTTTTCAAAGTAAACGCTTCGGGCACCTGGGACACTCAGTCATGAGCATGGGGGGCGGTTATAGGCAGAGGCTGGGACAGGTGGTAGCTGGCCTCACGTCGGACTGCCAGTTCGATTTTAAGATACAAGTACAAGCTTTTTCACTGCACCAACTTCTAGCAGTATGCACCCACTCATCCAACGGCACAGAAGCTGAATGTGCTCCTGTCCAAGTTGCTGGGGCTGCAGTCCCTCCCTTTTGAAGTGGACACTCAGTCATGAGCATGGGGTTGTGCTGAGAGGCAGGGGCTGGGACAGGCAGTAGCTGGTCTTGCAGCAGACTGCCAGCTCAATTTTAACATAGAAGTAGGAGCTTTTTCAATGCAGCAACTTATTCAATGCAGCAATTATACACTATTGGAGCTGGAATTACTGCGGCTGCTTGCCCTCCAATGGATCCTCAAAAAAGGATTTAAAGTTTGCTCATTCCAATTACCAGGCTCTGTCATTGTGCCTCTGTGCAGAAGTGATTCTAATAGCAATGCCTGTGATCTGCATGTCATACTGAATAACAGTATTATTTAATTAACCCAGCACACTCCATATGCATGTTAGTAACATAACATAGTAACACATGTTACAGACAGTATAAGCTGTATGCTACTAACCAGCGGAGAGTCATGGGGCCACTCCACTATAGGAAGAGTTACACAGTCCAGTCTCCAGACACTCCTCTCAGGCTTGATTGACATGCTCTGGCTGTTCTGTGTCTAAACCATCATCCTTCAAAATTTGGGCATGTTGTTGCTTTGTACTTTTTTGGCATGCACAGTACAGCAAAGTGTACACTGCACAGCTTAATTGCTACACTGCTCATGTCTGGGGAGTATACCTCACTGCAGTGTTCATGCCTAGGGCGTACACCTTGCTGTTATGCTCATGTCCAGGTCTAAGCATCAGACCATATTTACTGATATCAACAATCTTTTTTTTAGAGCTGTGGGATGCATTTTTATGAAGTATAGGGTATGAATTTTACAAATTTACTTGAATTTTAATTTTAGAATTTTAACCTTATCGCTTAGATTTCCAAATAAATGAAATAGAAGAGTACAAAAACAAATATAGGTGATATTATCAGATAGTGGCAACACTGTGCTGTCTACGGAATGATGTCAACATCCCAAGTGGGGCCTGGCAGCTTAAAGGCAGAGTGGCAGGAAAGGCAGCTTATATGGACTGCCCAAACACAGAATGTCCTATGGCTTGCTAGCATCAGGATGTTTTGTTTGTGCACTGCGGTTGCTACACATAAGGACCTTGTGTGTAGCAACTGGACCAGAAGACCAAAAAAACAGAGGGTCCAGCCATGGCTTGACTTTAAATGGATAGGGGATAAGATGTTAGATCACAGAGGTCCGGCTGCTGGGGGACGGAGTACCCCTTTAAGTTTACAGGTAAAATTTGATGCACATTCTGAAAGAAACCTAACAACTCAATGGGGAGATTTATTAAAACCTGTGCTGAGGAAAAGTTGACCAGTTGCCCATAGCAACCAATCAGATTGCTTCTTTTATTTTTCAGGGGCCATTTAATTTTTTTAAACGAAAGAAGCGATCTGATTGGTTGCCACTTTTCGTCTGCACAGATTTAAATATATCCCCCCTAAAGTTTTCCATCCAGCTTCCAATAACATTGGCACCCACCTTCCCAATGCATGTTTTCCTTCTCTTTCTTAAGACAGTGGTTTTGGGAAAAATGCAGCACATTTTAGTAGCATATTTTTATTCATTAACCAAAGCCAGATGTGCATTAAAAGGGAATGTGAAACGTAAATACAAGACTTATACTTCTGCTTTACCCACAAACTGGAGTGTCATTTTTTCAATAACCAATGTGCATGAAACCTTCCATTAAATTGTCACTGTTAGGTCAACAAATTTAATCAATAAAAAGCTAATACAAGAAGCTGGAATAGAGCCAGGCTCTTAGCTCACTGAGGGATCTGGTTACATGCTTACCAAGTCAAGTAAGGAGTGGAGGGGCAGTGGCGGTAGACAGAAGAAGACAGACTGACTACAGGACCTTACAGTAAGTATAGGTCTCACACCAGTGCTGGAGTCACAGTTTAGACTTCTCGGTACTTTATAATGTCTTCCCTGCTACTTCTGTGTGTGTGCTATAGGGATATAGGGGAGAAGACTCTTCTCTTCTGTGCGTGCATTGTATGATAGACATTTTAGGCGTTACAGCATATCCATAAAAGTTACTGTACCTGAAAGGTGGAATTATCCTTTAAAAAAATATAACAGAATGCATTGCAAAGCAGGGAAGACAGCATAGAGACTGTTGCTGAGAGTTAGAGGCAAAGGATAGAGAAAAAAACAAAAGTACAGCTATCTTCAAGTTGGATCTTCAAGCTAAAGAGAAGTGAGAATGAAAGAAAGAGTCTGTTGAGCAGAGGATCACATACTGATGGAAAATAAGACAAAATTGATAATTGAAAGTGCTCAAACTGCTGCAGCCCTCTACTAGGAGATTGATTCCCTCTCAATTACTGCTGCATCCTCCTCCCCTGTAGCGCTGAGAGTCCTGTGCATTGGAGTATGTACCACCTACAGGTTGCTAGTGTAGCATATTTCAGTCATTTTGATCAGACCGCACGTATAGTTCAGTCTGGATGGCTGCCTTAGAACAAAAAACTGTGCTTGAAAGCTCATTGAATGCAAAGTGTCTGACGACAGACCAGTGGTCTTCAACTCATGGCCCAAAAAATACAACTTTTTCTTCTTGACCAGTGTTTCCTCACCCGTGTGCCTCAAGCTGTTGCAAAATTAGAACTCTTAGCATGCTAGGAGTTGTAGTTTTGCAACAGCTGGAGGCACACCAGTTGGGAAACACTGAGCTTGACACTGCACCTTCCATTACACATAGAGCGGAAAGCTAATCCCTAAAGTTTTTGTTTTTTATGATAAAGGGGTTATGCAACATAAACTGACTAATTAGGTGTCCTACAGTAATGGACATGCTTACCTACGACCTGTGCTTGTGTTGGTGGTAAACGGCCATGTCCTGTGTCCCCCCCCCCCCCCCCCCATCACGCTACTGGCTTGCTTTAAGGGACTAGCTACTTCTGGGTTCTATGGCCTCCCTCTGACTACAATCCCCAGGACCCTTTGTTTCAAGGTATGAGGTGACTTATTTCCTTCCCACACATCGGTCGAACCATCCATTGCAGCACAGCCACGCTCCCTTTGATCACATGACTTACCCAACATCATCTGACACACAAGCTGTGGATATGTGTAAAGATGAATACACGTACATGTGCATCGGTAACATCATCAGGGGGCTGGCTTCAAACACAACAAACAAAGCACCTGACTTGTGATGTATTGTCTCGGGCCACACAGCAAGCTGGGAAAGGTCCAAGACAACACTAATTTTGTAGGCTGCAAAAAATTAACTTCTGAGAAAATGAAAGACAAAGAAATGTGATACCAGCCACCAAACACAGGTAAGTGAAGTATATTGTCACGTGCTGCGCTCAGGTCGCGAGCTCCGGCCGTGAGCAGTGTCCCGGGGTCCCCGTCTGTCAGCGGGGCTGGAATTCGCATCGCGCGAGGCGCCCGCATGCGAATCCCAGCCCGTCACTTACCCTGCTCTGCTGCTTCTGGCACTAAGCTCCGCCACGCTCGTCCCCGCACGCGGCGGAGCTCTGTAATTTAAAGGGCCAGTGCGCTCTTAATTAGTATGTGCACCTGACAACACATTATAAATTCCTGCACATCCCTACCCCCCCTGCCGGATCTTTCGTGCCATTTGCCTGAGAGAAAGCGCACCCTATTGCCTGTTTGCCATACCCGTGTACCCAGACCTTCCCACTATGTTTTTTGACTACGAACCTTTGCTGCCTGTCCTGACCTTCTGCTACATTGACTAGGCCTCTGTCTCATCCTCCTGTACCTTGTCATGCCCGGTTACCTGTGTGGTCAAGCCATATTGGGGGTAGCAACCTGGGTGTCACCTGCCGCAGCAAAACCATCCGGCTTTGCGGCGGGCTCTGGTGAAGACCAGCGGCACCTTAGACTCCGCTCCCCGATACGGTACGAGTCATCAGCCACACAGGTAGAGGATCCACTACCTGCTCTGTGACATCCACATCTAGGTGCGTGACATATATTAGTAACTAGACTAACTTTACTGCCTCTGTCTCATATTCAAATAATCGAAAATCCCGGAATACCTCTTTAGGTGCTGCTAGCACCAGATTGTGGAGTGAGTTGTGTTTTGGATCAGATTAACAGTGAATGTTAGACCTATTTCCTCTGATCTAGAATGACACTGTAGACATCTGCCTCAATGGCTTTCAATTAGTCTAATTGCAAATTAATATAGAATATTAAAGGAACACTCCAGGCGGAACCAATACACTATGTAATGTCTAGTACATGGCCTGAGGGGGTGCATGATCTCTCTCTGCTCTTCTGTTATGTCATGCACCACTCCCTCAGGCCCTACATAGGCATTACACAGTGTTCTTTCAAGCTTAAAAAAACATGCTTTATTATGTGCTATGAACTACAAATCACAAAATTACCTTTTTTTTTTTTTACTTAATCCTTTCTGTCTGTCAACAGTGTAGTACATGATAGGCTTCATCGTCATATTATCTGAATGTAAGTGGTTTCTTCATTGAGAGGATAGAGAACACTGTAATATTAAAGGGGTATTCCGGGCAAAAACATCTTATCCCCTATCGCAGTGGACTCCAACCTGCGGACCTCCAGATGTTGCAAAACTACAATTCCCAGCATGCCCAGACAGCCAACGGGTGTCCGGGCATGCTGGGAGTTGTAGTTTTGCAACATCTGCAGGTCCGCAGGTTGAAGACCACTGCCCTATCGAAAGGATAGGGGATGAGATGTCTGATCGCGGGGGGGGCCCGCCGCTGGGACCCCCCGCGATCTCTCTGCAGCAGCCCGCATTCTATGTGTAGCTGCGTCTGAAGTTTCGGAAACCTCCGGGCTTCCGAGACGGGGACGTGTCGACACGCCATGCCCCCTCCATATATGTCTATGGGAGGGGGCGTTGCGGCCGGTATACCCCCTCCCATAGAAATGAATGGAGGGGGTGTGGCATGACGTCATGTCCCCATCTCGGAAGCACGACAGTTTCCGAAACTTCAGATGCAGCTACGCATAGAATTCGGGCTGCTGCAGGGAGATCGTGGGGGGTCCCAGCGCCCCCCCCCCGCGGTCAGACATCTTATCCCCTATCCTTTCGATAGGGCAGTTATCTTCAACCTGCGGACATCCAGATGTTGCAAAACTACAACTCCCAGCATGCTGGGACCACTGCGATAGGGGATAAGATGTTTTTGCTTGGAATACCCCTTTAATTGTCTTCTCTGTACGTTCTTTATATTCCTCTTGTGTGGTCTAAAGACATAACCTCAATCTGCAGGATATTCCCGCATCACTTCAGGGAATCTAAGCAATGGAAAAATGAAAGCAGGCAACCATAGTGCATTTTTATTAAAATCCTCTCCCCGATCGCAATGAAGTCGTTATGCATTTCTGACAGGTGGAATTTTATACCCACTTTGTACATTACAATTGTACATATTATTTAGATAAGGTAGCCTGTCGCCCCTGCCATTTATTTTGGAGCTGCGGTGTCCTCATTAACGTCAGTCTGCACCCTCCCACCTATTTGCATGCTCTGCAACTTGGCGGTATCAGGACACATGAAGATGAGTTGACGGATGTGCACAGTGAAGCATCCATATTGTGCCATCTCGCTTCATTTTCAGGGTGACAAAAATACATCTTAAAGCTCATAAAAATAACCCCTTTGTCACCATGGAAATGGAGGGTACTAGGCACACTTGAAAGCCGGAAAGCCTGCTACAATGAAATCTGTCATCTTGCATACGGCACAACCAAACTATATGAATACACATTAAGAATATTGAAAGGCATCACTGTAGCAGTTTTCTAGGTGCAATCTCAAAAAAGCCCATCACAGTCTTTTTAATTTTTGAATATTCTTTTTCTTTTCTTCTTGCCTTTTAATAGCTAATAATCTTTCCATTTTACAACGCCATATGAGGGCTTATTCTATTTACCAATTGTACTTTGTAATGACATCAATCATTTTACCACAACATCTACGGCAAAGTAAAAAAAATATTTTAAAAAATTGTTTGTGGGACAGAATTGTAACCACCTCCTTACCTCTGCAAATTTGAAAATGGGGGTTTTGTGTCAACACAGTGCACTTTATGGTTGTTATGTTCCGCTCTCCGGCCGCACACGCCAGCCATGAGCGCATGGCCCCGTTTCCCTCTGCTGCCGGCGGGGCTGGGATTAGCATCACAGGACGCGCCCGCATGCGAATCCCAGCCCGTCACTCACCTCCTGCTCCTCCTGCCTCCTTCTCTGTCTGTATGCTCCGGTGCGCGTGCCTCCGTCCCCTAGGGTGCAAGTGCCAGAGCTATTAGATTTAAAGGGCAAGTGCACCCATTAATTAACTGTGGTTCAGTTAATAAATTCCTCCACCTTCCACACTTCCCTGCGGGATCTTTGTTGCCCCAGTGCCTGAGAAAGCGTTTCTAAATATTACCTTGCCATGTATCGTACTCTTTGTTCTGTGACCTGACCTTGTTCCTTTGCCGCCTGCCTATTGACCACCTGAAATGGTCCTGACTACTCTACTGTGCCTGCCCTGACCTTATGCTACCCTGACCACGAGTTGCATTATCCTTCCTGTGCCTCGAATTTCCTCAGCCACCTGTGTGGTTGAGCCGTGCCAGGGGTAGTTACCTGGTCCATCCCGCTTTGCGGCGGGCTCTAGTGAAAACCAGCGGTACCTTAGACTCCGCTCCCTGGTACGGTCCGAGTCATCTGCCACACAGGTCCAGCGGATCCACTATCCACTACCACCAGTGTTCCTGTCTACTGAAACGTGAGTGTTACAGTGGTTACAATTACTTGTTATTCTTTAGGTCAGTTTATAAAGGTATTGTTTTATGTTAGTATTTAAAAAAATATTATAATTTTTTGTAAGAAAAAAGTTATAGTTTTTGTTATTATTAAGATTATTTCTGACATTCTTTTGTATACAGGCTGTTGGAGGGCCAAATTTTATGTACCATTTTAGTTAGGATTGGACTTCTTGATGCTTTTTTACATGGACGCCCTGTGATGTTAAGGTGTTAAGGCTGTATCTCTTGCTCTCTCTTTATATATATTTATATTGTGAATAAAGTTGTTATTCAACAATTCAATAAATGAATCAATAAAATACAAAGACTTCACCAGTCAGCAAAACAGACCAATCATAACAATAAAATCCAAGCGAGAGAAATGCAGGAAGCACAAAGTGGTAGCTACATAGTAAAAGTCATAAAACAAAAATACGCAAAAAAAATAAACAAGAATGTTAATCAATATTATGTTACAGAGAAGATATTTTCTAGGATTGTTGGTAGCTCTTTAATATAGTATTATTAAAGCTCCTGTTTTATCTCACATATTGGAAGGTCATTGCTTTGATATATCAGTAATGTCCTATGGTGGCCCAATAACTGTGATCCAAATAACAATAAAAAGCCACATGGCTGCCCAGAAATAGCCAAACATAGCTAAATTGTCTCAAGTCTTCCAATCCCACATTCCCTTTACACTACATCAGTTTTTTTTTTTCTTATGTTCAGTGCAATAGGGTTACACTCAAACATAAATGCAAAGGAAAAGGAATAATTCACCAGTACATGGTACAATATAAAATATATAGAACATAACAATCTTTAGCCCAGCGGGGGACATCTTGGCCTGAGTACCCTGTCCTAGGTGTGCAGCCTTACATGTTATGGTGATGACAGAAGGTTTCCTTAAAGTGTGGATTCTGTTAGCCGCTTTCGCTTCAGGCATTTTCATGTAAGATTTCGCTATGTATTCAGGTGCATTTAAGGCCAGGGGATTAACAGATTAACTGGCCATTTCCAAAGAAGGGGGCACAGCGCAGTCTGACAGCAGACCTATAATCCTGTTCTCGCTGATAAAATACTTCTGAGAGATTCACTTCACAGCAAAGTAAAAAAAGCAAAGAGATTGGCATCCATGATCTGCAGGTCCCTATTTCAATTGAAATGAAAGAAGCCTTTTCTCTCACTTGTAAAATATGCCTTTGAGAGGCTGGCGGGCAGAGTCATTGCCAAGGTGTGCTCTATTTTTTTTAATGAGGTGTTTGAAATGCCCTATGAATGAGATGGTGGAAGGAAGCCTTAGAAGCATGAATTCTGTTAAACCCAGCTCACCTTGCCTGGCATTGTGTTCATTAACCATGACTCATAATATGCATGGTAAGTCTGCCCAATGCCCTGTGTTAGTGCCTAATGATTGGTGGTGATGCCAGAACGGAAGAGAGCTTGCTTTATGGACAAAGGTTAAGACATACATTTCACATCCACCTGTTGACATTTTGAGTGTGATAAGAAACATGGAAATACAATTGTACAACAGGAAGTCTTGGCTTCTGTTTTCTACTCCTCTAAAAACTTGAAAGACATTAAAACAGTTCAATGTCATCCAATTGTATCCAAAAAAGCAAAGTGATGACCCAACCTCTTCATTCTTTAGTGCAGGGGGCCAGGAACTCAATGGGCATTGGCTCAAACTCAAAGTTACAGGAGAACAAACAAAAATAAGTTCCTTAAAATCCACATGTTTTATTTCATGACAATTAAAATGTATACAGATAACAATTCTCAGGTTCAGAGACTGACACGTTTCTAGTAAGGAATGCTCTTAATCATATACTATGATTAAGAGCATTCCTTGCTAGAAACACATCTGTATCTGGACCTAAATATTGCTCTTTGTACACATTTGAATTAAAAGATGTGTGTCACGATGCCGGCTGGCAGGTAGTGGATCCTCTGTGCCAGAGAGGGATTGGCGTGGACCGTGCTAGTGGACCGGTTCTAAGCCACTACTGGTTTTCACCAGAGCCCGCCGCAAAGCGGGATGGTCTTGCTGCGGCGGTAGTGACCAGGTCGTATCCACTAGCAACGGCTCACCTCTCTGGCTGCTGAAGATAGGCGCGGTACAAGGGAGTAGGCAAAAGCAAGGTCGGACGTAGCAGAAGGTCGGGGCAGGCAGCAAGGATCGTAGTCAGGGGCAACGGCAGAAGGTCTGGAAACACAGGCAAGGAACACACAAGGAACGCTTTCACTGGCACTAAGGCAACAAGATCCGGCAAGGGAGTGCAAGGGAAGTGAGGTGATATAGGGAAGTGCACAGGTGAACACACTAATTGGGACCACTGCGCCAATCAGCGGCGCAGTGGCCCTTTAAATCGCAGAGACCCGGCGCGCGCGCGCCCTAGGGAGCGGGGCCGCGCGCGCCGGGACAGAACAGACGGAGAGCGAGTCAGGTAGGGGAGCCGGGGTGCGCATCGCGAGCGGGCGCTACCCGCATCGCGAATCGCATCCCGGCTGGCAGCGGAATCGCAGCGCCCCGGGTCAGAGGACGTGACCGGAGCGCTGCCGCGGGGAGAGTGAAGCGAGCGCTCCGGGGAGGAGCGGGGACCCAGAGCGCTCGGCGTAACAGTACCCCCCCCCTTGGGTCTCCCCCTCTTCTTGGAGCCTGAGAACCTGAGGAGCAGACTTTTGTCTAGGATGTTGTCCTCAGGTTCCCAGGATCTCTCTTCAGGACCACAACCCTCCCAGTCCACTAAAAAAAAATTTTTCCCTCTGACCTTTTTGGCAGCTAAAATTTCTTTGACCGAGAAGATGTCCGAGGAGCCAGAAACAGGAGTGGGAGGAACAGATTTGGGAGAAAAACGGTTGAGGATGAGTGGTTTGAGAAGAGAGACGTGAAAGGCATTAGGGATACGAAGAGAGGGAGGAAGAAGAAGTTTATAAGAGACAGGATTAATTTGACACAAAATTTTGAAAGGACCAAGATAGCGTGGTCCCAACTTGTAGCTAGGGACACGGAAGCGGACATATTTAGCGGAGAGCCATACCTTGTCTCCAGGGGAAAAAACGGGGGGAGCTCTTCTTTTCTTATCCGCGAACTTCTTCATGCGTGATGAAGCCTGTAAGAGAGAATTTTGGGTCTCTCTCCATATGATGGAAAGGTCACGAGAAATTTCATCCACAGCGGGCAGACCAGAGGGCAAGGGAGTAGGGAGGGGGGGAAGAGGGTGACGGCCGTACACCACGAAAAATGGGGATTTGGAGGAAGACTCAGAGACCCTGAAGTTATACGAGAATTCGGCCCATGGGAGGAGATCTGCCCAGTCATCCTGGCGGGAGGAAACAAAATGTCGCAAATAATCACCCAAGATCTGGTTAATCCTTTCTACTTGTCCATTGGACTGGGGATGATATGCAGAAGAAAAATTTAATTTAATCTTGAGTTGTTTACAGAGAGACCTCCAGAATTTAGACACGAATTGGACGCCTCTATCCGAGACAATCTGCGTAGGCAACCCGTGAAGACGAAAAATGTGTACAAAAAATTGTTTAGCCAACTGAGGCGCAGAAGGAAGACCAGGAAGAGGGATGAAATGTGCCATTTTGGAGAATCGATCAACGACCACCCAAATAACAGTGTTGCCACGGGAAGGGGGTAAATCAGTAATAAAATCCATACCAATCAGAGACCAAGGCTGTTCGGGGACAGGCAGAGGATGAAGAAAACCAGCGGGCTTCTGGCGAGGAGTCTTATCCCGGGCACAGATAGTGCAGGCTCGCACAAAGTCCACAACATCCGTCTCCAGAGTCGGCCACCAATAGAAGCGGGAGATGAGTTGCACAGATTTCTTGATACCCGCATGACCTGCGAGATGGGAGGAGTGACCCCATTTGAGGATTCCGAGGCGTTGGCGAGGAGAAACAAAGGTCTTTCCTGGAGGAGTCTGCCTGATGGAGGCAGGAGAAGTGGAGATCAGGCAGTCAGGTGGAATGATGTGTTGCGGAGAGAGTTCAACTTCTGAGGCATCCGAGGAACGAGAGAGAGCATCGGCCCTAATGTTCTTATCGGCAGGACGAAAGTGAATCTCAAAATTAAATCGGGCAAAGAACAGAGACCACCTGGCCTGGCGAGGATTCAGCCGTTGGGCAGACTGGAGGTAGGAGAGGTTCTTGTGGTCGGTGTAGATAATAACAGGAGAACTTGATCCCTCCAGCAGATGCCTCCATTCCTCAAGTGCTAATTTGATGGCTAGAAGCTCTCGATCCCCGATGGAGTAGTTCCTCTCCGCTGGAGAGAAGGTCCTAGAGAAAAAACCACAAGTGACAGCATGCCCGGAAGAATTTTTTTGTAGAAGAACAGCTCCAGCTCCCACTGAGGAGGCATCAACCTCCAATAGGAAGGGTTTGGAAGGGTCAGGTCTGGAGAGGACGGGAGCCGAAGAAAAGGCAGACTTGAGTCGTTTAAAGGCGTCTTCTGCTTGAGGAGGCCAGGACTTGGGATCAGCATTTTTTTTGGTTAAAGCCACGATAGGAGCCACAATGGTAGAAAAATGTGGAATAAATTGCCTGTAATAATTGGCGAACCCCAAAAAGCGTTGGATAGCACGGAGTCCGGAGGGGCGTGGCCAATCTAAGACGGCAGAGAGTTTGTCTGGATCCATCTGTAGTCCCTGGCCAGAGACCAAATATCCTAGAAAAGGAAGAGATTGGCATTCAAACAGACATTTCTCAATTTTGGCATAGAGTTGGTTGTCACGAAGTCTCTGAAGAATCATACGGACATGCTGGCGGTGTTCTTCTAGATTGGCAGAAAAAATTAGGATATCGTCCAGATATACAACAACACAGGAGTATAACAAATCACGAAAAATTTCATTGACAAAGTCTTGGAAGACGGCAGGGGCGTTGCACAGTCCAAAGGGCATGACCAGATACTCAAAGTGTCCATCTCTGGTGTTAAATGCCGTTTTCCACTCGTCCCCCTCTCTGATGCGGATGAGGTTATAGGCGCCTCTTAAGTCCAATTTAGTGAAGATGTGGGCACCTTGGAGGCGATCAAAGAGTTCAGAGATGAGGGGTAAGGGGTAGCGGTTCTTAACCGTGATTTTATTAAGACCGCGGTAGTCAATGCAAGGACGTAGGGAGCCATCTTTTTTGGATACAAAGAAAAATCCGGCTCCGGCAGGAGAGGAGGATTTACGGATAAAGCCCTTTTTTAGATTCTTCTGGACGTATTCGGACATGGCAAGAGTCTCTGGGGCGGAGAGAGGATAAATTCTGCCCCGGGGTGGAGTAGTGCCCGGGAGGAGGTCGATAGGGCAATCATAAGGCCTGTGAGGAGGTAGAGTCTCAGCTTGTTTTTTGCAGAAAACATCCGCGAAGTCCATATAGGCCTTAGGGAGACCGGTTACTGGAGGAACCACAGAGTTACGGCAAGGGTTACTGGGAACCGGTTTTAGACAGTTCTTGGAACAAGAGGACCCCCAACTCTTGATCTCCCCAGTGGACCAATCCAGGGTAGGGGAATGAAGTTGAAGCCAGGGAAGTCCAAGGAGAATTTCCGAGGTGCAATTGGGGAGGACCAAAAGTTCAATCCTCTCATGATGAGATCCGATGCTCATAAGAAGGGGCTCCGTGCGGAAACGTATGGTACAGTCCAATCTTTCATTATTTACACAATTGATGTAGAGGGGTCTGGCGAGACTGGTCACCGGGATGTTGAACCTGTTGACGAGAGAGGCCAAAATAAAATTTCCTGCAGATCCTGAGTCCAAGAAGGCCACTGTAGAGAAGGAGAAGGCAGAGGCAGACATCCGCACAGGCACAGTAAGACGTGGAGAAGCAGAGTAGACATCAAGGACTGTCTCACCATTGTGCGGAGTCAGCGTACGTCTTTCCAGGCGAGGAGGACGGATAGGACAATCTCTCAGGAAGTGTTCGGTACTAGCACAGTACAGGCAGAGGTTCTCCATACGGCGTCGTGTCCTCTCTTGAGGTGTCAGGCGAGACCGGTCGACCTGCATAGCCTCCACGGCGGGAGGCACAGGAACAGATTGCAGGGGACCAGAGGAGAGAGGAGCCGAGGAGAAGAAACGCCTCGTGCGAACAGAGTCCATATCTTGGCGGAGTTCCTGACGCCTTTCGGAAAAACGCATGTCAATGCGAGTGGCTAGGTGAATAAGTTCATGTAGATTAGCAGGAATTTCTCGTGCGGCCAGAACATCTTTAATGTTGCTGGATAGGCCTTTTTTGAAGGTCGCGCAGAGGGCCTCATTATTCCAGGACAATTCTGAAGCAAGAGTACGGAATTGTACGGCATACTCGCCAACGGAAGAATTACCCTGGACCAGGTTCAACAGGGCAGTCTCAGCAGAAGAGGCTCGGGCAGGTTCCTCAAAGACACTTCGGATTTCCGAGAAGAAGGAGTGTACAGAGGCAGTGACGGGGTCATTGCGGTCCCAGAGCGGTGTGGCCCATGACAGGGCTTTTCCGGACAGAAGGCTGACTACGAAAGCCACCTTAGACCTTTCAGTGGGAAACAGGTCCGACATCATCTCCAGATGCAGGGAACATTGGGAAAGAAAGCCACGGCAAAACTTAGAGTCCCCATCAAATTTATCCGGCAAGGATAAGCGTATCCCAGGAGCGGCCACTCGCTGCGGAGGAGGTGCAGGAGCTGGCGGAGGAGATGACTGCTGAAGCTGTGGTAGTAACTGTTGTAGCATAACGGTTAGTTGAGACAGCTGTTGGCCTTGTTGCGCTATCTGTTGTGACTGCTGGGCGACCACCGTGGTGAGGTCAGCGACAACTGGCAGAGGAACTTCAGCGGGATCCATGGCCGGATCTACTGTCACGATGCCGGCTGGCAGGTAGTGGATCCTCTGTGCCAGAGAGGGATTGGCGTGGACCGTGCTAGTGGACCGGTTCTAAGCCACTACTGGTTTTCACCAGAGCCCGCCGCAAAGCGGGATGGTCTTGCTGCGGCGGTAGTGACCAGGTCGTATCCACTAGCAACGGCTCACCTCTCTGGCTGCTGAAGATAGGCGCGGTACAAGGGAGTAGGCAAAAGCAAGGTCGGACGTAGCAGAAGGTCGGGGCAGGCAGCAAGGATCGTAGTCAGGGGCAACGGCAGAAGGTCTGGAAACACAGGCAAGGAACACACAAGGAACGCTTTCACTGGCACTAAGGCAACAAGATCCGGCAAGGGAGTGCAAGGGAAGTGAGGTGATATAGGGAAGTGCACAGGTGAACACACTAATTGGGACCACTGCGCCAATCAGCGGCGCAGTGGCCCTTTAAATCGCAGAGACCCGGCGCGCGCGCGCCCTAGGGAGCGGGGCCGCGCGCGCCGGGACAGAACAGACGGAGAGCGAGTCAGGTAGGGGAGCCGGGGTGCGCATCGCGAGCGGGCGCTACCCGCATCGCGAATCGCATCCCGGCTGGCAGCGGAATCGCAGCGCCCCGGGTCAGAGGACGTGACCGGAGCGCTGCCGCGGGGAGAGTGAAGCGAGCGCTCCGGGGAGGAGCGGGGACCCGGAGCGCTCGGCGTAACAATGTGGGTTTTAAAGGGAGGACTACCCAAGATTTACTCTTTTTTGTTCTTATACCTTTCCTCTTGGCTGAACATAACCCAAGATGAGTTGCATGAAAAACTACATGTTTTCACTATACTCTGTGGGGGGTTGTTTCTGATATATGGATTCAAAAATACCAGTTAGTCACAGAATGGCAGAAATGGACTTCACTTAAGGCAACCGTGGCACCCAGAACTCAGATACCACCATGACTTATAGTACGGCTAAATTGTGTAATAACCAGCCAACTGCAAAAACAATAGATAAGAATGTTTTTTAATTTAAGCAAGTAACAGATAACGGGAGTAGAAAATCACCAATGAGGACAGACATAAATGAATGATGATGAGAACAGATCAACACTGTATACACTAACCCTTACTATTCCTGAAAACATTCATAATGAAACAAATAATGGGCCAAACTGACTCTAACACAAACAATGAGAGGTTTCTAGGGGGGAAAAAGGCAGAGCAGTATCGAACTAAAGAGCAAACAACAATATAAGACTGGTAGAAACAACAGCAACTACAAGATACAGATACAACGAATACACAGGAAAGTATAATCACCTGAACTGACAAGGAACAAAGTTAGGCTAGAACAAGGTACTGGATACATTTATGGAATACTGGATTTAACCACACAGAACCACATATGCTATAATCCGCACTACTCAGACTACTCAGAAAAAGTCATAGCTATTTAGATACAGCTATACTTATTAGAGACTTCTACTTCGAATGAGCCCTAAACTGAGGAGCAGGATCAGTTGATCCACCCTAATCAATCTGCATAGCTAATTCCTTAAACAAATGAATATGAAAAGAGGAATTGAAGAAGCTGTATAATCCCTGCTATTCATTACGGTCATGTCCATGTGCGTTCACCCAGTAGTTGTGAGGGGAATTAAAGTCTGTTAAAGGTTGTTCTAACATTTCACAATAATGCATTCAAATTATATTGTAAGAAATTGGAGTCCTTGACGAAATTTGCCGATGGACCCAATGAATGGAATGGCGTCCAGGTTTGTGTTTTTTCCCTGTTTGTACTCTTTGATGCTCATTACAAATTTTTGCACAAACAGGTCCAATAGTTTGTTAAAATCATCCAGGGCAGAGAAAGGGTTTGTGCTTTCATGGAATCACTGGCCTAAGATGCTTTATTTACCAAGAAACGAGCAGTTTGTCCTCCATACAGTAAGCATCAAGGAAAACCGAGACAGATCAGCAATGCATCTCTTGAGTACAGTCTTGTGGGATTTCTGACAAGTTTATCAAGCAGCTTAGAGAATTTCTGAAGTTGCTTATAATCCTCAAGAGTCTATCGTATTTGGCCGTTAAGAAAGCAATGTTATGGGAATGTGGTGAGGATGTGGTTAATACATCCATTCCCCGACAGCCTCTGTGGAACACGTGATTAATATGCTGCACACATTTGTCAATAGATAACGTTAACAATAAGATAGCGCTGATACTATAATCTTTCAATCTCAAAGCGTAGTAAATGCCTCATCCTACATTGACAAGGTATTGTGCGACGACACACATATGAGTCTCTCTTCTTTCTTAAGTGCATCTCCTGTAGGCATGATTTCTTTTAATTCCGCCATCCTCCAGCTTGGCTAATTTCAGCTAATAAAGCCCAGTCCCCTGCAGAACAATGAAATAATGCTGGCAAACAGCTCTCGAGCTTAGTTATCTTGCTGACATTGGCCTGCGGTGCCACTATTCACACCAATATTGTTAAACAAGTTCCCCACTTATGAATATTTCCATTCTGGCTCACTCATTAGAAGAGGAATGGTGCTCGGAGGCCTGGATAAACAAGAGCTAACAAACAAAGCAGCAACATGTGTCTTATATAACCTGCGCTCTCCAAACCCCATTGTTCTGGCTCACCCAGTTCCTGACAAAATGGAAATGTTCTGGAAATCAAAGCTTCTCTGATCACCTAGTGTTTACTAACCATAGGTACATAGGCTGGTGTTAAAGATATGGGCCATGATCATTGACAAGGGAACACAATGTGTCTTCTCTTTTGCTTTTTCATATTTTACCATTGTAGCTATTTACTCTTAATGCCGAGAAGCTGTACTAATAAGTATCTCTTAAAGAGTACCTGTCATCAAGCCATATTTTCTAAACTAACTCAGATTATATTCCCTAACTTCTCCTAACACCCCTCCTGCATTTAAAACATGTTTCTGAGCTTCAAAAAGCTCTGTATCATACCTTTCCTCTTGCTCACATTGTGTGAGCTCCTGGCAGGAGAAAGTGGGCGTTCCCCAGCAGGCATGATCTAGAGAGAGGGAGGAAGGCGCCTCATGTGCGGGATCAGTAGATCTTGTTAGTGGGGGTAGGGGACGGTAATTCCCAAGCCGCTTAACAAAGTTGGTTGTGCGCCCACACACAACAAGGCATGATGTCATTGAAGCCTGCGAGAGATGTGCCTCACCATGCCCCACATGCACTTCCTGAGTTTGGTCTCCTGCCAGGCCAGGAGGAGACCAAACTAACTGTTTGACTTGTGGCAGGAAACAGAACAGAGCCACCTAGTGGCTGTTTTTTCAATCACATTAAAAACATATAAAGGTTAAGAATTTTAACAGCAAGTAAACAGCAAAGTGTCATATAATTACATAAGGAAAAAAATATTAAAAGTTTAGTTTGGTGTCATGGGCTCTATAATAAAATGATTCTAAATTCATAAAAAGGTATGGGTAGAGGCAGGGATCCTGTTCAGAATCATTATCTCTTGTCCAGAGAAGAGAGTATCTGTAAAGCGTGTCTCTTATACTGGAGGATCTATTCTAGCCACTATTACAACAAACAACACATTGATATGAATGGACATTGTGTAATGCTTAGTGTCCCCTGTGGTGGTGCTGCAGGAAAAGATCAGATTACAGCTGATCACCAGGCTAACACTTTATGATATGCATGTTAACAAGGGACCCCTCTAACAATGGACATTGTCCAAAACAAACAACCTCTTCAAAGTTCCAGCTACATGTCAGGCCTGGTCTGATGCAGCCCCAGTGGTAATATAGTTACAGAAACATCAGTGACTTCCATTGTTCTCACAGATGAGACAATCTGATGTTATTGATATAAAGGTGAAGTCCTAATCCCCAGGCAAAATGTTCCTTTTTATTCAGCCTGGAAGACAACTCACCAAACAAGTGGCTGTGACATGTCATACATTAGTGTGGGAAATACAGAAAAAAAACAAAAAAAAAAAACATTTGAAATATTGAATATAATATATAATTTCTCAAAATATTCATAAAAGCAACTTATATTGAAAACTACATGTCAAACCGTGACGGAAGTCAGCTGGAAATACTTAAAGGGGTTATCCAC
Organism: Hyla sarda; assembly: GCF_029499605.1. Taxonomy (NCBI): domain Eukaryota; kingdom Metazoa; phylum Chordata; class Amphibia; order Anura; family Hylidae; genus Hyla; species Hyla sarda. The sequence continues at coordinate 46,799,570 of NC_079200.1, forward strand.
CATAAGTTGATTTTAGTACTTACCTGGCAGAAAGTAATGGACATGCTTAGGAAGGATCAGTGCTTGTCTTGGAGCTTAACAGCTATGTTGTGAAATTACCATATAGATGTAGCTATCTTTTTGTGAACTGGCTATTTGCTGTTGGAGTTCCCTCCCTCCAACTACAAGTCCCATGATTTCTTGTTTATAATTGTGAGGTCACTTTTCTCTCTCCCACACATCAGCCACCCCACCCATTGAAACACACTTGTGCTCTCTTCCATGCAATAGACCAGTGCTTTCTAACTAGGGTACCTCCAGCTGTTGCAAAACTACAATTCCTTACAGAATTATCTCCCTCCCACTCAGCAGTCATGCCACCTTTGAAGCAGACAGGCTCCCTCTGATCACCTGAATAGTGATGTAATGTCTCGGACCGCACTACAACCTGGGAAGACCTGAGACGACACTGATTTTGCATGATGTTAAAAATAAAAATAATTTGGGGCAAAAATCACAGAATTGCAAAACTACCATGAAACACAGGTACAGAGACTGAATTATGGACTACACTAACTTTACAGCCCCTGTAGCATAGTCAAAATAAATAATTGAATACCCCTCTAAAGGCAGGAGAGAGCAGAGCAAGCTTAAGAAATTGAATGCAGGTATCTATAAATAAGCAATATATGTTGGTTGTTATCAGCATTGCATTACACAACAAGTAGCTGGACAGAAGAGAACATGCAAGTGCTGGCCACTATTGCTTTGGGTAAATATTGATTAACTCTTTCCCATGTTGATCTCCAGAGGTTGAAGTAGGAAACCAAGGCAAATGCCTTAGGCGCTCTTAACGGTAGAAGCCTAACATGACACTGAACCAGGGAATACACAATCAATGCTGGAAGGCAAGTGAGGGTTTGCAGTATGATAAAGGGAATCGGCATTGTGAAATACAAAGTATTGGTCCCTTGCTGTGTTTGGTTGCGTTCTTTTGCATTATCCATAATAGTATAATATGTGTAAAAAATATGACTAATTAAAAAGTACTACATTATAACTTTGGAAGCGTTCAATGTCCAGGTCAGAGGAGGACCCATTGACAATAAGTCGTCTTTTTACAATACCAGCTTTAGAACTGGTGCCCTGGCATCTCTACCAGGCCGATTCCCTGGCATCACTGCATCTCTGTGAAAGTCACAACTTCGGTGATTAGTGTGTGCAATAAAGTCTATATTTTACAACCCCCTCTCTGTGCAGGTACCTCCGTTAATGGCAGAAGGGAGGCAATGAGAGGAGCAGTTAATTTTACAGCCGGCGCTGGGGGAGAGATTCATAAAACACAGGAATAGCTGTGTTAATTCTACAACAATGATTGCATTTTGCAGCCGTGTAGGAGCGATGTTAAAGAAAAACACTGTGGTTCTGCCCTTCAGTGCACCATTACTGGTACAGCAGGCGAAGAAAATGAAGGCAACCTGAAATTAAGTAAAGCGCAACTAAAAACTACCAAAAAGTAAAAGGCTAAACCTGACATAAAAGAAAAACATCTGTATAAAAGTATTTTTTCTTACAAGAACAGAGCCATAAAAGTGACAGCAGTAATAAAATAAAATGTTCAGGTTTTAAAATGTACACTGCTCAAAAAAATAAAGGAAACAATAAGATAACACATCCTAGATCTGAATGAATGAACTAATCGTATGAAATACTTTCGTCTTTACATAGTTGAATGTATTGACAACAAAATCATACAAAAATTATCAATGGAAATCAAATTTATCAACCCATGGAGGTCTGGATATGGAGTCACTCTCAAAATCAAAGTGGAAAACCACACTACAGGCTGATCCAACTTTATGTAATGTCCTTAAAACAAGTCAAAATGAGGCTCAGTAGTGTGTGTGGCCTCCACGTGCCTGTATGACCTCCCTACAATGCCTGGCCATGCTACTGATGACAGTCTGTGGTGCCAAGTGGCGTTGGTGGATGAAGCAAGACAAGATGTCCCAGATGTGCTCAATCGGATTCAGGTCTGAGGAACAGATGGGCCAGTCCATAGCATCAATGCCTTCGTCTTGCAGGAACTGCTGACACACTACAGCCACGAGGTCTAGCATTATCTTGCATTAGTAGAAACCCAGGGCCAACCGCACCAGCATATGGTCTCACAAGGGGTCTGAGGATCTCATCTCGGTACCTAATGGCAGTCAGGCTACCTCTAGTAAGCTGTGTGGCCCCCTAAAGAAATGCCACCCCACAAAATTACTGACCCATTGCCACTGAGCTGATGCTGAGCAGGAGATATAAATATATATGGAGCATAGCTCTCAGCCAAGCAAGGAAAGAGTTAACCCACACTGCTGAGCAGCTCTGGATAACTCTTTGTGGGGTATACAGTATATACAGCTATCTTTATCATGTCATTTAGCATATAGCATGTCTGCTAGGAGCAGATAAACCAGGACACACAAGCAAAGTAGGAGGCTTACTCTAGGAGCGGTTAGTAGTGTGTCCGCAACCCTTAGGCCTCTATCTTGCGCCATTCCTCTGTATTACCTACTGAAAATACATGACTAAATTGACAACTGGGTGTTACTTTGTCAATAAGGCTTCTACTTCACTGTTTGATACAGTCATTACAGACACTGTAGTAAAAACACCCCATATCCAATGAATGGTAAAGTAAATGTATACATTTCCTTGAGAAATTACAGATGAGCAGCATCTGGGCTCCTGAATTGTTATTTTGTGAGAAATGAAAGTATTTACTAAAACAGACATGTCAGGAGAAATGACAGATCTTCTTTTATCCTTCCATTGACATCAACTTAACAGCAAGACAAATGACAGGAGCAATAACTCCATCAAGAATATTTATAGGATGTGCCAAATGATACTGTAAAGTCTGCTTCCTCTGCAGTCCATATGTATACAGTATATGCAATAGATGACAGTGTATATTTCTGCAACCATAAGAGGCATGTATAAATTGCTTCCATTATTCGAGAATCACACTATGAAAGTCTGAAGGGAAGACAAAAAGAGATTAAGGGATAAATTGAGATGAGAAATGAGATATAAGTTTTTCTTCTTTTTGCAAACTGTGACTACATACGGACTGAATAATGACTCTCTACAGTAATACATAAGCAGATAAAGCAGCATGGCATAGAAGACAGTGAGTTATTGTATAGACAGACTCTCTCCGGGAAATATAGATATGACAAATATAAGTATTAACAATACAACGAAACCTCCAAAAGTGCTAGAAGTCAGTGAAAAATATTCATCACAGCATTAAGAATGCCAGTGAGGGTCCTGAGGCTGAGAATAATCTCCATTCTGAAGCTATTTAGCTCCTACTGGCACCTCAAAGCTGCTGAATGTCAACTACCAGCAAAAAGGCAACAGCCTGGACAATTGTTGACAGTTTACGAATTGTTGGTGCATTGTGGAAATGTTGGAACCATAGAGCTTAGTAAGTGGAACCAAGGTGCTAGCAACAACCCAAACCTAATAACATCATTAAGATGCATTTATATATTTTTGCATTCATCAATATTTTAAGGCTAGGTTTAGACTAGGACTCCACTAGGACTGTGTGGACATTGCCATCCCCATGGACTGCAATATGTTCCGCACGGATTCCACCAAATCAATGACCAAGATAATCCCTTTGGCGGTGGAATTTCAGTGGGCAATTCTCTACAGCCATGCAGTGGAATTCCAATGAAAACAATCGGTCTCTTCTCCACCGGAATTTCCAAGCATAATATATAAAGAGAATTACACTCATTCTGAATTTAGACTTAAAGGAATTGGAGCATGGGCAGAGCTTCGTGACATCACCACTGCTGTACTCTCCTTGGTCCCGCTGATAGCAAACAGCAGTAAGGCCATCACGAAGCTCCGCCCATGCTCCATGTCGGTCCAGGAACAGAAGATATGGTGAAAGATTGTGGAAGAGCAACAGCTCTGAATGGAACCAGGTAAGTATCATTGTCATCAGTGTCACCTGCACTATCTGTACCGACAGGTTAGTGTAGGTGAAACTTATGACAGATTTCCTTTAACCCCTTAAGGACCAAGCCCATTTTCACCTTAAGGACCAAAACATTATTTGCATATCCAACCACTGTCAATTTAAGCATTAATAACTCTGGGATGCTTTTACTTATGAATTTGATTCCTAGACAGTTTTTTCGTGACATATTCTACTTTAACATAGTGGTAAATTTTCGTTGACACTTGCATCATTTCTTGATGAAAAATTCCTAAATTTCATGAAAAATTTGAAAATTTTGCATTTTTCTAACTTTGAAGCTCTCTGTTTGTAAGGAAAATAGACATAACAAAAATAAATTATACATTGATTCACATATGCAATATGTCTAATTTATGTTTGCATCATAAAGTTGACATGTTTTTACTTTTGGAAGACATCAGAGGGCTTCAAAGTTCAGCATCAATTTTCCAATATTTCACAAAATTTTCAAAATCGGAATTTTTCAGGGACCAGTTCAGATTTGAAGTGGATTTGAAGAGCCTTCTTTTTAGAAACACCCCATTAATGACCCCATTATAAAAACTGCACCCCTCAAAGTATACAAAATGACATTCAGAAAGTTTGTTAACCCTTTAGGTGTTTCATAGGAATAGTAGCAAAGTGAAGGAGAAAATTCTAAATCAACATTTTTTACACTAACATGTTCTTGTAGACCCAGTCTTTGAATTTTTACAATGGGTAAAAGGAGAAAAAGACCCTTAAAATGTGACACAATTTCTCTCCAGTAAGGAAATACCTCATATGTGAACGTAAAGGGCTCTGTGGGTGCAATAGAAGGCTCAGAAGCGAAGGAGCGATAATGGGATTTTGGAGAGTAAATTTTGCTGAAATGGTTTTTGGGGGGCATATCGCATTTAGGAAGCCTCTATAGTGCCAGAACAGCAAAAAAAAAACGCATGGCATACTATTTTGGAAACTAAACCCCTCATGGCACGTAATAAGAGGTATAGTGGCCCTTAGCACCCCACAGGTGTTTGACGACCTTTCGTTAAAGTCGGATGTGTACATTACATTTTTTTTCACTAAAATGAAAATGCAGTTTTTTTTCACCAAATTTACAATTTTTACAAGAGGTAATAGAAGAAAAGGCCCCCAAAATTTGTAACCGAGTAGGGAAATACCCCATGTGGGGACATAAAGTGCTCTGCAGGTGCACTATAATGTTCAGAAAAGAAGGAGCTACATTTGGCTTTTTGAAAGAAAATTTTGCTGAAATTGTTTCTGGGTGGCATGTCACATTTAGGAAGCCCCTATGCAGTGGCGTACCAATGGGGGGGGCGGGGGCGGCCCGCCACAGGTGCCTCTCTCAAGGGGGTGCCAGGGGCAGACTGACCCGCCGCCGCCGCCACCACTACTGAGGATCCGATACACGCATATACAGGAGAAGGCGTCCTCTCTGTGTGAGCCGCATCTGCAGCTACACAGAGATGACGTGACCTCCGCCCCCACGCAGCACGCAGTACAGGCGCCGATGACGTCACTCATCCGGTGCCTGTACTGTGGAGGGGAGAAGACGCGGGCCCTGCTGAGGAGATCGCTGCGTGGGATATCAGGTGAGCATCCTTTTTTTTTTACCCTGCCTATACCTATAGGGAAGGGGGGGTGCTCTGCATATACCTATGGGAAAGGGAGGGAGAGGGGGGTGCTCTGCATATACCTATGGGAAAGGGAGGGAGGGGGGGGTGCTCTGCATATACCTATGGGAAAGGGAGGGAGAAGAGGGGGGGTGTAGCCCTGCATATACCTATGGGGAAGAGGGGGGTGTAGCTCTGCATATACCTATGGGGAAGGGGTGGTGTAGCTCTGCATATACCTATGGGGAAGGGGGGGTGTAGCTCCGCATATACCTATGGGGAAGGGGGGGGGGGTGTAGCTCCGCATATACATATTGGAAAGGCGGGGGGTGTAGCTCTGCAAACACCTATGGGAAAGTGGGGTGGGTAGCTCTGCATATACCTATGGGAAAGGGTGGGTAACCCTGCATATACCTATGGGAAAGATGGGGGTTGTAGCTCTGCATATACCTATGGGAAAGAGGGGGGGAGTGTAACTCTGCATATACCTATGGGAAAGAGGGGGGTAGCTCTGCATATACCTATGGGAAAGAAGGGGGTAGCTCTGCATATACCTATTTTAAAGAGGGGGTGGGGGTGTAGCTCTGCATATACCTATGGGAAAGAGGGGGGTGTAACTCTACATATACCTATGGGAAAGAGGGGGTTACCTGGCTACCTACCTACCTGCCCTTAAACTGTGCAGGACACCAAGGAGGGCATTATTACAGTTTGTGGGTCTATAGATAGGAAGATTGTGTAGAGGAGGGGAGGGCACTGAAAAAATGTAGAGTCTGACATGTTTGTCCTGCAGATGTTAAGAGATCCACATTGGGGTCTTATCCGGACGGAGAAGTAAAGGAAAGAGGACACCGCTGATCAGAAAAGACGTAATTGTGAGTCCCAAAATGTAACTGTAATCACTTATATGGTATACACATCCTGTGTACAGCTGATATCTACCGCCATATGGTCCTGTATATAATCACTTATATTGTATACATATTCTTTATAGTATACTGGTCTGTATATAGTGGTTTTATTCAGTACAGTATGGCGGTATTATCCAGTTATTGTGTGGTGGTATATATTTGCTCCTTGTATACCGGTATTATTGGTCATGGAAATTTACCTACGTTAAAGTGTTTCTTACATATATAAATTTTAATTTATTGTGTGTGGGATTTCGGTGGAATAGAAGCGTGGCAGAAGATTGACGAGCTGCAGAGCCTAGCAGGGGCCCTTGCCTTTTTTTTTGGTCCAGGGTACCCGAGTGTTGTCAGTCCGCCCCTGGGGGAGGGGAGGGAGGGGGTGTTATTAAGGGGGGGGTGCTTGTGTGTGTGTGTGGGGGGGTAAGCCAAACAAAGGGTCCGCCCCGGGTGCCAAATGCTCTAGGTATGCCCCTGCCCCTATGGTGCCAGAACAGCAAAAAAAGCCCCACATGGCACACTATTTGGGAAACAACACCCCTTAAGGAACGTAACAAGGCATACAGTGAGCCTTTACATCCACAGGTGTTTTACAAATTTCCGCTAAAGTTGGACATTAGATTTTTTCCACTAAAATGCTGGTGTTACCCCAAAATTTTCATTTTCACAAGGGGTAATAGGAGAAAAGCCTCCCAAAATTTGTAACTCCATTTCCTCTGGGTATGGAAATACCCCATATGTGGATGTAAAGTGCTCTGTGGGCGAACTACAATGTTCAGAAGAGAAGGAGCTACATTTGGCTTTTTGAAAGCAAATTTTGCTGAAAATGTTTTTGGGGGGTATGTCACATTTAGGAAGCCGCTATGGTGCCAGAACAGCAAAAAAAAAAAAATCCCCACATGGCACACTATTTGGGAAACAACACCCCTCAAGGAACGTAACAAGGCATACAGTCAGCCTTTACACCCCACAGGTGTTTGACAAATTTCCGCTAAAGTTGGACATGAAAATGAAAAATTAGATTTTTTTCCACTAAAATGCTGGTGTTACCCCCAAAATTTTCATTTTCACAAGGGGTAATAGGAGTAAAAGTCTCCCAAAATTTGAAACTCCATTTCCTCTGAGTATGGAAATACCCCACATGTTTATGTAAAGTGCTCTGTGGGTGAACTACAATGCTCAGAAGAGAAGGAGCGCCATTGGGCTCTTGGAGAGAGAATTTGTTTGGAATCGAAGTTGGGGACCATATGCTTTTACAAAGCCCCCATGGTGCCAGAACAGTGGACCCCCCCCCCACATGTGACCCTATTTCGGAAACTACAGCCCTCACAGAATGTAATAAGGGGTGCAGTGAGCATTTACATCCCACTGGCATGATCTTTGGGACAGTGGGCTGTGCAAATGAAAAAATTTATTTTTCATTTTCATGGACCACTGTTCAAAAAATCTCAGACACCAGTGGGATGTAAATGCTCACTTCACCCCTTATTACATTCCGTGAGGGGTGCAGTTTCCAAAATGGGGTCACATGTGTGAGGGGTTCACTGTTCTGGCACCATGGGAGCTTTGTAAACGCACATGGCCTTCAATTCCAGACACATCCAGACAAAAGCCCAATCATGGTCCTTCTCTTCTGAGCATTGTAGTGTGCATGCAGAGCACTTAACGTCCACACATGGGGTATTTATATACTCAGAAGAAATGGTGTTACAAATTTTGGGGGGCTATTTTCCTATTACCCCTTGTAAATAAAAATTTGGGATAACACCAGCATTTTAGTGAAAACATTAAAATTTTTCATTTTCACATTCAAATTTAACGAAATTTTTTCAAACACCTGTTGGGTGTTAAGGCCCACTATACCCCTTGTTACATTCTGTGAGGAGTGTAGTTTCCAAAATGGGGTCACATGTGGGTGTACATGACACTCTCACTCCTGAGCCTTGTTGGGCGCCCGCAGAGCATTTACGTCCTCATATGGGGTATTTCTGTATTCAGGACAAATTGCGTTACAAATTTAGGGGTCTTTTTTCCTTTTACCTCTTGTGAAAATGGCAAGTATGAGGCAACACCAGCATGATAGTGTAAAAATAAAAAAAATTACAATAACATGCTGGAGTAGACCCCAACTTTACCTTTTTATAAGGGGTGAAAGGAGAAAAAGCCCCCCAAAATTTGTTAGGCAATTTCTTCCAAGTACAGAGATACCCCATATGTGACCCTAAACTGTTGCCTTGAAATACGACAGGGCTCCGAATTGAGAGAGCGCCATGCGCATTTGAGGCCTAAATTAGGGGTTTGCATAGGGATGGACCCGGATGCAAGAAATACACTTGCCTCCAATTCCAAAATTGTGTTTCCCAAACAGGGTGCCTTCCAGCATTACTGGGAGCTGGAGGTTCCATTTTGGAAACAGTGCCGTACAAGACGTTTTTCATTTTTATTGGGGGAGTGGGGTGTAACTGTGTAGGGGTATATGTATATGTAGGGTTTTACTTTTTATCTTGTGTAGGTGTAGTGTTTTTAGGGTACATTCATATGGGTGGGGGTTTACAGCGAGTTTCCCGCTGGGAGTTTGAGCTGCAGCGGAAAATTTGCTGCATCTCAAACTTGCAACAAGATACTCAATGTAAACCCCCACCCGTGTGAATGTACCCTGTATGTACATGTGGGGGGGGGGGGGGGAAACCTCCAGCTGTTGCAAAACTACGTAGATAATTAGATATATATTTATTTCTCTTATTCATTTACATTGCTGGTTTTGACTAAGCAAAGTTATATGAGAAACTTACACCAGCTTAGCTAAAGTATATGTGTTAGTCACAGTATAACATAATTTTTTTTTCTATGGGAAGTTTACTGGTACAGCCATCCTGTGTGCAGCTAGTGTGCCTCCAGCTGTTGCAAAAGCTACAACTCTAAGCATGCACTGACAGCTGAAGGGCATGTTGGGACTTGTAGTTATGCAACAGCTGGAGGCATACTACTTACACTCCCAGCATGCTCTTTGGTAGTTTGTGCATGCTGGGAGTTGTAGGTATGTAATTGCTGGAGGCACACTTTTTCATGGAAAAAATGTGACTCTAGTTGTTGCATAACTACAACCCCCAGCATGCACAAACTACCAAAGGGCATGCTGGGAGTTGTAGTAGTGCCTTCTGCTGTTGCATAACAACAACTCCAAGCATGCCCTTTTCTGCATGCTGGGAGTTGTTGCTAAGCAACAGCAGGAGGCCAGCCTTACCTCCTGCTGCTGACCTGCCGGATCCTGCCTGCCACAGCCGCCGCTGTTTCTGCTTCGGGGGCCCCGATCCCGCTGCCGGGGATCGGGGGTCCCCACTCCAGTTACATACTTCTGGCACCTGATCTCGCCCTCCAGAGTAGGGGCGGAGCAGGTGCCGTTAGGGACACCCCCACAGCAGGAGTCCTGATTCATCGGCCAGTAATGCCATCTCCCTCCTGCTGCTATAGGGTGATAGGTGCCATGTTGGACAGCACCAATCACCCTGTTTCTCGGTCACCGAGCCCCATTGACCTGGAATCACCACAAATCGCCGATCTCAGGACGCCCCCAGGAGTTTACACGGGGTGCCTGCTGAATGATTTCAGCAGGCATCCTGGGCCGTTCCCTTCCTGGCAAGTGGCGAGGACCGGAATTCCCAAGGGGTTAAGGAGACCTATCAGAAGAAATTAAAAAATACTCTTTAAGGTGTGGTCACATGCCATATTTTGCTGTGTATTTGCTGCTGCATATTTTACTACCTATTGAACTCAATGGGTAGCAAAATACGAAGCTGATTCAGTAGTTGGAAAATACGTAACAGCAAAATATGCAGCAAAATACACTATGTATAACAAGTGTAGTCTTATTATATTGAGCAATGTGTTTTTGGCTAGGATGTGCCAAGATATATTGACAGATGGTGCACTAAGCTTGTTGTTGGTTCCCAATAACAACAACAGAATTGTGAATGCAGCTCTGGAGTATATTACAGACAAAATCTTAAAATCATTACAAGCTAATGAAGGTTATTAAAGTTGATAAACTTCTAATATAGATAAATAAATAAATATATATATATATATATATATATATATATATTTCTCTTATTCATTTCCATTGCTGGTTTTGACTGAGCAAAGTTACATGAGAAACTTACACCAGCTTAGCTAAAGTATATATGTTAGTCTCAGTATAACATTTTTTTTTTCCTATGGGAAGGTTAAGTATGGTACAGCCATCCTGACAAACAAAGCCATAATAGTTGCTATAGTCATGTGTGTAATATGTGTCATGTTTTAGCAGTTACATCCTGGCACTGATTCCTGACCCTGTTTTCCATCCTGCTGCTCTCAGATTGTTTGCCAAGCAGCAGATAAAGAGCATTTCTGTCTATCTGCTTCACTGCACCCCCAAACATACAAATATTTCCAATTCTGTCCCTTACTTCTGGAAAGTGACCAAACATTGCACTTATTATCTGTTGCCTCCAATGGCTTATAAAAAAAAAACCAGACATTTACTCCATTCACTAACTCTCCTGTGCTTCCTTTATTATGTGCATACTAGTGGCTGCATTCCTTATACTTTATTTTTGGACAGTTTCTCTTGAATTTGTTTGCAAGATGTCAGAATAGCCTCCCAGAGCTGCTGTTTGAATGTGAACTGCCTCCCACCCTCAAAGATCTTTTCCTTGAGGATGCTCCAAAGGTTCTCAATAGGATTGAGGTCAGGGGATGATGGAGGCCACACCATGACCTTCTCTCCTTTTAACCCCATAGCAGCCATTGATGCAGAGGTATTCTTTGCAGCATGAGATGGTGCATTGTCATGCATGAAGATGATTTTATTACGGAAAGCCTAGTTCTTCCTTCTGTACCAGGGAAGAAAGTGGTCAGTCAGAAACTCCACATACTTTGTAGAGGTCATCTTTACACCTTCGAGGACCATAGAGTGACCGACCAGCTTTCTTCCCATGATTCCGACCTTGTTGGAACAGGGTGGCCATCCACCAACCATCCACTACTCCATCTGGACCATCCAGGACCATCCAGGGTTGCACGGCACTCATCAATGAACAGGACTGTTTGAAAATTAGTCTTCATGTATTTTTCTGCCCATTGCAGCCATTTCTGCTTGGAAACATTGGTTAGTGGTTTATGCACAGTTGCAAGACTCTGGAGGATTCTACACCTTGATGTCCGTGGGACTCCAGAGGCACCTGCAGCTTCAAATATCTGTTTGCTGCTATGTAATGGTATTTTAGCAGCTGCTCTCTTTATCCAATGCATGGATCTGGCAGAAATCTGTCTCAATTTGCCTTCATCTGTACAAACCCATATGTGCTCTGAATCAGCCACAAATTTCTTAATAGCGCGATGATCACGCTTACGTTTTCGTGAAATATCTAATGTTTTCATACCTTGTCCAAGGCATTTAACTATTTCACTATTTTTGGCAGCAGAGAGATCCCTTTTCTTCCCCATATTGCTTGAAAATGGTGCTCTGCTTAATAATGTGGAACACCCACCTGTCACGTCGAGCGCTCCGGGTCCGGCTGTCTCCCTGGGTCACTTGCGGCGTGCCTCTACATGCAGCGCTCCGGCCCGCTATCGGATCGCGCCCCATGTCACTCACCTGCCCCGTCCTCTTTCTGTCCCGTCCCGGCGCGCGCAGCCCCGCTCTCTAGGGTGCGTGCGCGCCGGCTCTCTGAAATTTAAAGGGCCAGTGCACCACTAATTGGTGCCTGGCCCAATCAGTGCAATCACCTCCCTTCACTATATTAACCCACTTCCCCTTCCTGTCCCTGCCAGATCTTGTTGCCTTGTGCCAGTGAAAGCGTTCCCGTGTGTCCTTTGCCTGTGTATCCAGACCCTTGCCGTTGCCCTTGACTACGAACCCTTGCTGCTTGCCCTGACCTTCTGCCACGTCTGACCTTGCCTTTAGCCTAATCCTTCTGTACCGCGCCTGACTCAACAGTCAGTGAGGTTGAGTCGCTATTGGGTGGAACGACCTGGGTGTTACCTGCCGCTGCAAGTCCATCCCGCTTTGCAGCGGGCTCTGGTGAAAACCAGTAACCCCTTAGATTCCGTTCCCCTGGTACGGCCCACGCCATCACCTCACTGACATAGAGGATCCACTACCTGTGTCTAACCCGCATACCACTCCGGTTTCTGACACCACCTTTAGTAGTTTTTCCTGAAATTGGGCTCACCTGGCAATCTAATTATCACAGGTGTCCGAGATTGTTTCCAGTGATCAAAATAGCCCTGGGACACAATGCCATCCATGAGTTACACTGAAAAACAAAATATTTAATCTTTGTGACACTTAAATATATTTTGCATAACAATTTGAAACAGGGTATATAAATAACTTGATAAGATTTTCATATGTTAGCAGTGAAACCTCTCTGCTTCCACATATACATATACACCAAACCTCTTTAATGTAAAAGTCAATGTGATAGTGTTTTATATCAATAACTACTTTATTGTGGCAATCCGTGTCAGATTGGGGAGGGGGTGGTGCCAAGTGGACATGTAAATGAATAGTTGAATTAATGTATTGTGGTACACTTATGGTAAAGAAGACACCTACAGCAAGCAGTTGCAGGCTGATAGGCTAAGGAAGAGTGTATCTGGCCTCACTATGAGTTTATTAGGGGGGGGGGGGGGGGCACAAGGAGGGTGAAGATGGGCAGTGTAAGTGGCAAGATGACTTGACATCTTATAATCTTGCCTTTGCACAGCCAGTCATCCACATGATTTATCATACCTTCCCAGACTCTCATATACACTCAACTTATTTGATAGTGCTTAGCAGTAAGATAGCAAACATAAAATGTTGTAAGCCTATGGATCACAGTTGAGCACAAATCGTAGCTTTCCAATATACAATAACTATGACATTTACATATTTTCTAGGTCACAGATAAATGATGTCAACCCTGTGTCAATCCAACTGTTGCAATACTACAATTTTCAATGGATCTTGACAGTTTATGGCTGACTATTCATACCGTTTTGAGCAGGGCAGTCCTGTTCCTTTTTATTTCAAGACTGTCCTGTCTTTTTATTAAGAATGTCCATATGGTCCTGTTATTTTAAACACAACCGGGCAAAACTGGCATTTCTGCATTTCTTGTGCCACAGCAGCCGCTGGTCAGTGTACTTGCACAAAGCAGTCAAGGCCCAAGCTGCCTGATCTTAAGTGGCAGCCAACACCGTGGCCACTTTAATTCAATGAGCAGTGGCTGCTGGTACTTGTGATAGGTGACACCCTGATAAGCGATGCAGGTAGACATCAGGGGACATCAGGAGAGGGCAAACCTGGACCAGAAGCAGGCATTGGGAAGGTAACTAAACTACCACCCACATCAGCTTCAGTGCCATAGCACTAGGTTCCAACCCCGGACTGGAAGAGCAGTGGTGCACCAAAGCATCGGGGCAGTATGGCTGGGCCGCTGTGAGCAGTATGGGGCTGCCTATCAACTGCACTAGTAGTACTACATACTAAATATGAAATTATAGAGGAGAGATGGCCTACAACTATATGGGGCACAGAGGGAGCCTTTAGCTATATATGGGGCAGTATAGGGGCCCACAACTGTATATGGGAGCAGGATGATGGCCTACAACTGTTGTATACCCTATACTGTCCCCATATATAGTTGTAGGCCCCTGCACTGCCCAATATTTAGTTGTAGACCCTATACTGCCCCCATATATAATTTTGGTTCATTACATAACTTTGACCCATTTTTGCTATCCCAATGTCCCATCTATGTCTCAAGGAAATATGTTTTGAAGAATGCAACAGTGCAGTCTGCATTGCTATACTTGTCATCAAAAATACCAAAGGCCATAACATAAAAGTGAACAGATCTTCAGTTGGTATAAATACTTGTATAACAGCGTTAAGGTCTCTGTAAGGGTACTTACTAAGTGACTTATCACAGAACTAAAAAATGTAAGATAACTGAGAAGAGTAGCGCAGTACAAAAGTGTCTAGACACAGGAACAAAACAAGCAATAATATGCAGCTGTTCACTTACATAAATTAGAAACATTTAGGAAAAAAATCATCCAGGTGGCTCCTTGATAAAATGCAGGTCTTATTACAAACACTTTGATTTACACAAATGCGGCTATTTACATCTTCTAATTCCCCTTTGTATCAATTAGTCTTAGCAGAAGTAAAATCAGTAGTTTACCATCTCGTGGAATAAATGGTTGGGCAGTCAGACAGTCTACATTGTCTGTCCGCTGCCTGCATGCTGAGCATCCAAACATTCCCAGTCATGTCTGCTTTTCATCACACGCTGTGTAAGTATTCACAGCCCCATTGACTAATGCTTATTTGCAGATTCTCAATCTTCTAAGCGGTATGCACTGGCTTTGTCGCACATAAGGTGGCCAAATATTCCCAGCTGTATCTTTTTGCTATGAACTGCATTGAATGTTATAGGTCACATTTCTTTTCCTTTTTAGCTCATAATGCAATCCAGGTGTTAAGATGGCCATATACATTACACATGTCAGCCAAAAGTGCCAATTTCAGTGAGACCAGCCGACCATTCATGGGTTTCGGGACCTTGTGGGAAATGTCAAGGGAGAAAAGGATCAGCCATTTTGGATTTCAACTGCCAGAACCTCTTTTACTGGAGAGATAGGCTGCCACCAGTGGAGTCTGGCAGAAACTTCTTAACATTTAGAACACATGCATGCTCATGCTCAGCTGAGCATAGCGTGCATGTGTATAGGGGGACTGGCAGAGATAGCAGTGAGCCACCAGCATCTGTAAATTGTATGCTGTGTGCGATGCTAAGAGCTGCAGACACTGTTGAATAGCTATTAGGTATAAAACAAATTGTACCTAACCTGGAGCTAATGATGATTGCCAAAGGTATAAAATTTCATTTTTATTTTGTGGCCAAGTGTCAAGGAGGTGGAACCAAGCTGCCACAGCCTGGCACTCCTTGCTTTTCTTCACCTCCTAGCTTCTCCTTGATTTAAAGAGCCCTGTACATCAGCCGGGAGGACTGGGAGATGAGGACAAGTGGGGAGGTGTTTCTCAGATTGTGGCACTTCAGCAGCTTGGCCCTGCCTCCTTGACAATTTTGTAATTTTGCCAAAGACTGTCTGCTCTAGAAAAGGTTCAATTTGCTATTTACACCATAACAACTATCTACAGCTGTCAGATTACCTTTTAGTCATGGCAATGGATGTAGATATAATGTTCAGACTACTTCTTGTGGTAATATGTAGTGTTGCTCACCAATATTTGAAATTTGAATTTTAATGGCGAATATCACATATTCGCGAATTTGCGAATATAGCACTATATATTCGCAATTATGAATATTCGCTTTATTTATTTTTTTTGTTCACAGTACACATCACACTGATGTCTAGTGGTATGCCCCCCGCACCTGAGAGCTTTGGCTCTCGCTCCCCGCACCTCCAGCTATTGACTTGCCGTCTGCTGTATGGACACGTGGAATAAAGCATCGTTTGGCAAATACTTCTCAGTGGGTGAATTCAGCTTTTTTCAAGTCTTCTGCGTTTCATGTTTTACACATCACAGTGATCACTGCATCCCTCTCTGCTCTTCGCATATGTGCATATTTGCGAATATTAAGCCCTCCCTTCTTTAATGGTATAGGGAACTAATGGGCTAGTCCAGTGGTCTCCAACCTGTGAACCTCCAGATGTTGCAAAACAACAACTCCAGCATGCCCGGACAGCCAACGGCTGTCCGGGCATGCTGGGAGTTGTAGTTTTGCAACATCTGGAGGTCCGCAGGTTGGAGACCACAGCACTAGCCCATTAGTTCCCTATACCATTAAAGAAGGGAGGGCTCAATATTCGCGAATATGCACATATATTTTCGCATATGCGCACATATTTTCGGATATGCGGAAAAAAAAACACAATATAACGAACATGCGAATTTAGCGAATATATGACGAATATTCGTCCATATATTCGCGAAATATCGCGAATACGAATATGGCCTATGCCGCTCATGACTAGCAATATGGAGGAAGGCAATAGTCTTAGATTAATAGATGTTAGTATAGTCTATGTGAATATAGTGGGCAGCTGGTGACATTGCTAATAACCCTCTGCCTACCAACTCCATTCTGATATTGTAAGATAGAAAAGAAGCCATAGGGTTACATAACACCATATCTTAGTTTTTATTTATAATTTTATTTTTTTTTTACTATTGTGTTATAAAGTCTACAATGTAGTGCACTGAGCCTGGATGGCAACACACACCACAATACACTGCCATATGGCATCATACTATGTCTGTCTGATAAGCATCCACAGATTTCTCACGGCAATAAGATTGTGAGCACTGCCTCTTCAAATATTTTTCAAGTAAAAAAAATATGTAAAAAACTCATGCTTGTATTGCAAAATGGCTGCGACGAACATTCATCTGCATATTGCGCCAAACATCCATATTTATAACCAATTCTGTGTTCATAATGTATGACTAACACCCTTGCTACATTTGCTCACTTCGATGCACACTTATAAACCAAATATTCCCATCAGTGCTTCCATTTTTACCAGCTAAACATTTCCGACTTCTTCCTCTCATCCTATTCCCACATAGGTAAATGCATTGGTTCCTACTTGTTTCATTTATTATTTATTCTAAAGGTGTAAAGAAAAATGTAGGTCGAACATTAAGAAAATTAAAAAAACAGATATATGATTTAATCCAGTCTAAAAGAATAGTCAATACTAAAATAAAAAAATAAAATAAATTGGCCCTCATTTACTTAGAAAATCGGGTTGTAAGTCTATGTTGCTTTCTTACCCGACTGCTTTTTTCCCCTGGTATTTATTATTTTGTCGCATCCTGTTTGTCGCACGTGGGTTTTGTTGGTTTTGGTTTCCAACTCCTCTGAGTTGTCGGGAAAAAATCCACAACAATTCAACAAATTCGGGTTAAAAACCTTTATAAATACGTGGAAAAGCTCAGAAATGTCGGGTTACGCCCCTTTTTCGGGTTTGGGAGAATCCACATCGGGTCCGTCGGGAAAAAATGTTGCATCGAGTCGCAGACTGGCGTACGATGTCTGCGACATGTTGCAGACAAAGATGCGCCCAAAAAAAACGACAAAAGAAGTCGGGTTTAGAATAGTAAATGAGGGCCAATGTGTCCCTTGTCCACCCACGCAACTCTATCAGTGTACCAAGCAAATTCTACCCACTTAACATGGCAGAAGGACTGCCTTTCATATTAATAATACAAAGCATAATTAACTCATTCTGTTCATCTTTTTTTTTCTGCAGTATATTTTCCGGATACATTTATTCAAGAAATAACGTCTTTTTTCAATGTTTTTTGTCTTTTTAACCAAAAATTATTTTGGTGTGGCCGAGTCAAACTGAAAAATAAACCAGCTGCTGCCCCAAGAAAGATGAGATAAATCCATCAGATTTCTCCTCTCGCAGGGGGAGTGAGTTATACAACAGTTCAATTAGTAAAAAGGGGGAGAGAAACCTTGGTGGGCAGCTCACACAGGCTGGAGCAAGAAAGAAAAGCAAATATAAGGCAGTATGCAGTGGATAATCATATACTCAAGTATAGAGAGAAAACACAAGTATAGAGAGAAAACATAGCTCATAAAGCTTGCTCATGTACAGGCTGAAGAAGCAAGCAACATTTTTAACAAAGACCTATGCAGATTTTTTTCAACCCTAAAAAGTACCAAGCAATAATAAGAAAAAAGTTGCCCATAGCCTTCAAGAACCATGAAAATAATTAGTGCAATATTCAGTAAAATAGTGTATTTAAATAGGAACTATACTTTCAAGAAACTTCCAATAAATTAAAAGAGAACTGTAGTGAAAATTATTTCTTTTCCTCTGTGCCCGGGCTGCAAAAAACTAAAAATAACACATTTATCTCACCTTATGACATTCCCCGTTGCGCTGATATCAGTGTCCCGGTCGTCCGGTGCCTGTCTTCTTCCGCTTTTTAGGGGATGGTGAATCATACTGCACTCAGCGTATCGCCGGCCGCCGGTGCCTGTCTTCTTTCGCTTTCTGGGGTTAATCATACTGCACTAAGCGGATCGCTGACTGCTGTGATGTCCCACCTCGGCTGAGCGCAGTGTCATGTAAAGGGCCTGGGCCCCACCTTCTCCCTGCTGCCCAGGTCTGTTACATGATACTTTGCTCAGCCAATCACTAGCCGAGTCGGAACATCGCTGCAGTCGGCGATACGCTTAGTGCAGTATGATTAACCCCAGAAAGCGGAAGAAGACAGGCACCGGAGGACCGGGACACACAACGGGGGAACGTTGGAAGGTGAGTAAAAGTTTTTTAGTTTTTTTTTAGTTTTTACAGCCAGAGCACAGAAGAAAAGGAATACAGTAATTTTCTCTACAGTTCTCCATTAATAGTACAAGTACATATGACCATTTACTTTAAAACTCTGCTCAAATATGAGATGACTTAAAGGGGGATTTTATGCTAAAGGCCCCATTTATTGTAGCTATGCCCCTGATCTGTACTGTGTATTGTTATATGCATAGCTTGTTGAATGTGTAAAGTCTATTTAAATACACAATATAATTGCTTTCCTTTAGGAATACTCCTTTAAAGTGCCCCTGTAATTTCTAAAGATTTTGAAAAACCTGTATATATATATATATATATATATATATATATATATATATATATATATATATATATATTTAGGAATAACCATTCAGAGAAGTGACAATGTGATATTAGTGCTCTCACTACTGTTATCAAGATCAACTTCTTATTTTCTCCATGTTAGGAGGCAGGATCAGAGCTGAGCTGTTTGCCAATAGTACATTTACATGGAAGGTTTTTCCCTTACTTCTCTGGCCAATCACAGCACATCACATACTTTTCTTTGCTGTAGCATGCCATAGTCGGGGAGGAAGTGAACTAGACACAGACTTGCACTGTGCTCGGGTGATGATTCACACAGTACAGTACTGTAGATGAGATGTAGAGAAAGAAGGGGTCGCTATTGCATTAGGTTTGTTTTTCTATGTGAATCTATGTGAATCTCCACTTCTATATTTTACAGTGTATGGCGGAAATCATCGAAGCTAGTCTCCACCCATTAGCTTGAGGGCCAAATGAAAATGAGCGTTGAAGCTTGCAATGCAATGCAGAGTGAGAAAAATATCATATGATGTTTGCCATTTTTCTTCTGATGTATACAAACGACAGTGGGGGGCATTTTAAAACTTTTCACATCAAAAAAAATAGTTTTAGTTTTTTTTAACCTTTTTTAGTTTTTTAGGAAAAATTTGTTATTTAATCAATTATTGAAAAATAAATAACTATTGAAAAATGTTATTTAACCCCTTCCCGACCTATGACATACCTGTACGTCATGGGTGGCAAGGTGTTCCCGACCCATGACATACAGGTACGTCATGGACATTACTGCCGCTACTCGCGGCATCCCGCAGCGCCCGGTAAGATGGTGGCTATCACTGATAGCCAGCCATCTTACCGTGCGACCACGGGGGGTTTCGTCCCCCACCCCCCCCAGCGATCGCTGCTATCAGCTGGTCAAATCTGACTAGCTGATAGCAGCGTTTCGCTATGAAAATACTTAGCAGCGCGGTGTGTGAGTCCCGATCACGGGGATCGGGACACACACCGCTCTGCTAAGTGTCCCTGACCCGTCCCCCGGCGTCACTTACCCGTCGGAGCGGTGTCCCGAGCGGTCCCGGCGTCCTCCGTGCGGTCCCGGCGTCCTCCATGCGGTCCTGGCTGCGCTGCGTCCCGGAGGTGAGTTTCCGGCAGCAGTGCAGCATCTTCATTGGCAGCAGTGAGATCGCCGTAAAGCGATCTCACTGCTGCCTCTGAGAGTTTCAAAACTGCAACTCCCAGCATGCCCAGACAGCCTTTGGCTTTCTGGGCATGCTGGGAGTTGTAGTTTTGCAACATCTGGAGGTCCACAGTTTGGAGACCACTGTATAATGGTCTCCAATCTGTGCTCTTCCAGATGTTGCAAAACTACAAATCTCAGCATGCTCAGTCTGTCCAGGCATGCTGGGAGTTGTAGTTCTCTAACATCTGGAAGAGCACAGATTGGAGACCATTAAACAGTGGTCTCCAAACTGTGGACCTCCAGATGTTGCAAAACTACAACTCCCAGCATGCCCAGACTGCCCAGGCATGCTGGAAGTTGTAGTTCAGCAACATCTGATCCTTCAGATATTGCCGAACTACAACTTCCAGCATGCCTTGGCAGTCTGGGCATGCTGGGAGTTGTAGTTTTGCAACATCTGGAGGCACACTAGTTGGGAAACATTGTCCGTTTCCTACCTCAGTGCCTCCAGCTGTTGCAATTGTTGCAAAACTATAACTCCCAGCATGCACTGACAGACCATGCATGCTGGGAGTTGTAGTTTTGCAACAGCTGGAGGCACACTGGTTTGGAAACACTAAGTTTGGTTGCAAAACACTTGAAAGTTTATTACTTAACTTAGTGTTTCCAAACCAGTGTTCCTCCAGCTGTTGCAAAACTACAACTCCCAGCATGCACGGACAGCCAAAGGGCATGCTCGGAGTTTGCAACAGCTGGATGTTTGCCCCCTCCCCCCAATGTGAATGTACAGGGTACACTCACATGGGCGGAGGTTTACAGTGAGTGCTGCAAGTTTGAGATGGCGCAAATTTTGCGCTGCAGCTCAAACTTCCAGCGGCAAACTTGCTGTGAACCTCTGCCCATGTGACTGTACCCTAAAAACACTACACTACACTGACACTAACCTAAAATAAAAAGTAAAAAACACTACATATACACATACCCCTACACAGCCCCCCTCCCCCCAAAAAATGAAAAACGTCTGGTACGCTACTGTTTCCAAAACGGAGCCTCCAGCTGTTGCAAAATAATAACTCCCAGTATTGCCGGACAGCCATTGACTGTCCAGGCATGCTGGGAGTTTTGTAACAGCTGGAGGCACCCTGTTTGAGAATCACTGGCGTAGAATACCCCTATGTCCACCCCTATGCAAATCCCTAATTCAGGCCTCAAATGCGCATGGCGCTCTCTCACTTTGGAGCCCTGTCGTATTTCAGGGCAACAGTTTTGGGACACATATGGGGTATCGCCGTACTCGGGAGAAATTGCCTTACAAATTTTGGGGGGCTTTTTCTTCTTTAACCCCTTATGAAAAGGTGAAGTTGGGGTCTACACCAGTATGTTAGTGTAAAAAAATAAATTTTTTACACTGACATGCTGGTGTTGCCCTATACTTTTCATTTTCACAAGAGGTAAAAGGGAAAAAAGACCCTCTAAATTTGTAACGCAATTTCTCCTGAGTACAGAGATACCCCATATGTGGGCGCAAAGTGCTCTGGGGGCGCACAACAAGGCCCAGAAGGGAGAGTGCACCATGTACATTTGACGTGATTTGCACAGGGGTGGCTGATTGTTACAGCAGTTCTGACAAACGCAAAACAATAAATATCCATATGTGACCCCATTTTGGAAACTACACCCCTAACGGAATGTAATAAGGGGTGCAGTGAGCATTTACACTCCACTGGTGTATGACAGATTTTTGGAACAGTGGTCTGTGAAAATGAAAAATAAAATTTTTGATTTGCACAGTCCACCGTTTCAAATATCTGTCAAACGCCAGTGGGGTGTAAATGCTCACTGCACCCCTTATTACATTCCATGAGGGGTATAGTTTCCAAAATGGGGTCACATGTGGGGGGGTCCACTGTTCTGGCACCATAGGGGCTTCCTAAATGGGACATGCCCCCCAAAAACCCTTTCAGAAAAACTCACTCTCCAAAATCCCATTGTCGCTCCTTCCCTTCTGAGCCCTCTACTGCGCCCACCGAACATTTTACATACGCATATGAGGTATTTCCTTACTCGAGAGAAATTGGGTTACAAATTTTAGGGTGATTTCTCTCCTTTTACCCCTTGTAAAAATTAAAAAATTGGGTCTACAAGAAAATGCGAGTGTAAAAAATGAAGATTTAGAATTTTCTCCTTCACTTTGCTGCTATTCCTGTGAAACACCTAAAGGGTTAAAACACTTACTGAATGTCATTTTGAATACTTTGGGGGGTGCAGTTTTTATAATGGGGTCATTTATGGGGTATTTCTAATATGAAGATCCTTAAAATCCACTTCCAACCTGAACTGGGCCCTGAAAAATTAAGATTTTGAAAATCTTGAGAAAAATTGGAAAATTGCTGCGGAACTTTGAAGCCCTCTGATGTCTTCCAAAAGTAAAAACTTGTCAATTTTTTAATGCAAACACAAAGTAGACATATTGTATATGTGAATCAATATGTAATTTATTTGGAATATCCATTTTCCTTTCAAGCAGAGACTTTCAAAGTTAGAAAAATGCTAAATTTTCAAAATGTTCATGAAATTTTTAGATTTTTTACCAAGAAAGGATACAAATATCAGTGAAATTTTACCGATAAAATAAAGTAGAATATGTCACGAAAAAACAATCTCGGAATCAGAATGATAAGTAAAAGCATTCCAAAGTTATTAATGTTTAAAGTGACAGTGGTCAGATTTTCAAAAAATGCCCAGGTCATGAAGGTGAAAATGGGCTGGGTCATGAAGGGGTTAAAAAAACAAATTCTTTTTTTTTTTTTTTCATGGTTACTGCACCTGCACTCACATTTAAATGGGTACTCTGGTGGAATTTTTTATTTATTTATTTATTTATTTTACATCAACTGGTGCCAGAAAGTTAAACAGATTTGTAAATTACTTCTATTAAAAAAAATAATCTTTACCCTTCCAGTACTTATTAGCAGCTGTATGCTACAGAGGAAATTCATTTCTTTTTTAACTTCTTTTTTGTCTTGTCCACAGTGCTCTTTGCTGACACCTGATGCCCATATCAGGAACTGTCCAGAGCAGGAGAAATTCCTCATAGCAAACCTATGCTGCTCTGGACAGCTGCTGACACGGACAGAGGTGTCAGCAGAGAGCACTGTGTACAAGGCAAAAAATAAATACAAAAAGAAAATAATTTCCTCTGTATCATACAGCTGCTAATAGGTACTGAAAGGAATGACATTTTAAATAGAAGTAATTTACAAATATGTTTCACTTTCTGGCACCAGTTCTTTAAAAAAAAAAAAAGTTTTTTCACCGTAGTACCCCTTTAAGCCCTAGAAATGTTTTATTTAGAAAGTTATTGCTTGCATGAGCACCTGAAATCATGGAATATTATGTGAGATGCTTCCGCCAGAATTTTGCTTGATGTAAATTTGGCACAAAAATCTTAAATTTTTGGTACCAAAATTGCCTTTTTTGGCACCAAACTCTAACAAAAAATCCAATATGGTGGCAACAAAAACATTTTGGTGCCAAATTTGCCAATTTTGGCACGAAAAAACAAACCAAAAGTTGCACGAAAATGAACTCACATATTTTCATACTTTCAGAGCAGCACAAGAGACCTTTGAAAATGCGAGAAGAAAAAAAAAGTGTGATTTATATCACTGTAACAGAAATTACAGTCGTTTTTGAATACCGTATATACTCGAGTATAAGCTGAGTTTTTTGTGCTAAAAAACGCCCCCTCGGCTTATACTTGAGTGAACTCTCCGCCTGTCAATCCCTTCTCAGTGGTCTTCAACCTGCGGACCTCCAGATGAGTGAGGTGAGTAGAAAACTAAAAGGGGGTCTGGGTGATGACGAAGACCGCAGTGGTCTTCAACCTGTGGACCTCCAGATGTTTCAAAACTACAACTCCCAGCATGCCCGGACAGCCGATGGCTGTCCGGGCATGCTGGGGGTTGTAGTTTTGCAACATCTGGAGGTCCGCAGGTTGGAGACCACTGATGAAGGGATTGACAGGCGGTGATGATGAAGGGGGGGATGATGATGAGGGGGATGATGACAGGGGTGATGATGAAGGGGGTGTTAATGACGGGGGTGATAATGAAGGGGTGATGATGACGGGGGTGTTAATGACGGGGGTCTGGATGATGACAGGGGGTTGATGTATTTCCCACCCTAGGCTTATAGTCGAGTCAATAACTTTTCCTGGGTTTTGGGGTGAAATTAGGGGCCTTGGCTTATATTCGGGTCGGCTTATACTCGAGTATATACGGTATCTCCCCAGTGTATCCTGAATAGTTACCTGAATGTGCAGGTATATTGTAAGTGTATTGTATTTATTTTTTTCCCAGAAATATCTGTCAATGGTAAAATGACTACCAGGTGGCTGGGAATATAGCCTAATCCTCATCATTCTGTTAAGGGGGGCCCCCATGAACTACAGAGCATGAACTTTACAAAGTGAAGCTTACCGCTACCATCTGGCTCCTTGTATCTGTGACCTGGATGTAATCTAGATACCTGTCCTTTCCTCTGACCGCCGATAAACAAATTAGCGAACCACTTATAAAGCGGCTGAAAACACCTGGCATCCATCTCTGAACACAGTACAATGCGGCTCCTTAATGGACGCTACAAACAATCAACCTTGAAATTACATTATCCGACAAGACCGTTCCACCCAGAGCTGAACCCCCGCTGGAAAACGCTATGACGGCTCATGAAGAAGGGCTTCATCTAGAATATGTAATTTCTATGCAAAACCAACTCAATTCCTTTATGTTTTCTCTTTTAAACTTTCCCTGTTAATATCAACTTCTGTCAGCGCACGCACGCAGTAAACAAACATTTCACAGTCTGTCTGCTCCATATACCACATGGTTATCAGCCAAACATTGCTTCCTCTGCGATCACAAAATCCGAGGCTTCATTCACACTGTCAATATTAAAAATCAGCATTTGTATCCCGTCACTGTAACCTGTCAAAAGAAGGTAGGGAAACACTTTTAATATTTTCCATCGGGAAAGGCTTTCTCGGTCTGCCCCATGCTGCAACACTGTTTTCTGATAAATATAACAATATATAATATATATACAGTAATCAAACATTATGGCCAAGTGGATAAAAGCTTAAAGGGGTACTCCAGCATTCTAAGCATTTTGTTTAGAACACTAGGAGCCAGAGGCCGTGATGGTGACGCCCCCTCCCATATACATGAATGGAGGGAGCGTGACCTCACGAGGGGGTGTGGCCGTGACAGCACGACTACTGCCACAGGAATAGGCTGTTGCGGAAAATCTGCTGCTGGGGCCCCCCACCATCAGACATCTTATCCCCTTTGGATAGGGGATAAGATGTCTAGCAGTGGAGTACCCCTTTAAAGAGGATCTGTCACCTCCACTGACATGTCAGCTTAGTAGTAAATACTTGCATTTTCCATAAACTCGGCAAATCTGGCATAACAACAGGAGTTTAGCAAAGAAGAACATTAACTTTGATGAACTACCGGATCCCTGACGGACCCATTCAAGTCGATCGGATTCGGTGGTGACCCAGTGGAGTCAGTTGTGGCCCAACCCGTCTGGGGGCCGTTAAGCACACAAAAAAAGAATCGAAGAGACCCAGAACAGGGCGGAGCACAATGGCATTGTAAACCTAGCCCTGTCCTCTAGTGTTGCTCGCGAATATACGCAATGCGAATTTTATTCGCGAATATCGCATATTCGCGAATTCACGAATATTCGCGAATATAGCACTATATATTCGTAATTACGAAAATTTGTTTTTTTTTCATTTATTTTTTTATTTTAATTTTTTCACAGTACACATCACAGTGATCATCCCTCTCTGGTTCCAGCTTGTGTGGTGTAAAGAATACTCTAATACTACTGTGTGAAACTGGCATGCGAATGTTCGCATATGCAAAAATTTGCATATGCAAATTTTTGCATTTGCGAATTTTCGCTTATGCTAATTTTGGTTTATGCTAGTTTTGGTATATGCTAATTTTCGCATACGCGAATTTGCGCATATGCGAAAATAAATGTGAATATTACGAATATGCAAATTTCGCAAATATATGACGAATATTCGTCCATATATTCGCGAAATATCGCAAATTCGAATATGACCTATGCCGCTCAACACTACTGTCCTCCAGGAAATGTGTAAACAGACTTAGTTTTATCAATCCTCTTGTCAATGAGGAGTGTTTCTCATCACTGATTGGTGGGTAGAGACACATCCTACTGAAAAAGGAAATGGTGATGCACAATTGTCAATATTATATACATATATATATATATATATATATATATATATATATATATATATCCAGGAGGAATAACAGAGCAACTGCACAATGCAGTTCTACGAAAGGATGTCCCACTGTAATCAAATGGGAATTAAAAATATTTACTAAAATAGAGATAACAAGTCGTTTTTAAAATGCTTGTCTGTGAAGGTTTGTCTTTATACTCTGAAGACAAGAACATGCATTTACTGCACAAGACGCAATACAGATCTGATGTCCTCCCGCCCACACATCAGACACCATATTACCTCCCCTTTGGTACAAGACTAGAATCATTGGATGGTTTTGATCATGTGCCTTTCCTACGGATCACATGTCAGAGCAGCTGTATTGCTCTCATTTCTTTGGGGCTTCTTTTTTACACAGAATCTTCTCAGCAATTCTTAGGAAGCTATTCTCTGCGAACAAATCACCTTCCTTCCAAAATGTGTTTTTTTTAAACTTTAAAGAAAAAAACACCTTGCAAGTTACTGTTCTCCTAGGACGACCCCCCACCATCTAAACCCCTCCCCCCCAATCCTTCCCCCACAAAAAAAACTAAAATAAATAAGTTAATGTTACAGACAAGGAACGCTAAGGGAGAATGTGGCACCTTTCCCAGCAGCATCACGTACTTAGATTGTATAGCTGTATCCCTGGCCTTGGTAAACACTGTTCTGTGGCACTGTCCATCCAGTGTTTGGTACCATGTACCCGGGAGGCATAGAACATCTGCAGCCTCTCATCGCTGCTTTTATTTTCACAACCTCATGGCATTGCAATTCCCAGGACAGCGAGGTAACTTTATAAGACTGGAAGCAGAATGCCTATGTCAGTGTGAATTTCGATCTTTACAGCCTAAGCTGGAAACAGGCAGTAACCCGGGTGCTTTAGTTGCATTTGTGTTTTATTGTGTGTGTAACATGAATTTAATGGAAGCTGAACCCTCACTAAAGTTTACTACACAGAATATAAAGATCAGGCTTCGTATCACTTCATTCCTTTAACAACCTCTGCATGAAAACCACACTTTAGCACCCACATAATTGAGGCCAAACGCAACCAAAAGGAAACTAAAAACAACAATAAAGGTCTTTTCTTTTCTTCTTTTTTCCCCCAAACCTTTTCTCTGACTTCAAAAGCAGCTGTATAAGCAGGGATTTTTTCTCTGCCCACACAATTCATAGTAAACCATACCAGCAGACAAAATAACAATTCACTTATAAATAAAAATAACATAAAATTGAATATTGATGGTGTAAACAGTGAAAGCCTCATTGTAAACCCAAATTCGTTGCCTGAGAGACACATTAGGCTTTATGAATTTATGGCCGCTGAAAGGTCCAGATATTATTGTTAACCAAAGATGTACAGAAATGTTATAGCATTACTAAAACATGATATTAGGATCATTATTTCAGCAATTTGACAAGAGGCTAGGAGCTATAAAATCTGCACCAGGACCTTTATCTCTTAAAGGGGTACTCCGGTGGAAAAAAAAAAACATTTTCAAATCAACTGGTGCCAGAAAGTTAAACAGATTTGTAAATTACTTCTATTAAAAAATCATAATCCTTCCAGTACTTTTCATCTGCTGTACACTACAGAGGAAGTTGTATAGTTATTTTCAGTCTGACCACAGTGCTCTCTGCTGACACCACTGTCCATGTCAGGAACTGTCCAGAGCAGGAGAGGTTCGCTATGGGGATTTGCTCCTGCTCTGGACAGTTCCTGACATGGACAGAGGTGTCAGCAGGGAGAACTGTGGTCAGACAGAAAAGAAATTCAAAAAGAAAAGAACTCCCTCTGTAGTATACAGCAGATGATAAGTACTGGAAGGATTGAGATTTTTAAATAGAAGCAATTTACAAATCTGTTTACCTTTCTGGAGCCAGTTGATATGAAAAAAAATGTTTTCCACCGGAGTACCCCTTTAAGGATGCAGCCCATTTTTTGCTTTCAGGATAGATTCATTTTTTATTTTTAGTTTTTTATTTTTAATCTGCCTCTCAGAGAACCCCAATTTTTTCTTTTATTTTGAAGGAGTTATCTGATGGTGATGGCAATGGCATCGGGGACCGTTGCAGGACACCAGAGGCACCACAGAGGTGCTGGAGGTAAGAAGAGGTTATTTTTCATATATCCCACACAACAGACATAGTTAGGAACCCCCCTACTTTCAAGCGGTAACCCCTTTAATGTCAACATAGCCATATGAAGCTTGTTTTTCACAGATCAAGTTGTTTATTTAATGGCACTATTAGGGGTACATACATGTATTGAAAAACATTTGCAGTTCTTTTATTTTGGGTGGGGGGGTTGTTTTTTAGATTTTTTTTATTTTTATTTATTTATTTTTTTACAGCAGTCTCTGTTTCGATTCAAACAACATGTTACCTTCATTCTGCAGGTAAGTATAATCACTGTGATAATTATATCTAGTTTTTTATATTTTTCAACATTTGCAAAAAATAACCCACTTTTGTTTCTAACAAACAAACAGATTATAGTACAAGCTTAAAAATTGTCAAATCAAGAAGCTGCAGTCTGAACACTGGTTTAAAAGAGTCTGATGTCCTTAGATCTCGTTGGCTGTTTAAATAGGCACTGTCATTAAAATTAATTTTTGCTATTGCACTGTTTATGGTAAATAAAAAATCTTTCTAATGTACTTTGTTTAAATTATCCCTCTTTAAATTTGTGTTTAAAAAAGTTGCCACTGGGTGTCTCCCTTCTTGTCCAGAGCACATCCCCCCCCCCCCCCCCCCCATCTCTTGCACAGACTTAGGACTCCTGCTGGACTGGCAGAAGTCCAAGATCAGGAAATGCAGTCTGGAGTGCTGAGGGGGGGGGGTTCCTCAGCCCATCATAGCTCATCTCACACTGAACTGCTCTGGGCTGTGTGTAGCAGAGTGAGGCAGGAAGTTCTCCCCTGTATGGCTGCAGATGATGTCACACCTGCTGGTTAACGCCCATTCCTAGTCTGTGAATCTGACTGAGCAGAAAATACAGAGCAATATCAAGGTAGAAAACTAACAAATAATAAAAATAAAGGCAGGGGGTGGTTTATTATGATGGGGACAGTGAACTGGGAGGATTATAAAATATAATAAGATAATGACAGATACTCTTTAATCTCAAGATAAACATGACATGTCCAGCTCCCAAGTGAGAAAAAGTTAAAAGTCCAAACTTTAATATTCCATGTTAAAAACGGTCAAAGAAAAACACCCAGTGTGAGTAAAAACCCCATACTCCGTCGTGTTTCGGACCATAACATGACGCTGCGTCAGTGTATTGGGTTTTTACTCACATTGGGTGTTTTTCTTTGAGCGTTTTTAACATGGAATATTAAAGTTTGGACTTTTGACTTTTTTTTGGTTTGGGAGCTGGACACGTCTTGTTTCTCTTGTTTTCATTATACACCGAGGAAACGGCTCGGCTTCATCCCTGCTTCCAACTAAACTAAGGGGTCCTCGGACATTGAATTACTACAAGCGATGAGCTGGCTGAACTTTCTTTTTCTTTGACTGTACTCTTTAAACTCGCAATGCTAGCGGTCACAGCTAGCGCTGCATTAATGATAATTGCAGGCTGGACTGGGACTTTCTATAGATATTGGTTAATTGCCAGTAGTAGTGGCAACATCTAGCGCTGGCTATTTTACCAGTAACTGCTCGCTGCAACTGGACTTGCCACTGCTTAAAGCAGCAATTCCTAGTCCAGTCGGCATCTATCATTAATGCATCGTTAGCCACAACCACAAGTGTGGGTGAATGCCGACCTTATGTGTAAAGACAGACAGATCTGGTCCCTTCTACAGGTGAGTTTTATAAGTTAACAACGAAAGGACACAGGACAGAAATGTATGTTGTAGTGCCCTGATACTTAGCGCACCACATTTACATCATGCACATACAGCCATGCTCACTACACAGACTTGGGCTTTTGAGACCTGACTGCTACTGGTGGACATCAGCGATCACAATAATGCACCCTTTAGATGCTGTGATCAATGCTGATCACAGCATTTAAAGAAGTTGCGGGGCTTTGGACACATTCATCAGACCACCCACAGCATAATCACAGGGTTCCGATGAGTAAAGATGGGTCTCTTGCCCTCTTCCATGCCACTCTCCAGGGTCCTCTCATATAGTCTACCGTCAGGCAGGCTGTACAAGTTGATCACCGATATTACGGATCAGTGCTATACCATGCAAATGGAGTGGCGGCATACATCTACTCTCTATTGAACTTAGTGAAGACAGCAGAGAACAACACCCATTATAAATCCCATATAAAGTGAACAAAACAGCAGCTGAACCAAATTCTCGTGACTAGTGAGGGTCCCAGTGGTGGGACCCCTACCATCAGATACTTGTCTGGTATCCTGTGGATAGAGGATACATTTTAATCTTGGGATAACTGCTTTAAGGCTGGACTTTCGTAGGGGTGAAGCTCTGCAAAATGCTATCTGCATTTAAAAACCATTTTAAATCCTGGCAAACATTCCACAACTATTTATAAATGCTTAAAGTCTTCTTGTCATTTAAGAGAGGATTTTGCTCTTTGTATTTCATTTTCTCAGCGAAGCAGTCCTTCCTCGGTGTGCAGCGGCATTTACTTGATTAACCCATGCACAGAGGAGACAGACGACGCAGTCATGAGCAGGTGCAGCTCAGTGCTTGGAATATTGCTAATTTTGGAGCCTGTTTGGGGAACAGATGAAAGATTTGGCAGCCGGTGCCCACTGCAGACTAACTAGCTTCGTATAGCGGATGAGAGATCCGAGAAGGGAGCCATTTACACTGATACACCAACAAGTTTCCAGCTTCTCTTCACTCTGCCCCGGGCTGCCCTCAGTTGGCATGGGCAACACCAATCCCGCTCTCATAGACAGCTGGGCTGGGGTAAAGCCCTGCCAGGTTGTAATCACACATTGGCAAGGGAGAGGACACAACTGATGAGTGCTTCAACCTTGGCAAGCAGATGACATAACCTACAGAATAAACCAATCCCTATGATATTGGCAAAAATGTTAGTGTTATTATATATTACTAAAGATGGCAGACCATGAAGGATAACCTAATGAATGAAGGAATGAACTAAAAATGGGTGAAAGAGGTGTGATTTACTAGTGTCATAGTGAGAGGTAGAGTAATAGAAGGTGTTACAGTATCTCACCTAAGTGAATACACCTCTTACATTTCGTAAATATATTTATTCTATCTGTTCATGTGACAACACTGAGGAAATAACACTCGGATACAATGTAAAATAGTGAGTGAACAGCCTGTATAACAGTGTTCAATGTTTGCCACGTTGTACAGACACGTTACAAGTTTTGATCGGTTGGGGTCTGAGTGTTTAGACCATGACTGCTAACTAGAACTAGCTGGGAGATGAGCTACTACCAGAGTAGCCTGGCACTGGCTTGCTGTGCCTGCCCATTTAGAATATATATGCATGTCCGACATAGTGTGCATGTATATGGGAGGATCAGAAGAGATAGTTGACAGATAAACACTTTCAGCTGTCAGCTATCTTATGTGCATTGTCAGCTGTAGACTATAAGAAAGGTTTATCCCACTGTGAGTGGACTGAAGGTATGTGGTATTAGGCTAGGTTAAGACTACGGAATTTCTGCTTGCTAAAATGCACAAGCTAGTGAATGTACACCCAAAGGATGACATTTCGCCAGACTACATTGCTGTTTATGAAATGGCACACATCCACACTGTCCTACCACCTTTAATTTCATCGGTGATTGCTGCAACCAGACATTCAGCCATCAGAATTCCACTAGCTGAACGTCCACAGTGTGAACCGTGCCTTAAAGGGGTTCTCCGGTGGAAAACAATTATTTTAAAATCAACTGGCTCCGAAAATTTTACAGATTTGTAAATTACTTCTATTTAAAACATCATCACGAGCACATGACATCACGAGCACAGTGCTCTCTGCTGACATCTCTGTCCATGTCAGGATTCATGAACTGTCCATCTGTAGTATATAGCAGCTGATAAGTACTGGAAGGATTATGATTTTTGAATAGAAGTAATTTTCAAATCTGTTTAACTCTCTGGCACCAGTTGATTTTAATTTTTTTTTTGTATAAATAAATTGTTTTCCACCGGATTACCCCTTTAAACTTCTTCATTCTGCTGGATCCACTCTTGGCTTTGGCTCAAAAACTGCAGTGGCAGTTAAAAAAAACAAAAAACAATATGTGGCAAAAAAATAAAAAATACATATATATATATACTGGTCTCCACTACTCTTTTATAACAGAGTAACCCGAGTCTAAACCCCATGTTATGCATCAGTGCAAGAAAGAGGAGGTAAAGAGTCTGATAAGAGGAGGAAGAAGCATTTTTCTGTAATAAGATATATTTTATATATCTTTTTTTTTAAATCTTTTGTGTTATTGATTAGTGGGAGAACAAAGGAAAATCCTAGCTACTTTTTATAGAAGTCTGCATGGTGGCAACTGGAGACAGATAAGCTGGACAATCGTTCACTATTTCTCCTAAGGGTTTGTTCACACGTTAAGGTTTGTAATTAAAATGATTGAATACAAAGCAATGGATTTGGAAAGCGAAAAAGTTTTGGTCTTTTTTTTATATGTGTCCTCCACTTATGATCTGTTCCTGGATTTTTATTCAGTATTTGCAATTGAAAACCTGAACGAGTGAACACAGCCTGAAAGACATTCAATATAAAATAAAAGACACTCTATATAAAAATAAAAAGACATTCAATGTATTCCACAAAAGGATTTGGGAGTAGGAGGATGGACTGAATCATTAGAAGTACCCACACTTCAGAAAATGTAGATATAACTGTATATGTTCATATACATATGTACTGCTGGATATTGAAATTAAATCCACCTTTAACATTATTCATTATACTGTATCATGTATTTGTGCTGTTTAACAGCTCTAGGGTTGTTTTTGGAAGGTCAGCTTCAGATGTGTGTAATACAGACAAAATGTTTCTTCCATATTACAGACACAAGTCCTGGCCCAACCATGAGTCCAATGAGCTGAGCTGATGGCTTCTTAGTATGATACTTCCAGGTCGGATCAGTAGACCCACAGTTGGACCGGTACTTGAGACACTAACCTTTAGAACCAGCCTTAATCAGGAACCTTTATTATATTCAGATATTGGTTGGGGTCAGGGTTCAGCTAAAACTGCAAAGGGGAGACAATTCCTTAATTTATGGCAGGATATTTTATGGGTCAAGTTTTTTCCATAAAAAAATAAACAACACGTACAATGAAGGCATAATGTTACAATGCAGTTGGTTGGGAATGTAACTGTGTGCAGACACCTAGGTAATAGCGACCACAATATAGTCACTTTTTTGCTCAGCATTTGGAACAAACTGTTCCGAACGCTGGAGCCAGCAGCTCGTGACATCATAGCCCCCCCCCATGACGTCACACCCCACCCCCCCAATGCAAGTCTATGGGAGAGGCCGTCACACCCCTTCCCATAGACTTAAATTAAGGGGGCGGGGCATAACATCATAAGGGGGTGGGAATATGACGTCACAAACTCCCGGTGCCGGCTCCAGCATTCGGAACAGTTTGTTCCAAATGCTGAGCAGCAGAGTATCTCTTTGAAGTGTAGAAAATAAAGACATGTTGTAAGGGCAAGAATATATCATTTTAAAAAGTCAAATTTCCCTGGATCAAGAGCTGCACTTCAGGACACAGACCCGGAGGAACTGTTGTCAAATACTGATACAGACGATAAATGGGAAGTTTTCAAAGCAACACTGAATCTATGCAGCTACATTTATTCCTATAGGAAACTGTTACGTTATGCGCTCCAGCCGCACACGCTGGCCGTGAGTGCATGGTCCCGTTATCTGCTGCTGCTGGTGGGGCTGGGACTCGCACTGCGGGACGTGCCCGCATGTGAGCCCCAGTCCGTCACTCACCTGGTGCTTCTCCTGCCCCAGCCTCTGCCTCACTGCTCCGGCGCGCGTGTCCCCTTCTCCTAGGGCGCACGCATGCCGGAGCTTTAAGATTTAAAGGGCCAGTGCGCTCATTAGTGTAATTCACCTGTAGCTCATTTATATATTCCTCCACCCTCCTCACTCCCCTACCAGATCTTTGTTGCCTTGAGCCTTAGAGAAAGCATTCCTGTTTCTGCCTTGCCATGTATCTGATCCTTCCCTTTGTGACCAAACCATGCTTCTCTGCCACCTGCCTATTGACATCCTGCTATGTCCTGACTATGCAACCGTGCCGCCTGCCCTGACCTTCTGCTATCCAGACTACTAGCTGCCTTATCCCTCCTGTGCCTCACATCTCCTCAGCCACCTGTGTGGTCGAGCAGTGCCAGGGGAAGCGACTTGGGTGCTGCCTGCCGCAGCAAGTCCGTTCCGCTTTGCAGCGAGCTCTGGTGAAAACCAGCAGCACCTTAGACTCCGCTCCCTGGTACGGTCCGAGTCATCTGCCACACAGGTCCAGGGGATCAACATCCACCAGGGTTCCTGTCTTCTGAAACGTGAGTGTTACATTAACAAGTATAAACATTTGAAACTAAAGCCTAAATGGCTGACAACTGATGTTAAAAGAGCAATAAACAAAAAAACATTGCATTACAAAAATACAAATCTGAGGGGTCAGGTTTAGACTTTAATAATTCCGAAAATCTGTAAAAGTGTAATAAAAACAGCAAAAATGCACAATGAAAGGCAGGTGGCCAAAGAAAGCAAAACAATTTTTATATTTTTATAACATAGAGCATGTAGGACCCCTGAATACTGATAATGGGGAGGTGGTCACTGGGGATCAAAAAAAGCCAGAGCTACTGAATGTGTTCTTAAAGAGGTACTCCGGCGGTTCTTTTTGGAACACAGAACTCTCTGCTGACATCATGACCACAGTGCCCTCTGCTGACATCTCTGTCCATTTTTGGAACTGTCAAGAGCAGCATATGTTTGCTATGGGGATTTTCTCCTACTTTGGACAGTTCTTAAAATGGACAGAGATGTCAGCAGAGAGCCCTGTGCTCGTGATGCCAACAGAGAGCACTGTGTTCCAAAAAGAAAATAATTTCCTCTGTATTATTCAGCAGCTAATAAGTACTGGAAGGATTAAGATTTTTTAATAGAAGTAATTTACAAATCTGTTTAACTTTCTGGCACCAGTCGATAAAAAAAAAAAGTTTTCCAGCGGAGTACCCTTTTAATTCTGTATATACGAAGGAAGAGAGAGGAACTGACGCAGGCCGGGCCAATGCTGGTAACACATCATGTTATGTACTGAACTGGCTTAAATGAAATTACCTTTACATAGCTGCATATGATAAAGTTATATACCCTTTCAATGTGAAGTGTAATCTTTGCTGAGCACATACCCTATATGACCACTCCCTGAAGAAGCCTTCACTGAGAAACAGCGTTGGGGTCTGATGTGCTGCATTGGTATGTGCCTGTGACCGGGGTATTGTTCCACTGAAATGCTGTGGTAAAATACGTATTTTTGCTTCCTGGCGGATCTCTGTTAGGGCATTTTTAGCTTGTTACTTTACATGCTCATTGATCCATTGTTGCCTGGCTTATCAGCGTACCTACAGTATATTTTTTATCCTGTCACATTCTGTTACTTACTTTGTTTATTTGATTAAGTATTGCCTTATTGAAGTGCATATATTGC
The DNA here is from genome assembly GCF_029499605.1 of Hyla sarda. Taxonomy (NCBI): domain Eukaryota; kingdom Metazoa; phylum Chordata; class Amphibia; order Anura; family Hylidae; genus Hyla; species Hyla sarda. The sequence goes on from NC_079200.1 coordinate 46,835,937, forward strand.
TTATATCTATGATATGCTGCTTTTTGCTAGCCTTTATAGATTGCACATGACACTTTAATATGTTTATATTTTCTTGAATACATACCATGGCCATGTGGCAATCAGAATCTTTCTGATTGTTGTTGTCTTTTTAAATGTTTTTATCTATGTATTTTCAATAAAGATTTAGTATTTTTCATTATGTTCAGTGTCCTGGTGTGTTGAATGGGTATTTGAGCACATACCGTGTTTATTTCAGGGCAGGAAGTCCAGGAGATCTTATCACACATGATGGCTAGCATCTACCATAAATAACACTTCACACTCCATTTTCCTCCGCTCAGAGTGCTGACAGCTTTAGTGTGCAGTGTTTGAGTGTCCCTGATTGGCTGGAGGGCAACAAACCCCCCTTAATACTCATTCTCACAGCAGTTCCTCCCTGCAGCTCACACAGGAAACAAGCCCAGTGTGTGTAGTTTTTTGCTGACTTTCAAAGGCTGTGTATGGGGGTCTGATTTTGAAACAAATCAGCAGGGATGCCTTGTGAAGTCATGGTGAGCTTATATATAACTTATTTAAGTAGTTTTTATACCACTTTTGGCTAGATATCTCCTTTCATGTATGGTAGATATGGTCCAAGGTAAACTAAATAAAGAGAATTTAAGCAAAGTTCCAGGACCAGATGGATTATGTCAAAGAGTTCTTAGAGAGCTTAGTTCAGTAGATTCGTATAACCTTGTTCATAATATTTGGAGTTTCTCTACTGTGTATTATCATGGCTACATGACCCAGAGGAGCATCAGGAAGTCCCATTGCTGCTGCCGTAATACTCAGTATGGTGACTACAAGTTCTACAAATCCCAGGTGCCCCCAGTGTCTCTATCTGCACTTTCCTCGTAGCTCACTGCGGTAACACTACTAAAGGTCGAATCGACATTGCTACGGCACAACAAAAAAAACTTTGGTGATGCAACATTGCTGAATTTTTTTTATTTTTTCATGACCATACAAGTTTGTAGGTAAACAAACCCCCAAAATCACAATCAATGTCAAACCCGTGTCACTGCTGCCATGTTTGGCCTTACCCCAGTAGCAAACCTGAAAGCAAGCGTAAAAATGTTAGAAGCAACAGTAGAGTTAGGCATGGCTCCCAGGTAAAGGACTCCTATTTCTCCTACAGCGAGCAGCCGGCTCATTCAGGATCACACAGAGCTCATTTCATTTGATGCTTTGGTGTCATTAATCAATGTTATCAGCGGGCTATGATACAGAATAATGAGCTTTCTATTTCATTTCCAGGGCTCTGCCTATTCACTACAGGGGTACTCATTAAAAAGGACATTTACAAAACCGCATACCCAAGGCCTCCTCAGACCAGAGTAAGAAACATGCCTTATTCTAAAATGCTTTTGAGCTCTACCAATAATAATGTAGGGTCTTCCATTGTTGGGTATTTTTATCATTTGCAGACATTTGTCAAACTGATGCATGTTGTCATTAATTGTGGAATCAGTTATGAGATTTAGGCTGAGTTGGCCTATGCCGGACATATGTGAACCAGGGCTGCCATCAGGGGGATACAGCCAGTAGCCCAGTAAAGGGCCCTGGCTCCCAGGTGCTGTGCTGTGGAGGCATAGGAAGAAGTTCCAGTATAGGGGAATGCATTAATCATGAGAAGGTAACCTTTTGTACATACACACACACAGATAACTATATCTGTGTTTTCCAAACAGGGTGCCTCTAGCTGTTACAAAACTACAACTCCCAGCATGCCAGAGAGCCGACGGCTGTCAGAGCATGCTAGGAGTTGTAGTTTTGCAACAGCCGGAGATACATGTTTTTTTTTTTTTTTTTTAAACACTGCACTATAAAATTCACACACACTGCATTTAACACACCCACCACACACACCTTTTTCCCATTTTTTTTTAAATAAAATGATTTAAGAATTCAAACATGGTATCGCTGTGTGCGTAAATGTCCAAACTATTACAATATTGCATTAATTAACCCGCACGATCAATGGCGTAATTGTTAAAAAAATACCAAAGTCCACAATTGCTCATTTTAAGTAATTTCATATACCATAAAAAATGTATAAAAAGCGATGGAAAAGTCCCATCAAAAACCAAAAATTTTACCAGTAAAAACTACAGATCAAAGCACAAAAGGTGAGCCCAGACACATCCCAGTATATGGAAAAATTCTAAAGTTATAATGATTTTAAGTATACAAATTTTTATACAAAAAGTTATTTTTAAAAAGTAGTAAAAGAAAACAAAGCCTATAAAAATTGGTTATTGTTGTAATCGTATGGAACTACAGAATAAAGATAATGTCATTTTTACTGAAAAGTGCACTGGGTAGAAACGGAAGCCTCCAAAAGTTGTAAATGGCGTTTTTTAGTTTCACTGTATATTTCATGGTAACATGAGTGATGTCATTACGGAGTACAATTGGGGGCCCAAAAAGCAACAAGCCTCATATGGGTCTGAAGGTTGAAAATCAAAAGTATTATGGCTCTAAGAAGGTGAGGAGGAAAAGAAGAAAGTCCTGATGTCCTAGTTCACACACACTGCATTTTACACACACAACTGTATACTTCGCACAAGTGGTATAAATATCATGGTCACCACAGTCACAATCATGACGGACGGCAATGTAGTCCGCGCAGTCCTTGTGCAGCCTGCTCGATCTCCGGCAGAAATTCTGCCCAGAAATTCCACAGTGTGAGCCCAGCCTAAGGGTAAAACTCCAATACAAATTACCTACACAAAACATAAAAAGGTCCACAGATCGCTAAAAGGTCATTTTATTAACACCAACAAAATTAAAAACATGTGTATGAGGTATCAGGAGGAAAACACAAGCACAGAGGCCACAACACACATGAAATTCATAGATAATCGGGAGATGTATCAAATCCTGGGCAGAGGGAAAGGGGAGCAGTTGCCCACAGCAACCAATCAGATTGCTTCTTTTATTTTTAAAAAGGCCTCTGAAAAATTAAAGAAGTGATCTACAACTGCTCCACGTTCCTTCTGCACAGGATTTGATACATCTCCCCCATTATCTATGAATTTCATGTGTGTTGTGGCCTCTTTGCTTGTGTTTTTCTCCTGATACCTCATATACATGTTGTTGGTGTTACTAAAATGGCCTTTTAGCGGTACGTGGACCCTTGTGTTTTTTGGTGTAGCATCTATCATGTAGTAAGCACCCATACTGCATAATATAGCATTAGTTTCTCTGTACTGTGCCAATATACTTTTTATTGGGACAGTATGGATTCATCAGTGGTGGTGGTCATGAAAGAGTGGAGAAGGCCCAGGGCAATTTTTTGCATCAGGGCCCTGTGGTTTTCAGCCTTGCCCCTGCCTGCTTCTGTACGTCTGCTGGCGCTGCTCACTTATTTAAAGTGAGCAGCAGTGGCTGCCGGCTCTGACAAGTGACACCCCTCCCCTAACATCAATCTGCGGTGTGGGAGGACATCACTAGTCAGTGTAGCGCAGAGGAGCTCACTAATACGCTGAGCCCCTGCACCTGAACCTGCTAGCTTAGTTTCAGTAAGGTGGCAGGGTTGGATCAGAGGTGGAGAAATAAAAGGGCAGGGGGAGTCAGAGGGGGAGGGGGGATAAGAGGGGGAAATAAAGTGGCAGATGGGAATCAGAGGGTGTAAATAAAGTGGCATGGGGGGATCAGAGGGGGGGGCAATTGATATAGCATAGGGGGTTGATCAAGGCGGGAGGGGATAAAAGTGCACGAGGGGTAGCAGTCCAATTTGTAATGCTGATACTGATATTATGTTGTATGTTGTAGGACGCGCAACGTGATATGTGCAATTGGCGGTACTGCGAGGGGTGCCCAGGCCTGAGCTGTGTAAGGGGCCATAAAAATTTCTGATGGAAGCCCGAAACCCAGCCTAACAGACCAGCTATGAGTATCCCTTGGTGCATAATACATTCATAGACTACAAGACTTTAAAACAATGGTCTCCAACTGTGGCCCTCCAGATGTTGCAAAACTTCAACTCCCAGCATGTTGAAGTTTTGCAGCATCTGAAGGACCACAGTTGGAGACCACTGCTTTAAAGGTTGAGTTAAGATTAAAGGGGTATTCTGGGATTTTTTTTTTATTTGACTATGCTACAAGGGCTTTAAAGTTAGTGTAGTTCATAATATACTGTCTGTACCTGGTTAATTTCTCTGGGATTTTTGCCCCAACCTTTATTTTTAACAACATTCATCTCAGGTTTTCCCAGGTTGCAGTGCGACCCGAGACATTACATCACTAATTGGGTGTTTAGAGGATGCCGGTCTTTGCTTCCATGGGTGGAGCAACCGTTGGGTCAGACGGAGATCATTTTGCAAGAATTCTAGTTTTGCAACAGCTGGAGGAACCCTGGTAAGAAAACACTGGTCTATTGCATGGAAGGGAGAACAGGTGTGTTTCAATAGGTGGAGTGGCTGATGCGTGTGAGGAAGAAAAGTCAACTCACACTTACAAACAAGGAATTATGGGTCTTGTAGTTTGAGAGAACGAATTCCAATAGGAAATAGTAGGTTCACAAAAAGCTAGCCAGAATGTTATGGTAATCTCACAACATAGCCATTTAACCCCAAGACAAGCACAGATCTCTCCTTATGGTACGTAACTCATTTAAAGGTTGAGTTAGGATTAAGTCAAGACTTCAGTACACAGGCTGGTGCATTCATGAACATGGATAAGACTGTTTACAAGTAGGTAGTTACGTGCCCCATAAGACCGGATGCAACCCATTCGCCAGGTACCTCCCTCATCACAATTATCCTTTATGTTCATAAGATGCTGGGATCTCATTAATAAGCAGGCAGCATCCTAAAGACTATTAATTCAGCCTACAAACTGGCTGCTGGCACCGACTGTAGACAGTAGATAGCGGCTTCTCTGACAAGATGTTTCTTTCAAGAAAAGAATCATTAAAGCATTTTCAGATTTTATGTTATAAAGCTTAATTACTGTATAATTGCATCACAATTTTTTTCTGCAGTGCCTCGCTGTGTTCAGGATCTCTGCTTCTGGCAATGAATAGAAAAGTTATGGTTTAAGTTCTGAGGCTGAAAGTTGTCCCCATCATGACCTTCTAGATGGCTTTTAATGATAATACCAATGTTTCCAAACCAGGGTGCTAGCAGCTATTGCAAAACTACAACTCATAGTCTTGCAACGGTTTATATATATATATATATATATATATATATATATATATATATATATATATATATATGTATTAGTATATTAGGGATGCACCAATATATCGGTGGCAGATACATATCGGCCGATAATAGCTATTTTGGAGAAATGCCGATACAACAAAAAATTTGCCGATAATGACCCACCTCCCCTGCCTGCCCACAGCACAAGTTACAAACACTGCCAGTGCCAGAGGCATAGCGTGGGGGGTGCAGGGGGGTCGGCCGCACCGTGCGCAACATCTGGGGGGGCTCTCTCCGGGATAGGAATCCTTCTTTTTATGTGCCCGGGCCAGCTCCCGTGTGTGGCTGCAGGCGGGGGCCGGCCAGAGCATATAAAAACTAATACTGTATACTAAAAACCAGGGGGCCTCCAGCTGTTGTGAAACTACAACTCCCAGCATGCCCGGACCGGCATAGTCATAAGGATGTCTGCCGGTCACTCACCATTCCCCGGCATCCTCCTGCGATCCTCCTTTGGTCCTTCGCTTCTCCGCCTCTATGGTTGTACGCACGGGACGTCACTGACGTCCCGTGCGTACAACCATAGAGACGCAGGAGGACCGCAGGATCGTCGCAGGACAACGCGCGCTGGCCGGGGCCTGGTAAGTGACCGGCAGCGCGTCATCTTCTTCAGTGTTCCGGTCACCACTCCTCCGGTCCCGGCACCTACTGCTATGGTCCATAGGCCATAGCAGTAGATGTGACCCCGGGCCGGAGGAGCGGTGACCGGATCACTGGGGGGGCAGCAGTACAGACATACAGCCTCCAGCCATACACTGTATATGGCTGGAAGCTGTATGTCTGTGGGGTGGGGGGAAGCTTATATTGTTGGGGGGAGCTGCCTAATATTGTGGGGGGGAGCTGCCTACATATGTGGGGGGAGCTGCCTAATATTGTTGGGGGGAGCTGCCTAATATTGTGGGGGAACTGCCTACTATTGTGGGGAACCTGCTTACTATTGTGGGGAAACTGCTGACCTAATGTGGGGGGGGGGAGCTGCCTACAAATGTGGGGGAGCTGCCTACTATTTTGGGGAGCTGCCTATTAATGTGGGGGAGCTGCCTACTATTGTGGGCGAGCTGCCTATTATTGTTGGGGAGCTGCCTATTAATGTGGGGGAGCTGCCTACTATTGTGGGGGAGCTGCCTACTATTGTTGGGGAGCTGCCTATTAATGTGGGGGAGCTGTCTACTATTGTGGGGGAGCTGCCTACTATTGTGGGGGAGCTGCCTACTATTGTGGGGGAGCTGCCTATTAATGTGGGGGAACTCCCGACCTAATGTGGGGGAGCTGGCAATCTAATGTGGGGGAATCAAATCTAATCTAATGAGCAGAGCGCTGCATTTTACCAGAAGACGGGGAGAAGTAATTTTCGTTTTTTTTATTTCGGTCTCGGTTCTGAAATTTCCATTTCGGTGCACCTCTAATATATATATATATATATATATATATATATATATATATATATATATATATATACATGGTTAACATAAGGAATTGTGTTTCAAATGATGACCAAGTAAAAAGGTAATATAAAATCTACTATAGCTGTAAAGAGTAGGATCTGGTTCTGATTTAAGGGTTAAAGGGGTTATCCACCATTAGGTGATTTTAGTACTTACCTGCCAGACAGTAATGGACATGCTTAGGAAGGATCTGCGCTTGTCTTGTGGCTAAATGGCTGTGTTGTGAGATTACCATAACACTGAACTGGCTTTTTCCTTATGGAGTTCATCCCCTCAAACTACAAGTCTCATGATTCCTTGTTTGTAAGTGTGAGGTCACTTTTCTCCCTCCCAAACATCAGCCACCCCACCCATTGAAAAAAACCCGTAATCCTTTCCATGCAATAGACCAGTGTTTTCTGGCCAAGGTGCCTCCAGCTGTTGCAAAACTACAATTCATGCAGAATGATCTCCCTCCCGACCAGGGGTCACTTCACCCATTAAAGCAAAGACAAGCTCCCTTTGAACACCTGACTAGGGATGTATTGTCTTGGGCTGCACTGCAACCTGGGAAAATCTGAGATGGCATTTTGTATGCTGTTAAAAATAAACTTTGGAGCAAAAAATCACAGAAGAATTGCAAGACCACCATGAAACACATGTACAAACACTATATTATGAACTACACTATTTTTACAGCCCCTGTTGCATAGTCAAATATTTTTTTTTTATTTGGTATGCTGCTGTCTTGGTTTACAACGGTCTTGTTTGACCACTCTCTATTTGTTGGTGTGTTTACACCATGTGTTTTGTTTCTTGTTCTGTTAAGCCTTTGTACCCTGACTTGCTTTCCTAACATCTGTACTGTGTTATTTTTTTTTATTATATTTGGATCTTGTTATGCCCCTGCACTTACTGAGAGCAGGGACCACCAGCCAGTTGAGGATCTGTCTTTCGACAGATAGCGACAGATATTGAAGTATACACGGAAAGTGGCTGTGGGTGAACCGTCATTTTATATTTCTCATGTTACTGAGAATATAGAGCAAAGGATTGTTAACACAAATGTCGTCACCAGTTGTCAGCTAACTTACGTACATTATATGGCAGACTAAAGGGGACCTCTGGTCTCAGTAGGAATCTCGCATTGTAATGGTTCATGAGGAGCTGCTGATCCACAGATTTGGGTGCTTTTAATAACCTATTGATGCTCTTAGTTTTGGCACCAAATAAACTAATGAGGGCCTAGATAGCCATCGAAGTGGTCCCCATTGTTCTCCACATTGACAAATAAACTCTTGAGTTTAGGAAATCAACGTGTTTTGTTGAAAAATGTGGAATTGTGGAACACGCTGCAGCCAAGTATTGGCTGAGTGAGGGACCGGATAATGTGGAAGGTAAGTATAGGGGTATTATAATTTTTTTATTTTTAGCACTTTTTTTGAGTGCAAATACACATAAATGCTCATTAAAAAACCCATTTAGCACTACTTGGCAGGCACCAAAGTCAAAGTATGTATTAGAACCCAGAGCTGTATTTAGAGTTCTGCTTGTTGTCATTGGAAACAGTTCACCAGCATGATCACTGCATTCAACCACTGCTCTCATTTATAAAACACAAGGTCATTGAGGACAGTGATTTGCTGCAGTGGCAAGTTGGATGTGTATGTGACTTCATCGATGCAGAAAAACTACAACTCCCAGCATGCCCGGAGAGCCTTTGGCCCTGGTTGGGAAGCACTGGTCTAAGGGGAATGGCTGCATATATACATAGTGTTATATATATATATATATTTATATATATATATATATATATATATATATATATATATATATAGCCTCTTTAGACCATAAGACCATTGCGTCTGAAAAAATGCCAAATTTCACATGAAGCAGCGCACTAGTTGCTGTATTTCCATGCTCCTCACCTTACAGCACTGTTTCTCAACTAGTATACCTCCAGCTGTTGCAAAACTACAATGTTCAGCATGCCTGTCCCGGCCTTGCTGTAGTTTTGCAACAGCTGGAGGCACACACATTGGGAAAAACCCTGGATTACAGTGAGGATGACCATCTCTGTACAACGACACCGACCATGTTGGCGCCATGCAGATTAATAAAAAAAATATTTGAGCCCGGCACCATAAAAACATAAAGAGATAAAAATCAACTCTGCCTCTTGATTCATTCCTATAAAATCCGTATCAAGAGTCCTATTTAGATAATCAAAAAGAGGAGAAAAAAAAATCCCCTAAGACATCACAGGCGCTATAGTCGCAGCATGCTGTTATTTACACTCCTGTCTGTGCTAATTAATCACCAAAGTAGATTATAAATTAAAATGCCCATGTACCATTATCATTAAATCCTTCTCCCAAAATTGATGTTATTTGGGTAATTAGTCCCAATCCAATCTTCGTTTTATGTTCTGTTATGTATTGTTCGGGTGTGGATTTTACAAGCCAGCGTTATTATTACAGGAATTTAACTGCTGGGGATGTGTTCAGAATACATATGCTCTACTGGGTGTGTATTTCCTGATACAAGCATAAATATTACAAGCTTTCTAATTGGGGAATGAAGCTGAATAATCAGCCGCAATTTCTAAAATCACTATTTGTACAAAGTGACATGGATGCTATAAACAGGCATCCAGCAATGGCAGCTCGCTTCCTTCTTTAAAGAGCTTTTTATGAACCGTAGGCATTTTAGCTCATTTTGTGGTTTTAAGTAAAATTGTAACAAACGAGGGGGAAAAAATGAAAATAAATAATAATAAAACTAAACAATTACACTTAATTGCTACAAATTAAATACTCTAGTTAAAAAAAAAAGTGACATTCATTAAGATGCATAGTCAGAAGTTACAATGACCTAAATAACTTAGGCTCTCATTAAATTTAAGGTACAGAAAGGTTCATTTTAAATACAGAAAATAGAGCATTACGTTGTGCCAAGACTCGAGTGCAAACTTTCTTCTATCACAGTTGAAGCCTAGTGGATCAGAACAGTTTAGTTCATATGCACAGCAAAAACAAAAAGAAAAATAGCCAGCACAACTACCTAATATACATTGTAGATTTATGGATCAAGAGTTGCCCGAGGCTTTCTATCTCCTGTAATACTCTTCTTTGCTAATAGGGTCTTTGGGCAATATTGGCTCATCTCCCCACTGCTTTTGTCTGGACTGGACAACTTGACTTGCTTCTGACTGGAATGGACAACCTGGTCAGCGGGTTCATGTGAAGAGTGTTGTTGCTCTGAAGCAGATTAGTGCTGCAACTGGATTTTTTTAGGCCTATCCTCAGGTGGTGAGGTACAGGTCCACAGCAGAGGTCTAAAGGTTACCTCCACTCTCTTCTCCTCCTCACTAGACACTGACTTACTCCACCCAGACATGGGGAAGGCAAGGCAGCAGGCCTGATTGGCTAAAGCAAGCATGTAATCCCCTTAACATCCTCCAGCACAGACCAGTTAACCCCTAAGGGCACAATAGCATACAATTGCATTGATAGTATATCACACAATACAACAAATTGTACATTTAAACCTGAGTAGTGGGCCACGAGCAGACATGCTAGGTGACATCCACCTGACAGGGCGGGAAGACAGGTATGTTTTCCACAGGGACACCGCAAAAGAGCTTCTCTAATGTTACTGGTGTTCTATATAAGTTTAAATCTTATGGTTCTGTTAGGCTATGTTTACACGGGGGTAATGTCCACATTGAAAATCTCAGTGCGGACATTTCCCTGACAGCAGAGCGCCGGTAGTACATGCCGGGGCTAGGACCAATAGGAAATGCATTTCTGTGTGGAGTTCACAGAAAGAATAGACATGTCTATTCTTTCTGCGGATATCGGAATTTAAATTTCCATATTTCCGGCACCGAAATTCTGCTATTTGAACAGCGCAGCAGAATCCCAAAGAAATCAATAGGATTCTACTGATGAGGAATTTCTGTGTGGAATTCTGCATTGAAATTCCATCGTGTGAACATAGCCTTATTGAGGTAGTGCTATGATGCGCTTTTGCATAATAGCATAATACCAGTGTGTCTTGCACTAATGTAAGCTCCTTATAACTCAATGACAGACTCTTCCTGACATTTAGTATGGACATTTATAACCTTCATCATAATTATCAGCCTAGTTTCAGTAAACAGCGTTTTGGCCCCTTATAGAGTTCTATCGTGACTCAGTTGAGTAACATATAAATATTGTATACACATGTAGATAAAGAGAAAAGAGTGGTCAGCACTATCACTTCCAACATACACAGATACAAATGTTGTTCAAAGAGCCTGATACATGCAATATGGGACCTGTTTGGTGGTGCTACGCTCATAGACTCATAGTCATAGTCTCATATTCTAAGTGAGAGAAAGTAAGTGGCAACTCACCATTTGATCCAATTCTTCTTTTATTCCTTAAAATGTAGACTATGAAGTGATACAAACAGAACTTTCATTTGTCAAGAGGTGTGATGCCTCAGTGCCGTGCAGTGTGTACAGATGACAGCTGTTTCGCTTTTGTAGAAGCACAATCTAGTGTGAAATAGCTGTCACCTGTATGCACTGCACAACACTGAGGCGTCTCAACCCATGACAAGGGAAGTCACCGCTTACTTTCTTTTACTTTGGATATAAAAATAGTGAATGGTTGCGAATAGAAAAGGTTTTATAGAATGCAAAAACATTACAAATTACTGTTAGTTAGGACTGGGTCTACACCAGTGCCACTGAAGGATAGATGGCTAATAATAGAAATAAGAAATAGAGTCCAATGTATAATCATCAGGTTGCTCATATAGACATAAGTTTTCCAATGTTTTTGAATTCAGGGCAAGCACACATACGGTAGGTAGCAAGCAAACCGCCCTGTCCCATGTAAACAGGATTTTACTGGCACATACACAATGCACATGTCCAATTCTCTTTCAGTTGTGAATATAGAAAACAATTAAGTCTTAGGCTGGGAGCTACATGGCACCAAAATGAGACCAGTTAATTTGGAGCCTGGTAGGAACCCTGTGTGTATCCTCCTTTTTGATCACACTCAATAGGTCTCTTACCAGCACAGTTTGCTTCGTTGTTGTTCTTAAACCAGTAGTGGTCTTGGCAGCTGCCAGAAACTATAACTCTCCCCTCGGCACTAAACAAAAAGTAGGTCAGGGAAAAGCAGATACCATTAAAGGGCCACTCAGAGTTTATGCACTGTTGCTGCATTTCTCCATAATAGATTTGCCAGCATATATGTCCTCCAGGCACCGGACAGCTATCATGACTTTACTAAAAGTATTTCCAGTGATGTAAAGTTTGCATATTCTTACATTGTGAATCACATAAAAACTGCATAAAATCTAAAAGTTTGAAAAAAAAACATAAAAGGTAATCAAGACTAAAAGAGCTGTTCTTAAATTACAAAAAAATTATGTGATAACAACATTAATAACACTGAAAAATATAGGAGAAAAACCTTCTGTATTCAACTGTTCATCAACAAAATCACAATAAAAGAACAGAAAGACGCTGCACTCACCATGTCATTCTTGCTCTGGATTTCCTTGTTTATTCCTTGCATAAATCTTTAACAGAGATATCCAAACATCGGATGAGATGCCAGGGAGAGAGGTGCAGGTGTGTGATGAGGCAACAGGCTGTTTCACGTACTGTGACGCTTCTTCCGGCCACAAAAAGTTTCACGGCACGTGAAACAGCCTGTTGCCTCCCCCACCCTCCTTGGCATCTCAGCTGATGTTTGGACTATGCATTTTCTTCATTAATGAACACTATTTTGAACCCTATGCCATACAGGAAACAGGCTGTTTCACGTGTTGTGACGCTGCTTCCTGCCGGAAAAAGCGTCACAGCACGTGAAACAACCTGTTGCCTCCGTTACAACCCTGCACCTCTTTAATGCCCCTGCACCTCCCTCACCCTCCTTGGGCTTCTCAGCTAAAGTTTAGACTATGAGATTTCTACATTATTGTATGTTATTTTGCACCCCATGCCATACACTGGTTTATACAAGTGGCAAAGATTGTTTGAATACTTGTTGGGTCATAGGCGGTATTTTTTTGATATTCATTAACAAAATCACTGCAAAATTCCAATGACAAATAAATCAATTTGTTAAGTGTGACTACACTACCCATCAGGTAGTGGTGGAGCAGTGATGCTGAGCTTGCATCCTAACATTATGTTACCTGAGGGTGTAGGCGTGCTACAATTTTCAGCACAGAGGAAACATGTTGTATTTTAATTAAAGCTAATGATATTGTTCTCCTCCAATTTGAGTTAAAAATATGCAAATAAATTCAACGTGATGCAAACACAACCCATTTAAATGTTAATGAGAAGAAAAGTTTGTCATCAGGAACAACATTGCCTGTGGCTGCCCTACTTCGGATCCATGTTAAGTATGGATTGCCCACAATTAAAACACTACAGGGAAGCTCATAATGTAGCACAGATATATTGCAGGTTCTGTAGGTCTTGCCTGCTAGAGAAGCTAAGGGCTAGATGAGCCCTCCTACCCCCAGTACATTATATTCATAGTAAATATTATATTATAAATTTAAAATCAAGTTTAAACTATACTGCAGTGGTGTTGAGGGGTTCTATGGTTATAAGAACAGCAAAAAAAGTCATCCCTCTAGTAAACCATCATATTACCCATTAACGTATAATCTTTTCCCATAAAAATTTGGTAGAATATGATTAGACATAGGAAAGATTAACTAAGGCTATTTAATACTCAATCATTTATGTGTACATGTGGTGTACCACTATTTCATTTTTAACTAGTTTTTTCCTCTGCAGATTCCATCTAAAAATTTTCAACAGTCTCTGAGCTAGTGGGAGGAATTTAGTTGTTATGATGTTCTCCTGTATACCGCACACAAACACGAGATCTTACTCCACTATATTTTTAGAGCACACCCTCAAAAGCGGCAGCAGCATAGTTTCATCGTTCATAAGGTTGAGAAAAGACCAGAATCCATCAAGTTTAACGTTTGACCCTACTGTGTCCTTACAGTGTAGATCCAGAGAAAGTAAAAAAGTCCTTATGAGGCTAATGCCTATTGCCACATACCAGCGAGGACATTATAGAGCAGTACTGAGCAGTTTCAGCTGTAAATCAACAAATCAAGCACTGAGGTGAGCAAATCTAAAAAAAATAAACCTCTACTCACCTTCAGTGCTTCTACAATGTGCCTGTTGTCCTGCTCTTGTCCTCAGTATGGTCTTCTTCCTGCTTCTTGGGTTGACACACAACACTGCAGCTCAGCTCATCGATGGCCGCAGTGATTTCCCACCTCAACTGGTTATAGACTGAGCTGTGGTGTAATATATGGGGCCCGCCCTTCTTTCCGGTGCCCGTGCATCACACATACATCAAACTGCCGTGCAGCTAATCATCGTCCGAGGTGGAACATCACTGTGGACGGCGATTAGCTGAGCAACAGCGCTGCATGTCGACCCCAAGAAGAAGACTGCATCAGGGACCAAAGCAGAACATCAGAGGCACTGCTGGGGTACTGGAGGTAAGTAGAGGTTTATTTTTTTTTTATATACTTCAAGATGGGATTGCTTTTTAAAATAAAAACCCTCCCACCTCATAACTCCTTTAATATATAATTTCTTTTTCTCTCTGTTTCTGTCTCTCTCTATCCACTCTCTTTCCTCCCCTTACCTTCTCCATAGCTTATTACTTTATCAAGCTGGTCAGTCTCAAGGTGGACTAGATGGAGTAGTTTTTCCAGAGTGAATGATAAGTTCAGGAAAGAAGAAGGAACAGGAAAGGTGCCTGAGAACTAGAGATACAGGTATTTTTCTCTAATGAGATGTAAAGATTGTAATATTCGTTTGTATTATTGTTTTATGTGGTGTAAACTAGACAGTTGAGAATGTTCCAAATGCCCCATACTGGCTCATGCTGTATGGTAAGCTTGGTGCATCTATGGACCCTTCTACATTTAAATACAAACTATTGGTTGGCTTGCTTTGCTTCAAGTTTCTAAGCAAAAAATATGGTGTAATTTTGGTGTATTTTGTTACCTAAGCGTCAAACAGGTAAGATGGCAAAAGATTTGCCAAAGTATTTCTGCAAGTTTCCAGCTGATGAAGTCTGATAGCAGTCTTATAAAACTGTAAAATACCGTACAAGTTTCTTTTCTTTTTGTTGCATTTTACACTACATTTTTGGATGCTTACACACTTATCATGGTTATATTTAAGCATTTTCTTTTTCATTTTTTTTCTGCCTATTGTAGTTCATCAAAGAGAAAACTTTGCAGGTAGTCCTATTATTATTATTTTTATTTTATTAAAGTGTTACTTTCCTTTATACTCATTTCTGACATGTCCTACAGACATATCAGGGTGTAAATGCTGAACACATTCTGATCATCAGTCATTGCATGGTACAGCATGCGGCTGCGGGATTCACCACCCGGTGCTCAATGAAGGAGTCGCCTGTAATCAGTCGAATTGCGCACCAAGGAGTGAAGGGCGCAGCCTCTCTCTAAACCTGATTATAGTTAATGATCGGAGGGGGTATCAGCTCTGAGACCTCCTCCGATTGACATGTGACATGTCAGAAATTTGTTTAAATGACATTAATGCTTTAAAATGTTACAAAACATATATCCAGCCCCTATAGACTTCTAGAACCAACTGTCATGTGTATACACATCCATGAAGCCTTAGCTACTAACAGCCCAGGTGAACATATGGCTAAATAATCCTCAGGCACGACAAGGCACATGAACAGAAGCAGTCTGCCAAGTTTCCATAAATACAGCAAATCTGAAAATATCCAAAAGTGAAAATGGTGTCAAAGCCGTGTCTGACTACATCACAATAATGACAGCTGTCAAAATTACAACCCTGAAATGAGCAGCTGAAATACATTAAATAAATAAGTCACAAGCTGGCGGGTCAAAAAGATTGATTATATTTTCAATATTTTAGACAATATTGGACTCATATTGAGCTTATGTTACCTAAGAAGAAAACTGGTTGCGACTAGATTAAAGGGAAATTTAGAGAAATAATATTTTAAAAAGGTGCTGAAACCCAGGTAGATAGTCTTGGGGGGCAGTCCCTGTGGGTGCTCTTCACTGACACTGAGGGACATGTATCTCCCTCAAAACGTATAGGTGTATATGCGTCACTCAATGATGGGTAGGCTTTTATAATGTATGATTTCTCAAACTCTTAGAATTCCGGAGTAAATCATAGTTCCCCTGCATCCTGCTGAATGTATCTGTTTCTGTTAGCTATGTTGAATTTAAGGTGTAAAGCTGGTCATTCACATAAGGTAGCTGTTGGTTAAACACTTGATCAGCTGACAGCTATCTCTCTTTAATCTCCCATACACATGCATGCTCAGCTTGGCTGAGCATGCATGTGATCTAAATGGGGAAAGGGGAGAAAGTCACTGCCAGATGCCTCTTGCAGAGGCTTAGCTCCCCAAGGACAAAAGGATAAGGCAGTTGAATCCAACATGCCTGATCCTTCTTTTCCCCAACATCTGCCATTGGAGAGGAGCCAGGAGACACCCATACACATTTAAAGGGGTACTCCACTGGCCAGTGTTTGGAACATTTAGTTCTGAATGCTGTGTGCATGCTGCAGGGGTCGGCTGCGCCCCCTCATGACCTCACGCTACCCCCTTCATTGCAAGTATATGGGAGGGGGAGTGACGTCACGAGGGGAACTGGCCGACCCCACAGCGCGTGCACACAACGGGCCTCATTTACTAAGCTGAAACCGACCAGTTTTGTCTGCAACAGTGTGCGACAGTGTGCGGCAGGAAAACCTGACAAACCCGACATTGCACTGTGAAAATCTGAAAGGGGGGCGTGGTCTGTCACAAAGGGTGTGTGGGGGGGGGGGTGTGAGCGGCCCCAAAAGCGGCGTGGTTTCACAACCCAAGCTATTTACTATTGAATTCACAGAAAATCCTGTGGATAAATGGCTGGAAATTTCCACCTAGAAAAAGCTGGTCAGAAAATGTTCCCAACTTGTAAATCTGTGATCCCCATAGTAAATAAGGTGGAATCCTGCAAGTCTGAAACAAGATTTCCCAACAGGGAAAACCCAACACACTTAGTAAATGAGGCCCAATGAGCGGAGACATATCTAATGCGAATGGCTAGCTTAAAGGGGTACTTCGGTGGAAAACATTTTTTTAAATCAAAAGTTAAACAGATTTGTAAATTACTTCTATTAAAAAATCTTTACCCTTTCAGTACTTATTTGCAGAGGAAATTCTATTCTTTTTGAATTTCTTTTTTTGTCTTGTCCACAGTGCTCTCTGCTGACACCTGATGCCCGTATCAGGAACTGTCCAGAGCAGGAGAAAATCCCCAAAGCAATCCTATGCTGCCCTGGACAGTTCCTGAAACGGACATAGGTGTCAGCAGAGAGCACTGTGGACAAGACAAAAAAGAAATGAAAAAAGAATAGAATTTCCTCTGTAGCATACAGCCTGCTAATAAGTACTGAGAAGGTAGAGATTTTTTAATAGAAGTAGTTTAACTTTCTGGCACCAGTTCATTAAAATAAATGTTTTCGACTGGTGTACCCCTTTAAGTGTAGGGTTCGAAAAGTTACATCGTTTTGCACTATTTTGCCTCTACTCCACATCCATGGCTTTTCTTGGGGGTCACTTTTAAGCCCCTCACATTAACTATAATTTACACAAAAAACTGGTGTAAATTGTAGCTTAAATCTAGACCAGCTGGCTTAGTTTTCTATCTTTGGCACATGGACATCCACAGGTGCGACAAATTTATTAAGAGTGTATCTTTGTTGCAATTTATGCCACCAGCACAATACGAATAATGCAGTCTATAGTACTCATCGATAACCATTCTATATTCATCAAATGGTCAAGATAACACGACGATTGTTTAACTTTACAGCTTCATCAAGGCTTATGTGAATAATCCCCCCCCCTCCTTATAAAACATACAATCAACACAACTTTATTAGTACAATATATTTATTAACAATAGTGTTTGATTTATACCAATAAGCTTTAGCTAAAGACCGACACACTGGTCTCTAGTAAATCTGCCCCTTAGTCTTCCCGCTGCCTAAAGAAGCCAATAGGCCATTAAAGTCTACAGCAGCGCTACATATGTCATGTGATTGTTCAGGGCCATGTTGCAACTGTTTCAATTACAGTACATCTATTATACATCAACACCTTTACAAGGAGAGCCAGTATAACCTTTAGATCTTTACTGTAAGCTACTGCTGCAGATAATAGAAGAGTAAGAAAAGAGAAAGCCTAAATAATGAGTAGAAAAGGGGTGGGGGAAGGTGTGAGTAGCAGAGTTCAGAATATGCTCGGAAAGGATCGCACAATGCCTAGCCAACCGATACAAAAAAATAATGGGGAAGAAGACAATAGGTACACAAAATGTACACAAGGGCTGTTTATCCAGAAAGCTACAGTTTCTTGCTTGGCATATCCATTAATGTAAATGTATTGTCTATATTTTTAACTGATTAGATCCAAATACTGAGACATGTTCTTTTTTTCTATTCTGTTTGTGTTTACTTTTATATTAAGAAAATGATGGTGGGGCAGCCATCTTGCCTGAGCCATGTTTAACAGCATTTATTAATATGCTTCACCGCAAGTCCAATCGATCATAGACTATTCTCTGTATGGAGCAGACAAGTATATATGCTGTGTGACCTGTGCAGAGGTCATTCTACAGGGAAGGGGAGGCTAAGCTGCTATTGTTTTCTCTATCTACTGCAGGGGTCTCAAACTCCCGGCCCACAGGCCATTTATGGCCAGCGGAACGAAATTTTGCGGCCCGCACCAGGGATCTGGAATTTGTATCGCCCGACGCCCAGGACATGCAGTTCCAGGTGCCGGGCAGGTGATTTCTTCAGTCATTTAGCTCTGCTTCGGGCAAGCAGGGCTAAATGCCGAAGACTTCACACACTTCGGCAAACACTGCTACATGGTTCAAATGATTTTTATTGAATTTTTCAGAATTAATACAAAAAGAAAATCCAGCCAAATTAACATAACGGCCAAAATAACAAGAAAAAGTATACAGAGGTACATATTAAAATCGCATATGTGCACATATGATAGGGCAACCAGTCTTGCCCCGTCACTTAACTGCTACTTACATCTGCCTGCAGGGACTTCCTGGCGGTAGTGTGCGCGGTGAGTAACGTCATTGCAAGCGTCGGGCAGGGACGCTGACATCCTGCACAGCGTGTGCAATGACGTCACGCATCTCTGGCATGAAGTCCCTGCAAGCAGATGTAAGTAGCGCTGTCTTGGTGGGGAATCTGTGCTAAGGCTACCTAATATGGGGAATCTGTGAAAATGCTACCTAATGTGGGGAATCTGTGCTAAAGCTACCTAATGTGGGGAATCTGTGCTAAGGTTGCCTAATGTGGGGAATCTGTGCTGAGGCTACCAAATGTGGGGAATCTGTACTAATGCTACCTAATGTGGGGAATCTGTGCTTTGCTACCTAATGTGGGGAAGCTGTGCTACAGCTACCTAATGTGGAGAATCTGTGCTAAGGGTACCTAATGTGGGGAATCTGTGCTGTGCTACCTAATGTGGGGAAGCTGTGCTACGGCTACCTAATGTGGGGAATCTGTGCTAAAGCTACCTAATGTGGGGAATCTGTGCTAAGGCTGCCTAATGTGGGGAATCTGTGCTAAGGCTACCTAATGTGGGAAATCTGTGCTAATGCTACCTCATGTGGGGAATCTGTGCTGTGCTACCTAATGTGGGGAAGCTGTGCTACAGCTACCTAATGTGGAGAATCTGTGCTAAGGGTACCTAATGTGGGGAATCTGTGCTGTGCTACCTAATGTAGGGAAGCTGTGCTACGGCTACCTAATGTGGGGAATCTGTGCTAAGGCTACCTAATTTGGGGAATCATTTGCACTAAGAGACATTACCAGGCACAACTAGACTGCAAATTAATTAAGAGAAGAGCCAAGTATGGTAGGTCGGTAATATGGGACTCACAGGGGCGTTGGCAGGGGGTCTGGATACTTCTGTTTTTTTTTATTACCACTGCTGTTTTAAGACAGTGGTGGCTTCTGACAGTGGTGAAATGATGCTCCTGGAGCCTGTCAGCCCCGCTGTTCTCCCGCCCTCTGCGCATAGCCGCAGTCTCAGAAGATTTCAGACTTTCGGTTGGTGTGGAGAGAGGAAGAACAGCATCTCCTCGCAGCAGACAGACTTTACTCACTGCAGTGTACATTTAGAGTGCATGTCCCTAAGGGGTTAAAAACAAGCCAGGTAGAGAAAAAAAATCCTCCCCTCACTAAAAATGAAAATCGTCACCTTTTCACATTTCCCAAAAATAAAAAAAACACTATATATCTGGAATTGCCGCATGCATATTTCCCACACAGTGAACAGAGTAAACTTTAACTAAAATTCCAAATGATAAAATTGATGATTTATGATCACATCAACCATTGCTCTTAGAGGTATTCCCAAAATTTATAATAATCCCCTATCCACATGATAGGGGATAGCTAGGTGATCTGTTCGGTCTGCCTGCTGGGACATCCACCGATCATCCGAATGGGGGAGTAATGTCCCTAATAATGCTTCATGCATTCTCTTAGGGCCATGTCTGAGGGCATGGTTAGGGTGTGTCTGAGGGTCTGGTTAGGGAGCTTGACTGGGCTATGGGCTCTAGCCCTGGGTCTTTTGGAGACCTAGCAACACCCCTGGGGACACAGTAGCTGTATGTAGCATACATTCCAGGGTGTTCTGGCAGAGTTATGGCACTGCAAACTGCGCTCCAGCTCACAACGGAAGAAAGAAGGTAGCTTCAGCAGAGATGCCGGCTCAGTGTGGCGCTGGACACAGATAGCAGAGGGTAAATAAAAGCAATGGTATTTTATTTTCCCAGAATTTACCCAGCCAGCGTCTCTGCTGAAGCTACCTTCTTTCTACAATTGTTTTAAGCCGGTGGGATGTGGACACCCAGTTACGATACGCTCACCATTGTTGTGTATGTGGTTACACAACTACATCAGGTGAGCAGCTATACAGCTTTTATACATATTCTGAATGATCCCCTTTTATTACACCACGAAGCGCTGTTACTTCCCTTTTTTTCAAAAGCCCACAATGGAGGCAGGGAGCTGCCTCCCACCGCTCCCCTTCCATTTTCATATTCTCCGTCTGCCCCATCCCTTTCATTATTATGCTAATGAAGGTCACATGTGAGCATACAAAGAGCAAAGCAGTCATTAGCATTTTAATGAGGTGGGCGGGGAGGATGGAGAATTTGGAGCCGGCTCCCTGCCTCCATTACGTGCTGAAGCGCAATGCAGCTTAAGATTTCAGTGCCAGAATTCTACATATACTGAACAGATTTAAGTAAGTGACCTCTCTTTGTAAAGCTGTTCACCAGCACTATAACCCAGTATATTGGGTTTAGTGCGGATAAACAGGGTGTCAGATTTCTCTGTTGACCTAGCCGTTTAAGCCTTTACTCATGTTGTTTTGTTCTCACTCTCCAATATATGTAACTAAAATGTTATGCCCTGGAAAAAAAACCTTTGCGAGTAAAAAAATTGCAAATACATGCCATCAATTTACAGATCAAGATAAGATAAAGTTTTGCAGACAAAGAAAAGAAAAACAAATTGCCGTAGGAAGAAGAAAACTTCAAAACATTATATTGTACATGGGGACATTTGGCAGCTACAGACGACTTAGCCTGACATAAATCATAAAAGGACAGGCCAGGCTGAGATGCATAAAAATCTCTGCTCTCATCTTGTTGGCAAACCAACGAAAACCTTGTTCTTGAAATCACATCATCATTAATGTGGAGAATCCTCCATACAGCCTTAAATGGCTGCAGACAGACAATGGAAAATGCTGTAATTAATTTTAATGTACGCGGGGACAAGAATTTCAACAGCACGGCGATTAAACAATAGAAAAAATAAAGTATTTATCTAAGAAAGGCAGCGCCATTCTTGAAACATCAGTTTAATTAAAAAAAAGAAGGATAGCGTTTACACACACAATGGATCTCAGCCGACTACTACTCTCATAATGCATCATCAGGTTTTACTACAAAATGAGGATGTGATTTTCTTTGTAAAGATAAACAAAACAAGTAATACAATAAATGTATTTCTTTTTAATTTTCACCTAGAATTATTTTATGCATTTTAATTGGTTTGTCTGGTCAACAAAAACATAAAGATTCATAAAAATTCAGATATCCTATAAAGGAATCCAGTTCAGGAACCGAGGAAGGAGGAGGTGTTGTTTGCATGAAACGGCTGTTGCCACACACACCTCTGCTGTCCTGTATTATAACCCCCGCTATGTTGCATGTATGTTATAACATAAAACCAAAGAGTTCAGCAACAGTTGGGGGTGCCGCTGTTTTCCTTTATCTTTCTTATCGGATATGTTATTTGTGCTGAGTGCAGAGCCCCACCATAAGCTGATGGGATATGGTTTAGAGTTTACATATAGAGAAATATTTGGTGCGTGGAGCTGTGTCAGACATCACCTATATTGTTTTCTTCATTGTATACTTAAATTGCCCTAAAGTGGCACTACGGGGCAATATAAGAATTGTCAGATTGCCCCACAGATTGTGATTGATGATTGCTATGGGACAAAATCCCCTTGTGCAGCGCTGCGCTATGGCTTGCAAAATAGAGTCCTGTCCTGAAACTTTCTCTGATTTTAATGGGACTACAGTGCAGGACCATGACATGTCATTTCTTTTTCTGCACAACCCCCCATTTCCCAATGAAATGAAAGAGAGAAGTATTTTTTTTTGTTGTTGTTGTTTTTTTTTTGTTTTTTTTAAAGGAAGGAATCCCTGCACTTTTTAAGGAAGGAATCAGCATGGTTTCTGTGTCAAAAATTATATGGCTTTTGGTTGTGTTCAAAACCTATGGGTCCAAGCAGGACCACTTGTGTTATTCATTAGGCGCCTCTTCTAACTAGAAGAGACTATGCAAAGCCGACAACCTTTAAAAGCAACAACTAGGGATTTTTCTTTCTTTCTTCCATGCTAGTGATGCCAAATATTTAAGCAATTTTCTTCCAGTGGCTTTATTTCGAAATATGGATCCTCTTTGGTCTTTCTGTTAACCCATGGGGCTGGCACTCATCCTTCAAATCCCACAGTATCTAGAGCATGGACCAGAAGTCATTTTTAGGGTGTATTCACACATAGAGTATCCTGTGCATAGATTTAAAGGTGGGTTCAGTTATTAAGTTTACATTGAAATATGCAGCATTATATATGTGAAGGATACTGTACGTGTGAATGTATACTTAAAGGAGTAGTCTAGTGCAGACTACTCCTCCTCCATCATGCCCGGGCTGAAAAAAAAAAAGAAGAAAATAAACAATCACTCACTTTCCTGCCTTCCTGCGGAGCACCGCTACAGCTGATCAGTTCACCGGTCCGTCTTCTTCCTACTTCTGTGTGCGCGGATCGTCAAATGGCTCTCAGCCTACCACCAGCCGAGGTGGGACATTGATGTGTCAGTGATAGGCTGAGCACAGTGTGATAATCTGTGCACATGGAGGAAGATGGACCAGAGGGCTGAACAGCTGTAGCGGCGCTCCAGGGGAACGCAGGAACGCAGGATAGTTTATTTTCATTTTTTCTCTCGGCCCGAGCACAATGGAGGAGGAGTAGTCTGCAACTGACACCAGCATTTAGCCCCTAAGGCTATGTACAGTGTGTAAAAGCTTTTATACACTGTACATAGGTTTAGGGGCCAAATTCTGGTGACAATTGCAGACTACTCCTCCTCCATTGTGCCCGGGCTGAAAAAAAAAATGAAAATAAACTATCCTGCGTTCCTGTGGGGCAATCTGAGATTTCTTATTTCCCCCCATAGTGCCACTTTAGGGCAATTTTAGTATACAATGAAGAAAACAATGTAGGTGATGTCTGACACAGCTCCACGCACCAAATATTTCTCTATATGTAAACTCTAAACCATATCCCATCAGCTTATGGTGGGGCTCTGCACTCAGCACAAATAATATATCCGATAGAAAGATAAAGGAAAACAGCGGCACCCCCCAACTGTTGCTGAAATCTTCTGGTTTTATGTTATAACATACATGCAACATAGTGGGGGTTATAATACAGGACAGCAGAGGTGAGTGAGGCAACAGCCGTTTCATGCAAACAACACCTCCTCCAGCCTTGGTTTCCTGAACTGGATTCCTTTATATTTATATATTTTTATGATTTTGTAGACCAGGTAAACCGTTCAAAATGCATAAAATTATTTTTAGGCAGTAAATTAAAAGAAATGAATTTATTGTATTACTTGTTTTGTTTATCTTTACAAAGAAAATTGCATCCTCTATTTGCAGTAAAACCTGATGATGCATTATGAGAGTTGTAGTCAGCTGAGATCTGTTGCGTGTGTGTAAACACTATCCGTCTCCTTTGATGTTTCAAGAACGGCGCTGCCTTTCTTAGATAAATACTTTATTATTTCTAATCAGTGGTTTTAGGATGATAAAAAAAACACTTATCAAAAGCCATGGATAGTTGGGGAGGCATGGCAGGGGGCCCACAATGCCACAAGCCCACCACACCTCTCTTGAACATTGTCACTGCATCAGCTCTGTGCAAATGACATACAGCTCCTCCGCACATGCATTGTCTCTGACAATTACAGCACTCACTGAGAAGTCCCGTCACTAGAGGCAGGTAGTGAGCGAGATCTCTGCCTTTATTGGTCGGAGATGGCACATGTATGGAGGAGCTGTAAGTTGCTCGCACAGGACTGGTGCTGCAACGTTGTTCAAGCGAGGCATGGCGGCCCTGGGGCATTGTGGATCCCCGGCCATGCCTCCCTGACTGTTCATGGCTTTGGATTAGGTAGACATTGTGGGATTTAGACAGAGTGCCAGTCATGTGGGCTAAAATAAAAACAGTTGCAAGAAAATTAAAGGAAGGACTATTAAAGGGGTTATCCAGGAAAAAAACTACTTTTTTTTTATATATATATATATATATATATATACCAACTGGCTCCAGAAAGTTAAAGAGATTTGTAAATTACTTCTATTAAACAATCTTAATCCTTTCAGTACTTATGAGCTGCTGAAGTTGAGTTGTTCTTTTCTGTCTAAGTGCTCACAGATGACACCTGTCTCGGGTACTGTCCAGAGTAGAAGCAAATCCCCATAGCAAACCTCTTCTACTCTGTAGAGACAAGCAGAGATGTCAGCAGAGAGCACTGTTGTCAGACAGAGAAGAACAACTTAACTTCAGCAGCTGATAATTATTGGAAGGATTAAGATTTTTTTAATAGAAGTAATTTACAAATCTGGAGCCAGTGAATATAAAGAAAAAAGTTTTTTTTCCTGGAATACCCCTTTAAGTCAATGCATATAACTGGTGGAAAGAATTAAAAAATTCCGGGAGCATTGCTTTATTGTAAAGAAATCTGTGGTCTCATTCTGACGCCTTTGCTTGGTATTTCTGACTCCATTGCTAGGTAGGCTTAAAACCCCTGTAACTAGTACAGTCTAAATTTTCAGCAGTGCATTTGGCTCAGGAGATGAACACTTTTTATAAACTGTTTATATAGTCGGCGAGTTAAGAGTAATTGCACATGAAAAAGAAGATCATTACATCATTCACAATGCCATTTCCACTTTGGCATAATGACCTGAAAATGCCACGCCGCTTTTATTTATCTGTCGACTTTTATCACTCGGTAAATGTTACAATCATCTGTAGGTAGCAATTAGCCGCTACTAATCTAATCAATGGAAGAGAAGCCTCCGATCAGTAAAAGGCACCCCATCAGTCTTCGTCCTAATCTGCCTCGCCTGCCGCTGTGTTATTTTCGGCTAGCGCGCGTCCCATCATTTGTGTTAGCGTTCCAACAAGGAAAGCAGCTGGCGATATTTGCAAATATTTAGATGAATTTCTTTGCGTTCGCCTTTCCGGCTCTTTCCGACAAATCCTTATTTGCAAACATTTTAGGCTGTAGACTTTCCAACTTTTTTGGGGGTAAGAAATCTGATATATTTGGGTTATGAAGCTACCTCAGTAATTTCCATTATATATGTGCATTCACACCTATACAAGATTTCAGTTTACAGCAAATAGAACATAAATGAGAACCTTTGTATTTAAAGGAGTACCCCGGGATATGAAAATGTATCCCCTATCCAAAGGATAGGCAATAAGTCTCAGTTTGCAGGGGGTCTGACCGCCGGGACCCGTACAGGGCCCTGGCAGTCCGCAGGAAGGGGTCATGTTCAACCACGAAGTGGCAGCTGACACGCCCCCTCAACACAATTCTATGGGAGAACCGGAGCGCTGCATTCACCAATCTCCAGCCCTCCCATAGCGCTGCATTGAGGAGGCATGTCGGGTGCCGCTTCATGCGGTAGTCGACAATCGCTCTTTGGCAGGAGAACCGGGGGCCCCGTACGGGAGATTGCAGAGGGTCCCAGTGATCAGACCCCCTGTGATCTGAAACTTAGTTTTCATATCCTGGAGTACTCCTTTAAGGAATTAAAATATCAATAAACATGGAAAAGAGACATGAGTTGGCACTGCTAAGTAAGCACAAAATTGACATGTGAAAATATAGTCTGTGAAAATAGCAGGGGCCACTGAACAAATAAACCCGATCATGCTCTACTTGCAAGCTGGTAACTTTTGTAGACAAAAAATGGAATAGGAAAGGGGCACTCACCATCTGCCTTTTAAGGGTAGGGTCACATGTAACGAAACTTCAACGTATTTTACGCTGCAGATATGTCGATGATCGTCCCAAGAGTGTGCCTCCTGCTGTGCCTGTGCGAGAGCTGCCGTGATGTCTGAGTGCACTGCGCATGCGTGCTGCGACTTGCAGGTCCCTGTGTGTCTGCACATAGCAGCAGATTGCTGCTAAGAGCAGACAACGCAGGCATAGCAGGAGGCACACTCTAGTGTCAGTCTTCAGCGGATCTGCAGCGTAAAATACGCTGGAAATCTGTTATGTGTGACCCTACCCTAAAACAGTAATAAAATACGATAGAAATATAGGGTGGCACTGCCTCGATTACCACCATATAATGCCTAGTACCTGGAAAGGTACTGGATTAAGAGAAGTCACAGTCCCAAAGTCAGTCTTTCGGTGCTCAATGGCAATAGAGCAGGAGCAAATGTTCACAACATACGAAGAGACAACATACGAAGAGAAAGGATGCTCACGGCACCCGATGCATTGACATCATATTGCTTCTTTATTCACACAAAGGGGTTCACAGACATCGGGAGTGGAGACAGAGGGAACAGGTCAACGACTTCTGCTGGACCTAGGTTGGTTGCGGCGAAACAGTCGTTGACCTGTTCCCTCTGTCTCCACTCCAGATGTCTGTGAACCCCTTTGTCTGAATAAAGAAGCAATATGATGTCAGCGCATCGGGTCTAAAAGAGTAATTCCTTTATTGTTTCATATCTTTAAAATTCGACAGGCTGTCAAATTTTAAAGATATGAAACAATAAATGAACTACTCTTTTAGAAGACCTATGGTGAGTGCCCCTTTTCTATTCAATTTTTTGGCCATAAAAATATATTTTCATGCTGAGGTTTTTTGATGGAGTTTTTGAAGCCAAATCCAAGACTGGATTTGAAAAGAAGGAGAAAAGGCTCATGCTTTCTTTTATTCATGTCCTATATTTATGATCGAATTCTGGCTTGGCTTCAAAAACTGCTTTAAAGAACATGAATGTGAGAACACAACCTTACCAAGAACGCCACTGGAAAGGAATAGAGAAGTTCCAGCACAATCTATGAAAAAGTCACGCTATGAGTGAGAATAGATGTGCTCGATATTCATTTGAATGTGGGAACTTTTGTACTGAAAGTTCGGGGAAAATCAATGGATTTTTTCCTGGATTGTACTGGATCTTTTCTGTATGAATCGATTGCGTCATTGTTGGATGCTGGCCTCCTGGGCTTGAATGTTACATCTGTATAACGCACAGCTTTCCATAAATGTGGGTAAGCAACATATTATACTATATGAACTATCACGACAGGTGAAGCACGTATAATCAGAATATCATGCAAATGTTCATTGTATTTCATAAATGCAACTTAAAAGGAAACATGAAGTGCTCCAAAATCTCCTGGTAGACAGATGCGTTGACCATGGACTTAATGAAGCACAGTGGACCAACAGCAGCAGATGACAGCTTTGAGGTTTTCATGAGCTGTAAGCCATATTCATCCCAATTATGACAAATCGTGGCTTGATCTATCTTGCTTTGTATGTAATGCAAAGGGCCCAGAAGGGTAACGGAGGGGCCACATGAGATCTGCCCCCCCACCTTTCCTTTCCCCCATTGCCGCTCGCATAAAGAGCTTTTATCAGTAATAGTTATGTTATATTGATTAAAGGGTTAATTTGTGATGTGACTCACGGTGGTGCTGAGTTTTCTTACAGGGCAGATTTGAGTGTCTCCTGATTGGTGGATCCGGCTTTGGCGGGAATTTGGTAAGAGATAAATGAGCGGTCATCCCGACAGAGGTGCTCAGTCCTGTGAAGAAAACGAGAGGATCACATCTCCCTCCCTCCCTCCCTTGTCACGGCCGTTTTGAGGGGCGTCACCCAGTTTGGGTGGACAGCTATTTAGTCTTGTGGGAGTCACCCAGAATGTTCTGGGCGGACAGTTGGTGGTTATTTGAGAAAATGGGAAGTTGATATTCAAGTTATGTAATTTTGAGTTGATATTTATATTTATGGTTTTATATGGTTAATTATTTAATAATTTATTTATTTATTTATTTAATAAAATCCCCTCAATAAACGGCCGTGACCTTTTTATCCAAAATGTTGTTTTTCTTTATTTGGGTTTGGGTGGTGGTGGTGGGGTCTCTATCCCATGAGTCTCTCTCATATATTAGTTTCACCTTTCAGGTTGCATTACTGAAATAAATGAACTTTGCACGATATTCCAATTTTTCGAGTTTCACCTGCATGTAAACTTTCACGCAATCCAGATTTACCTTGCAATTATGTAGCCTGTACAGCAGCACATGCCCTATGGCAGTGTTTCCCAAGCATGGGCCTCAAATACCCACAACAGGTCATGTTTTATTTATTTTTTATTATGGTCAGTGCATCAGGCACTACCACAAGTATCCTCAATTTAGGACCTATTGGGAATACTTGAGGATTGGGATTTGCAAACATTGCTCTATGATAATGTATTACCAAGATATTCTTCTCTAGAAGTAAGGTCATATGATTGAATAACCAAGGCATATGGTAGTATGTCCTATAGAGTTGTGTCACTCCACTGAACAACTCATAGCTTCAACCTATCATGCACAAGAGCTCTTAAAGGGGCTTCTCTGCAGAGTGCGGCTATCCCTACCTCTTTGTACAAAGCCATCCCAAGCAGCCTTCCTTCCACTTCACATCTATCTATTTCCCCACTTGATCTACAATACTATGGTCTGTGATGTCAAGCCAGGGGGCTGGGATTTCCCAGCAACTGATACTGCAAAGCCTCCAAGCATTGTAAGAGCAGGGCTATGATGTGGCGGTGTGGGCCGAATGGAATGGGAATGGAGACCTAAGCCAAGCCTACATCTGTAAAGAAACACAGCTCTATCACATCACAACATTATGAAATGCAGAGAAGCAGAGTGGACATAGGGGAATCTGTGTATGCAGAGCTACACAACTTCCAGTGGTGGTAAGTGGCAGCTGTACCTCAAAAACAGCGCGGAAACCATAAAGTACCAAATATCCTAAAACAAAAATAACCTCTCCAATCCCCCATCAATCCATCACAGATGCTCGGGTGCCAGAGATAACATGTGGTGCTGGTATGGAGCCAGTATTGCTAAATTGGTGAGTACTTGCTGAAATAAGATAAAAAAAGACGTAAACCACAGGAAGCTATTACATCCCAATGGGTCATCAATTCTTCTAGAATACAGCGTGAAGCATTTCCCCTCCATTTCCACCCTTCCTCAAAAGGTCACTTTTGCAATACATATAAAAAAAATTCAAGTAAAGAAAGAAACTAAAGTTTACAAGTTCCCCAAAGAACTGACACGACTTCCCATAAAAAATACTGCCATAGAATGCAGGCTACTGGATGTAGTTTATGGTGTAGCAGATGGAAGAGTTTGCTCTCTCCTCAAATAACAAATCTCAGCTTTTTGCTTTTCTACTGTTAGCTATGGAGTATCTGAAGAAAGAGGGCGAAGCAAAGAAACAAAAACACATAAAAAAATAGTATGCAAATTACAAATGTATGCGTTTTTATTTCCGTACTGGTCCAGGAAATTCTAAGCAAAGGATAGGGGATAAGCTGTCCGATCGGGGGGGGGGGGGGTGTCCCGCCGCTGGGGACCCTCACGATCTAGGCTGCAGCACTCCAGTCAACCGGTGCATAGAGCGAATTTCGCTTCGTGCCAGACGAGTGGCAATGCGGGGCCGGAGGCTCGTGACGTCGAGGCCACACCCCCTCATGACATCACAGCAAAGCCCCTCAATGCAAGTCTATAGGAGGGGGGCGTGATCCATCACGCCCCCTCCCATAGACTTGCACTGAGGGGTGTGGCCGTGACATCACAAGGGGCATGGTCATGACGTCACAAGCCTCCGGCGCTGCACCCGATGCCTTTAACATGTTCACATGTACCCCTTTAACATGTTCACAGTACTATGGTAATAAGGGATTCCATGTACCCTAGGGATGTTTCCCTTTAACTGAAGATGGAATCATGGGATTATTTATAGTTATGTATGAGTACATATTACAGAATCCTACAATGTGAATGGATATTAATGATCAGTAACGATTCAATAAATTGATTGTCAATGGCCCATTATAGTTTGTCAGGTAATGGGAAAGGTTTGTTGTCCGCAGTGGGATATAAATGGTATTCGGATGATTTAATAATGAACACTATCACTCACATGGTTGGTTGTGAAAGATTGTATAAAGTATAAATGGCCATCCTATGATCTATATTGGACTGTAAAATAATCCATGTTTAATACTAATGGGGCATTATCCAGTGTAAATGCAGATGAACACATCTCAGTATCTGAGTAGTTATATTCTGGTTATGATCCTCTCAGCTATTACAGAAGTATTAGACCTAAGTTCAGATGCAGAAGAGAATGATGATTTATCGCCATTGTAACTTATTCATTAATTTCCTATAACACAATAATCGGCAGCCTGAGATATACATCTGGGGGGAAAAAAAGTAAGCAAAAATAGTCTCGGACTGTGCTATTCTGTGACAAGGAACACATAGATATTTAAGAAATATCAGGAATAGCTTTAGGAATATGGATCCTCTTACAGGGGAGGGGGTGTAGCCAGGGGAAGGGAGGCAGCTGTGCCAAGAAGGTTTTCTGTGTCTGTCAGTGTAGTGTCCAGTGCATGGAGGCACTACCAGGAGACAGGTCAGTACATCAGGAGACGTGGAGGAGGCCATAGGAGGGCAACAACCCAGCAGCAGGACCGATACCTCCGCCTTTGTGCAAGGAACAGCAGGAGGAGCACAGCCAGAGCCCTGCAAAATGACCTCCAGCAGGCCACAAATGTGCATGTCTCCACTCAAATGGTGTTAAACAGACTCCATGGGGGTGGTATGAGGGTCCAACGTCCACAGGTGGAGGTTGTGCTTACAGCCCAACACTATGCAGGACGTTTGGCATTTGCCACAGAACACCAAAATTGGCAAATTCGCCACTGGCACTCTGTGCTCTTCACAGATGAAAGCAGGTTCACTCCGAGCACATGTGACAGATGTGACAGAGTCTGGAGACGCCGTGGAGATTGGTCTGCAGCCTGCAACATCCACCAGCATGACCGGTTTGGCAGTGGGTCAGTAATGGTGTGGGGTTGCATTTCTTTGGGGGGCCGCACAGCCCTCCATGTGCTTGCCAGAGGTAGCCTGACTGCCATTAGGTACCGAGGTGAGATCCTCAGACCCCTTGTGAGACCATATGCTGGTGCGGTTGGCCCTGGGTTCCTCCTAATGCAAGACAATGCTGGACCTCATGTGGCTGGAGTGTGTCAGCAGTTCCTGCAAGAGGAAGGCATTGATGTTATGGACTGGCCCACCCGTTCCCCAGACCTGAATCTGTTTGAGCACATCTGGGACATCATGTCTCACTCCATCCATCATGTTGCACCACAGACTGTCCAGGAGTTGGCGGATGCTTTAGTATAGGTCTGGGAGGACATCCCTCAGGAGAACATTCGCCACCTCATCAGGAGCATGCCCAGGCATTGTAGGGAGGTCATATGGGCACGTGGAGGCCACACACACTACTGAGCCGCATTTTGACTTGTTTTAAGGACATTACATCAAAGTTGGATCAGCCTGTAGTGTGGTTTTCCACTTTGATTTTCAGTGTGACTCCATATCCAGACCTCCATGGGTTGATAAATTTGATTTCCATTGATAATTTTTGTGTGATTTTGTTGTCAGCACATTCAACTATGTAAAGACGAAAGTATTTCATACGATTAGTTCATTCATTCAGATCTAGGATGTGTTATCTTAGTGTTCCCTTTATTTCTTTGAGCAGTGTACTACACATATGTTTGTATCCTTTTCTCTTTTTTTTTTTCCTGGGGGGGGGAGACACAGATGTGCAAAACACATCTTTATGTACCCCGAGGCTATGTTCTTATGATG
The DNA here is from genome assembly GCF_029499605.1 of Hyla sarda. Classification (NCBI taxonomy): domain Eukaryota; kingdom Metazoa; phylum Chordata; class Amphibia; order Anura; family Hylidae; genus Hyla; species Hyla sarda. The sequence goes on from NC_079200.1 coordinate 46,868,321, forward strand.
GAATGTCTGCATGGAAAATTTCTGTGTGGACATTCCACTGACAACAGAACCCATGGAAATGCAACTTCCAAGAGATGGCAATGCAGATTACGGAATGGGGATTTCTGCAGTAGATGTTTCTAATTCAATTCCGCCATGTGCACACTCCAGCAGAGTCCCATTGAGATATATATATATATATATATATATATATAATCTTTTTTTTTTTTGGGGGGGGGGGCAGTGCCACACTACCTCTTTGTGCTGGATAAAGAAGACAACAGCTCTGTCGTAAGGGGGGAAAGCAGTCCATGCAAGACTATATTTTAGTTAGCACTATATTAAATTAGCACATATTTACACTGAACTGCTTTCTGAGCTGCATGAATGATGAATACTTTTTAATTATCAGTTGAACAGTAAACAAATAGCGATAATTCATGGCGGTCACGTCGTGGAGACTGGTATCAGACAACGGATTAGGAAGCAAATCATTTACATTCTAGGCTTTCTTCTATGTTTGCAAAAGTTCCAAACACAAAATGTATACTGTAAGTGGTATCCCAAAAACAAAATCAGTATGGTTTGCGTAGCATGGTTAACATAAAGATGCCGCAGAGAGAGTAGTTTATATTATGTTCACACATTATGGATTTGCCTAAGGAGGACCCTCAAATAAAAAGATTGATCAAAGCATACAACCCCTTTGATGTGTTTGATGCCTTATAGGGGACCTGTCAGGTGCTCCATGCCAGGGTATTTGGAAGGGCTAACCCGCTTTGATGCACTGCTTCTTCAGATAATTCAAATCATTTACATTCAACTATGTATTTACATGAAGCTATACCAAAACTGCTGCAATATACCTTCTTAGTTAAAGAACTTGTGCTCTTTCTCTTACCTCACTGTCTTTTTAATCAGAGAGTAGAGCAGGTTAGGATGAGGGCTTCCTGGCTGGAATACCCGTAACCATAAAAATGCTGACTTCTGGCTTGCAGCGCTAACCCAGGGATGATATAATGAAGGCTTTCTTTTTTCAGTGGTTTTGATTTCACACATACAAAGAAACTGGTGTATGCCGTGGGCAACGGGTTTCAAAGGGATTCCCCTTCTTCATCAGGTCCGATTAATTTAGACTTGACTAAGAAGGGGGATCCCTTTGAAACTCGTTGTCTACAGCATACACCAGTTTCTTTGTATGTGTGAAATAAAAAACACTAAAAAGAAAGCCTGTATTATGTCATCCCTGGGTTTGCGCTACAAGTTAGAAGTCAGAATTTAATGGCATACCCTCATCCCAACCTGCTCCACTCATTCCTACACCGTTATGCCAAATAGTACCCACAGCAAGCTGCTCCCAGAAACCGTATTACTTTACAATAAGCGCTAAACAGTGTTGTGCCTGCTTGTGCAACACAACAAGGTGAGCAGTTCCTATATTCTACTGTTCTTTACACTTTTCCTATTACTTCACTATGAGTGCCTTTTTTTTTTTGTCTTTCCTTATTCTTTATAGGCATACTCTAGTGGATAATTTTTTTTTAAATCATCTGGTGCCAGAAAGTTAAAAACATTTGTAAATGACTTATTTAAAAATCTTCCAGTTCTCATCAGATGCTGTATGCTCCACAGGAAGTTCTTTTCTTTTTGAATTTCTTTTTTGTCTGACTACAGTGCTCTCTGCTGACACTACTGTCCGTGTCAGGGACTGTCCAGAGTAGGAGCAAATCCCCATAGCAAACCTCTCCTGCTCTGGACAGTTCCCGACATGGATAGAACTTCCTCTGGAGCATATAGCAGTTCATAAGTACTGGAGGGATTAAGATTATTATATAGAAATAATTTAAAAATCTGTTTAACTTTCTGGCACCATTTGATTTAAAAAAAAATAGTTTTTCACTGGAGAACTCCTTTAATCAGAAAATAAGAGTTTTGGTTGGGTATTTTTTACAACACAAAAACTCCATATCAAAATTGTTTTCCAGATTAAGTTAATGGCACCATGAAGATGCACTATGCCTTTAAGTCCTATTTTTTTTTATTTTTATTTTTTACTGTTCCAATTTGGGTCCTATATTGTACCTGTTTTTCTTCTTCATTTTGCTACATGTTGTCCATTTTACACCTGGTTTTGATAACTGTTTTGCAAAAAGATTAAAGGAGAACTGCAGCATAAATGTTTTAAGTCCCCCTGTGCCTGGGCTGCAAAAACATAAAAAACAAAGTTTAACTCAACTTCGTATGTTCTCCCGTTGACTTCTGGCTTCTTAGGTTTGAAACATCATAGTGCAGGCAGCATATCACCAGCCGCAGCGATGTCCCGCTTCGGCCAGTGATAGGCTGAGCGCACCTGGGCCTCACCTTCTCCCTGCTGCCCGGGCTCCTTACATGACAGTGCGCTCAGCCTATCACCGGCCGAGGCGGGACATCTCCTTTAACTATTTTTTGGCAGCATTTGTAATGTTGCTGAAATACAGATGACAATGGAACAAATTCAAATCTGATAAAACATGCTGCATACTGGAAAGTAAATATGTGTATAGAATAACACTGTATAGCAATGTGAATGCATTTTTTTTTTCATAAAAAATATGTATCCAAAATTATACTCTGCTGGCAATCATGGTATGAAAGAACAATTGGGTATAAATCAGGCCTATCTGCTTGGCTTCCTCCCTAGAAGTAATCTACAATTTATCTACATCAACTCCTTGGCCCAGGCCATGTTTGCTGCTGGAAATGAGATGGGTGCGTGGATAGTCACAAAACATTCCCATAAAACAAAGTGGTTCCTAATAACTATTTATGAGCTCACAAGGTTTTCAGAGTCACCGAGGTTTTCCCGTCACCTAGAATGGCAAGCTATATTCTGAATATTTATCGTGTTTTTCATCATCATATAAATCTGTAAATTAAATTTTTCCTAAAGCTCTTAAACTCAAGTCTCTTAAAAGTCATGTACAGCGCACTTCCTACTAAATAAGATGGCACAATATCTCAATGCTGTGCTATGAGACACTGAACAAATACGAATGCATTGTCATTAGTTGCCAGAAAATTGAAATGAGATGGTAGTCAAACCTCGCTTCAAGCCATAATATAGCTCTATCAGCCGTGCGCCTCGTAGACTGAGAACATTCTATCAAGAGACCTTGAGGACTTTACAATAGTTCAGAGAAAAGAATAACTGAGAAATGTATTCCATTGGATTATTGTTTAAAGGGGTTGTATAGTTTAGTAACATCTGTCTGTTACAAGGACAGCAAGTTAATTTCAGTGAAATTACAATACAATACTTCTGCGGCCATGACACTGCAGGTGATTGTAACACTTCAAGTCAAATTCCCTCAACATAGATTACAGTATTTTTTGCCATATACTGGGGGGGAAAAGTTGGTGCGTCTTATACGGCGAATACACACACCTATCGCGGCGGTCCCTGCGGCCATCAACGGCCGGGACCCACGGCTAATACAGGACATCACCGATTGCGGTGATGCCCTGTATTAACCCTTCAGATACGGCGATCAAAGCTGATCGCTGCATCTGAAGGGAAAGTGACACTAACCCGGCTGCTCAGTCGGGCTGTTCGGGACCGCTGCGGTGAAATCGCGGCGTCCCGAGCAGCTTACAGGAAACTAGGAGGGACCTTACCTGCCTCCTCCATGTCTGCTCTGTGCCGGGATCCCCTGCATGGCCGGCGCTCTCCTTCGACGTCATCACGTCGTCGCGTATGCTGTCCCATCATCCAATAGGAGCGGCGTGTGTAGCAACGTGATGACGGCGACGGAGAGCGTGGATCCCGGGGAAGAAGACATCCGGAACGACGGGGACACCACGGGGATGCGGCAACAGCGATATAGCAACATCCAGGGCAGCGGTGACGGGTCCGGAACGGTGAAGACACGTGAGTATTACCTCCTATCCAGTGGTCTTCAACCTGCAGACCTCCGGATGTTGCAAAACTACAACTCCCAGCATGCCATGCTGGGAGTTGTAGTTTTGCAACATCTGGAGGTCCGTAGGTTGAAGATCACTGTTGGGTTCAGAATCTTTTTTTTTCTAGATTTTGCACCTTTAAAATTGGGTGGGTCTTATATGCCAGTGCGTCCTATAGAGCGAAAAATATGGTATATCTTAACCATGGTAATAACTACCAAGGTAACAGCCAAAGGAGCTGCAAGGGGCCCAACAAGAAAATAGGCCAATCTCCACTCACACACACGAGGTACAGATAGAGCCCCATTACACAGGGAGATTGTTGGCTGACAATGTGTAATAAGGGCAGCGATCAGCAGAAAAGTAAACAAAATGTTCCTTTGTCAACTGATCAGGTCATTTCAATGTGCCACTAATGCCGAATATGGGAGGGGATGTGCGGCTGATGAATCAAAGATTTCAGGCCAAATTAACACTAATGAATCAGTCAGCACTAGGACAGTGCAGACATCGCCAGTCCCCATAGGCTAGGATTACATATGTTTGGCATCCTGCAAACATAATTCCAGCCTTAATTTCGATGCAACTGATGCCACAACTGATGGCAAAATGCAATACTTGTCATCAGTTGTGTAGCATCCGGCGTCCATTTTTTCTGAATGCCGGAAGGGGAAATGCGGCAAGATGCGTTCCCCTATCTGGTGCCAGTTCGGCAAGTCCAATCATCCGGCGTCCAGACTGAGAAGCTGGATGATTATGAACTGTCCCATTCAAATTAATGGAATCAGTTCACGGTGCACACCGGAAGGAAACGCTGCCGGACAACTGATATATGTAAAGGAAACCACAAAGTATTCCACGCTATATTACCCCCCCCCCCCCCAAAAAAAAAAAAAAAGAATGAATAAGTTCAGCTTAGGAATTCGGCAATGTGAAAATAAGAGCCTAAGATATACATGTTCGGCCTAGGATATATATGTCTATCTCTCGATGAACTGATACGAAATCATTAAAATAATGATCGATTCACAACGACCTGCTAACATGCCAACAGTATAAAAAAAGAATAATAATAAAATCAAGGATGGATTTTTTTTTCACACATGATGAAAAACAGTTGCCTATTTTAAAAGACTGTACAGAAATCCTATTGCGGCACAGAAAAAAAAAACTGGTACAAATTTGCACAGGTAGAGTGAAATACAGTAGCAAACAAGTGGAAGAGAGTTTAACAAATCTTATCCACATGCTGAGGAAATTATCTTTTCCAAAACTTCCCCTTCGTGTTGACTTCTATAGCAATGGAATTTGTCTGCATAGTGCGGCATAGAGCTTCCAACGCCAAAGAAATTATTGTGGCCACCCACGATGTATGGTGGGACAAAGGGGTGTAGCAGTGTAGGTGGAGGGGCAAGATGGTATTAACCCCTGGGGCAAGGTGTTGTTAACCCCTAATGTTCATGACACCAGAGTGGTTTTTGGGTACTGGAACCACACCAACGGTATCTCCGCTATTCCAATGGCTAGGCAGTGAAATGAGAGAGTGCACAACCAAGTTATGGTTTAATGGAGGCTTTACTGAGTTCAGATAGATGTTATTATCTTCACAGCTAGGCCAGAATCCCAGAGAGGTGGCCAGGAACACAGAAGGACCTCACAGCTTGCTGGGACCAATTAGACTTGTGATAGACTTTAGAATCTTGACTTTAGGCTGGACTTGACTATAGGTAGGGACAGCAGACATAGACTTTAAAATCTTGACCTTAGACTGGACTTGACTATAGATAGTAGTGACAGAAGACATAGACTTGAATTACTGGAATGACTGTAGATTGGAGGCCTTCCAAGTGCCCTCTGGGTAACATCATGTGACAACATGAACATAACATGTGACATCTCACAGGTCCTTTAGATTACCTTTCACACGTCCTTTATACTAACTTTACATTAATACACTGACTACAATCCTATGACAATAAATGACAGTATAGTAACAGCAGGGGAGACGTTGCGGGAGAGCCCCCAGGTCACTGAGGGACTCAATCTGACAGGGCCTAATTGTAGTGCAGGACCATGTCCTGTACTGGGACATTGCATTATCTTTCTAATTCTTTCAGCAAAATGCATGAGGGATACATTGCTGTGTGAAGGAAAGCAATATCTGATTGATTCAGTATTGCGAACCTCCGCCTGGTATCCTTTTACATTACTCTTTGAGGGTAGGGTCAAACGTAACGGTTCCACAGCGTATTTTATGTTGCAGATCCACGTGGGGACCTGACCCATAGTGTGCCTCCAGCTGTTGCCCCACCTTGCTCTGCCCCCTGGCCTGCCTGCAGCGGCTATCCGCTGATCTGAGCAGCCACACAGGGGCCAGCGTCACCATGCGCATGCGTAGTGTACTCAGACATCACGGCTGTGTGGCTGCTCGGAGCAGCGGGTTGCCGCTGCGAGCAGGCCCAGGGGGTGGGGCATGGTAGAGTGGGGTGAAGAAATTTTGGGGGTGGGCGGCAAAAGCTGGAAGCACACTATGGGTCGGGTCACCAGCGAATCCGCAGCGTAAAATACGATCCGTTACGTTTGACCCTACCCTGAAGAGACAAACCTAAAAAACTAAGGGGGAGATATATCATTGCCTTTCTGACATTTTTGTTGGCTGTAACTTAGTGCAAAATTTTTGCCTAGTTAGTTTTCGAGAAAAATACAAAAGAGACAATTTTGGCAAACGGGACTGTGAAAGGCAGGGCTTCGTTCTTGACTGTGCAGGGGATGAGATTTATTAACTGGGTCTTTTTTTAAAAGGTACAAAAATAATGTGCAAACATAAAAAAAAAAAAAAAAAAAAAAAAGCTAATTCATACCACTTCTGCCTTGCCTTACAAAAATTATATCGTACACATCCTACAGCTAGTCCTGAGGTGATTTTTCATTTCAAGTCTGTGCGCCGTTTTGATAAATTTAAGCTTAAGCCAAAAACACACATACAAAAAAAAAAAAAGGCTGTGAAGAGGCTGCACAGAGACACATAAGGGGAGATTTATTAAAACCTGTCCAGAGGAAAAGTTGCCCAGTTGCCCATAGCAACCAATCAGCTCGCTTCTTTCATTTTTAACAAGGCCTCTGCAAAATGAAAGAAGCGATCTGATTGGTTGCTATGGGCAACTGGGCAACTTTTCCTCTACACAGGTTTTGATAAATCTCCCTCACTGTGATAAATCTCCCCCTAAAAGATTTCACGTTCCTTGGTTTCTTCCGTTTCCATGCAGTGTTTCCCAATCAGGGTGCCTCCAACTGTTGCAAAATTACTACTCCCAGCATGCCCCGACAGCCAAAGGCTGTCGGGGCATGCAGGGGGTTGTAGTTTTGCAACACCTGAAGTCACCCTAGTTGGGAAACACTCAGTTTAACCCCGCAATGCAACTCGAGCCGGTACAAAATTGTGCAATCAACAAATGACACAGACTCATCTTGTCGTGTTAGTCTGAAAGAAAGAAGATCAATGGCTTCCCGTGAAAATCATGATCAAAGAGGTGAGAAAAAGACTCAGGAATGCAAGTGTCACCTGTCACATGACTTGCACAATGCCGAGCTTTGAAATACTTTTAACATTCCAAAGCTGGGCTCGATCATAAGTGATGATCTATGGTGCCCTAGTTGCACAGTCATATGTAACCCCCCCCCCCCCCCCCCACACTCCAAAGAACCAACAAACAAACCTTAACCTAGCGTATAATAAAAAAAATAAACACATTTCTTCTTTGTGTTTTATTCATTTCTTCATCATCACTAGAGATGGGCGAATCGAAGCTGATGAAGCCGAATTCGTTCAGAATTTCATGAAAAATTTGATTCAGAACAAATCTGAATTCCCTTGCGCTTTGTTGTAACGAATCGCTTCATTCACTACATTTTGTGCAGGCTGGGGGGCTAAAATGACGGCTTCACATGTGAGGACATTGGGCAAGGAAGTCTGGGAAGGTGGGTAGGCGGGATCCCCCTGAATCACATGGCAGCATGCAGCCTATCAGCAGCCAGCCAGCCCTGTGATGTCACAGCCCTATATATTCGGCAGCCATTGCCGAAGACGGGCATTTCTGAGAGCAGAGACTGTGTGTGCGCACTAATCATTTGTTCTGGCTAGATAGAGAGAGAGCAGACAATGTGTGGTCACTAATCAGCGTTACTGACAATACAGATCAGTACAGGGGAAATCTATTGACCTCAAGCCCGCATCACTGCAGGCAGGCAGGCAGGGAGAGTTTATAAGTTGTTTCATAGTCTGCCAATTGAGATCATGACAGGAAGCACTCCCCATTCAAAGACTGCAAGCAACCATAGTACTTCCAGACTCTGTCATTGTGGCGCTCTGTGATAGTGATTCTAATAGCGACATCTCTAACCTGCATGTCATATTGAATAACAGTATTATTTCACTAATCCAGCACCCACCCTATGTGTGTTATGGCAAGGCAAAGTGTTCTACACCCCTATTGAGGCTTTCTGTAGCCTGGAAATAGCCATTTTTAATAGCAATTCGCTGTGAATATATTCGCATTGAACCAAATTTTTTCTGAAAATTTGACGAATCAGCAGAATAAAATTTTTGAAAAATTCGCCCATCTCTAATTATCGCCCATCAACAGTTAAGAGTATTCTTGTTTACAAGCAAAGGTTAAGGGAATATGTCAGCTCCAGGGCCTGATTAAGAGCATCATGGGCCTGGTGCTGAAGATTGTGATGGGCCTTTTTATCAAAGTATATAAAATGAAAACCCCTTTAAGTACGTAAGTACACAGCACATTAGGTAGGCAGTATAAATCCCCCCACATGAGGTTGTAGTTCCCCCACATTAGGTTGGCAGTATAGTTTCCCCACATTAGGTTGACAGTATAGTTCCCCCACATTAGGTTGGCAGTATAGTTCCCCCATATTAGGTTGTAGTTCTCCCACATTAGGTTGGCAGTATAGTTCCCCCCACATTAGGTTGGCAGTATAGTTCCCCCCACATTAGGTTGACAGTATAGTTCCCCCCACATTAGGTTGGCAGTATAGTTCCCCCACATTAGGTTGGCAGTATAGTTCCCCCCACATTAGGTTGGCAGTATAGTTCCCCCCACATTAGGTGCAGTATAGTTCCCCCCACATTAGGTGCAGTATAGTTCCCCCACATTAGGTTGGCAGTATAGTTCCCCCACATTAGGTGCAGTATAGTTCCCCCACATTAGGTGCAATATAGTTCCCCCACAATAGGTTTGTCGCGGGCGCCGGTCGGTCTGTGCGGGCCATTTGTGGGGGCCGCCAGGCCTATTTTAATGTAGGGGCCTGGAGCCCCTACGTTAATCCGGCCCTGGTCAGCTATACATCATGCATTGAGCTCAAGTGTCAAAGAAAATTACAATTTTAGGGACACGTCCCCAAGGACTGCCCTAAACTAGAGACTACTTAACTAAATTATTAAAACTTAACTTTTATTATAACCACTAAATTATAAATTGTGCTTTTGGTACCATAGTGAAAAAATGTTAAAAAGTCCGGTCATCCACAGTGTGACTACAACATAGGTCAAAATTGCCCATATGTCTTGTGATCAGTATCACAGTGGAAAGGTCTAGTTAAGCCAGACAGTGTCGCCACCACTGACTAGAGAAAACCCCCACCCTGTTAGAATCTTGCTATAGTGTCACTAGGATGCCGATTTATAAAAACATTATAGCCCCTCCTGCTGACGTTTCGCCAGTGTACCCTGGCTTTTTCAAAGAAGTGAGGTCCTCATTTTTTCACTATGGTACCAAAAGCACAATTTATAATTTAGTGGTTATAATAAAAGTTAAGTTTTAATAATTTAGTTAAGTAGTCTCTAGTTTAGGGCAGTCCTTGGGGACGTGTCCCTAAAATTGTAATTTTCATTGTTTTGCCCTGAGACACTTAGGAGTATTTGCTTGGTTTCAAGTGTCAAAGAAGCTGTGCTGAGCCGCAGGATGCATGCCTTCTCCCTCCCCCACCCCTCCCTGTCCTAAAGGATTTGTCCACCATTGGGTGATTATAGTATGTACCTGCCAGACAGTAATGGACATGCTTAGAAAGGAGCCATGCTTGTCTTGGGGCTAAATGGTTTACCATAATGCTGTGGCTATCGTTTTGTGAAATGGCTATTTTATGTTGGAATTTGTTCCTTCAAACTACGAGTCCCATGATTCCTTGTTTGTAAGTGTGAGGTCACTTTTCTTGGTCCCACAAATCAGCCACCCCATCCATTGAAACACACCTGTGGTCCCTTTCATGCAATAGACCAGTGTTTTTCTGACCAGGGTGCCTCCAGCTATTGCAAAGCTGCAATTTTTGCAGAATGATCTACCCATTGCATCGCTCCACCCATTGTAGCAGACAGGCTCCCACTGAACACCTGACTAGTGATGTTATGTCTCGCACTGCACTGTGACCTACAGTCCCTGTAGCACAGTCAAATAAAAATAAATGCTGGAATACCCCTTTAAAGGATTTGTGTACAGGGCTTGTCTTCCAGCATTGAGCTGTGCACATCAGTCAGTCAAAGCAGGGAGGGTTGAGGGAGGGAGGAGTCATGCATCCTGCGACTCAGCACAGCTTCTTTAAAACATGAACCTTAAGTGTGATCTATAACTGTCAGATTCCCTTTAAAAACCAGACCTGACCTAAAGCTGCACACACAGCTGACCATTGGTGGGCAAACATGCCCCTGATGATTTACTAAGAGTACATTCTAATGTATGGGACATACCCACAGGAAATAGATGTTTGCAGTAAGATGTGCATTAGTAAAGCTGCACTAAATTTTGTGACTTTTGGGGCAGTGTACAATTCTTCTGAAGACAAAAATCTAAAATGGTGCTTAAGATTTTGCTGCCTATGGACTTTAATGGGTATCAAATCTGTAGCAGAAAATATGCACGTGTGAACTGACCCTTAGAGTGTATAAACATGAAGAGTTTCCTGCACATATTTGATGTGAAGATTTAAAGCTGCAGATTTGGAGCTGTGTTTAGGTGAACAGGTTTACCCATGAAATCTGCAGCTTCAAATTTAATATGCACAGGATACTTTAGGTGCGAATAGACCCTTAATGCGTGAAAAAAAAAATATATATATATATATATATATATATATATATACTACTCAGTACCTAATTTTGACCATGTACATCTAGTTTTTATGTCTCTATCACCTATAGTTATTATAAAACTCCCTCTTTTCATTAGCTCACAGTGTTAGAAATCCTCTCAGGGGAAGGGGCGTGTCCCTTCTTGTGGTGGTGGGAGGTGATTGGTGGGTCTGCTAATGCAGCCTTGTCCATCAGTCATCTCTTGTCCATGATTTATGGACAAGCCTGATGCTGCTGCAGGACTGGTTAGTGTCCCTGTAGGTATGGGGACCCCTAGTGGTGGTATTTTCAGGAGCCGTTTTCTTTATTATATTTTCAAAAAATTTTCTTCAACCATATTACAAAAGGTCTTTCATTTTCATTCATAACAACATATAAATAGTTTTTGGATCGGACAGTGCCCATTTAAACTTCACAGTGGAGGATTTTGCTGAATAAGAGGCAAAATTCACAGATTTTATTGCAGATTTTACTTGCCCATTGCAGGCAACAAATCTGCAACAGAAACGGACACGCTGCAAATTTAGAAATCCATATTGTAGGTCAATTTCTGTGTAAAAGAAATATGCAGCATGTGCATGAATTGGTAAAACTTTATCCACGCGCATGGTACTGTAATCCATGTCCACATGAACATTTCTGCAACATTTGAGCTTACAGCCCCTAACAGATCATATTTACCACTTTTCTAGGGTAGTACACAGCCATATTAGTTACATGAGAAAAGCTCAGATAATCTCAGCCGTAATGGTGTGTCCAATTCATGGTCAAATTGTAGCATCTCAAACTCGAAAATAGTAAAAACACGAGAAGTGAGTTTGGTCGCCACTGGTCTAAGCAATTCTTTGCAAAATGAGCACAACAGGTGTACATATATCTCTTCTATCTCCTGAAGTAATAACACTTAACTACATTCTGCCACTTCTGTTCACTGGTACAGTGACTAAGCTTTATTAAAGCAAGGTCAATTAAAGCAAGGTCAATAGAGAGTTAAGTCTCTGGCACTCCACTAGTTAATTAGCAAAACCATGTAAGTACTACGGACTAGCTGCTGGCAGCTGTAGCTCCCGCATGCTGCTACTCTGGCGGTGCTCTACGATAACATTAAAAGTATTCACATAGCAATGTATACAGACAAAAAGAAGATTGTGGCACTCACCAATTAGTAGCCATATTTCTTCTTTTATTGAGTTTTTTCCTTGCTTAGCAGGTATAACAAAGGCAGAGGGGAGCGACTGGGGCAGAGGGGGAGGGATTTCAGAAGATGATGACTGCTTCTCACCGCTAGGTTTTCTCCGACCCGAGGAAGCACTTTGGTGGTGAGAAACGGTCACTGATGTTCAGAAGATGATGACCGTTTCTCGCCGCTAGGGCGCTTCCTCGGGCCAGAGACCCGAGGAAGTGTCCTGGCAGCAAGAAATGGTTGTCGGTGTTTAGAAGACGATGACCGTTACTCAACGCTAGGACGCTTCCTCAGGTCAGAGACCCGAGGAAGCGTCCTGGCAGCAAGAAACGGTCCTCGGTGTTCAGAAGACGATGACCATTTCCCGCCACTAGAGCACTTTCTCAGGTCAGAGACCTGAGGAAGTGTCCCAGCTGCGAGAAATGGTTGCTGCCTTCTGAACCCCCTCCCTCGCACACATCACTTCCCTGCCTTTGTTGTACCCGCAATAAACAATAAAAAATAAAACACAATAAAAAAAGAAATATGGCTACAAACCTTTTTGCGTACATCCATAAAACAAGACTGTACAATCCCTTTATGTAGCGGGTGGGCACCCTGCAAGCCACAGGAGGTCGTGAAATGTGCCTCTTAACTGCCGGACATGAAGTATTATTTTTCTTGTCCCAGCAGAATGACACATTGGTAGAACAAAAGTCCTCACACCTGGATCCAGATGTGACAAAATGACCTAAAGGAGTATAGTATACATATTTCAATAGGATTACAATGGTCTTGGGCTGAAATAATGCTTTATACATTGAATTTAAGATTATTTTTGCCAAAAAAATAACACAACATAGCTGAGAAAATGTACATATTGTAAAGCTCCATGGATGCCATTAACTCTGCAGACATCTGTTTCTCAATCATATGGTAGGCAAGATATCACATTTGTCCATAATGTTGGCAATATAGCACACAGATTGTCTGATAATGTAGGATAACACATGCACAACTAGTTTTGGCTATTCTCAGTGATACATACACTCTATTACTATCAGCAATGCTAATACAGGATCAATTTCATACCGTACACATGAAATCTTATAGTCTTTTTATCCATTTTATCCTTTCAGACCTGGTACCCTTTATTTTTAGAGAATAAAGCAAGGAAAAGATTAAAGGCAGGGCTGATAACTAAATAAACCATATACTATCAGGAAAGGTATAGTTTTCAAAGGATCCTTTGATAGAAGAACTAACATGGTATGATGCAAGTAGACATACAGGAAAAGCAGGTATGAAAAAGAATTCGGAAAAGTTAACTCACTGGAACTAAATGATTAAAAAGGCAAATAAATATGATAATTTGTATACTACGAGCGACACATTCCACAGACTTCTGCTAGACTAAAGTGATGTAAGAGAATAAGTAATAACACTCACGGTGGAGAAATTGTGTGGGCCACAGGCCTCTCCCCGATATCTACAAGAAAGCAGCATGTCCTCAAGCTGGTGACCCAGTCTGTCCATGAATCCAACACTGATCCCATCAAAGTCCCGAGGTGGCAGAAAAAGCCGGAAATCGGCCAGTTTCTGGAACCACTTCTGTTTGTCCTCGGGCAGTAACTCCGATAAAAGTGGACGAGCTGTACGGTTGGCCAGGAGGAGGCCCAACCAGTAACCCGCAAAATAGAGATCGCTTTTGCTGAGACGGTGAAATCTTACAGGGTTGTTGTTGCAAAGGGTGACAGCTGGAAAGGCCAGTTCCTTGCTCCATTCCAGTTGTACCCGTGTGTGAGATGGAAAGGACAACCAGTAAAGCAACCTGTTGGATGACCAAGACAGTAAGAGTCCCAACGATGTGAAGAAGGCAAGGAACCAAAATGCTCTTCGCTGAAATGCCAACCTTGGTGAGCATATGTATTTTAGGCCATGCAGCTTGGTGTGCTCTAAAGTGGGCAACAATAAGGCACGGCGTTGTTGTGTCTGGGTATAACATCTGGGTGGCACTGTCTGGGCATCTCTTCTGACTGCACCTGAGGGGCAGCTGCCAGCTGGAGCCCGGATCCTCTCTTCTCGAGTCATGACACACCCCCAGGGACTCACCAGCAGGGGGGCATCTCGCACTGGGCATCGGCAGCACAGCTGGGTACCACCACCCCCTCATTCATTCAGTCAAAGGAATGCCCAGACTGCTAGCTAAAATGCAATAGCCCAGCAAGACCCAAGCTGGCTGCTAGACCAGAGGCAAAGTTGGCATGGCACGTTAGTCAGTATCACAGCCAGAAAACTAAGTGAACCCTCTTCTCTACCCCAGTATAATATATCTCGCTGTCTCCGTCTTAAATGTTCATCCTTACTTACGCATCAATCTTATAGGCAGAAGAGCAAAAAAGTAATGACAGTCATTTTAACGCTCCATGCCTCCCTTTGTAAATCAGAAACAGAAACCTCCTTAGAACCAATGTACGATAATAACACACAAGCAACTAGTTGTCTCCCACACACTTCAGAGAGGGAAAGACATTTCTCCTTTTCTGGGAAGCCAGATTGCCATGACAGTGAGAAGCATTTAGAGCTCGAGTGAAAGAGTAGAAAAATCTCCTATTTTTTTCTTTTCTTCTGCCAACCTTCAGAGCCGGTAAACTATTGGAAAAACGAACCCTAGATTGACTATCCTAGCACTAAAAAAATACATGTGCCATCTCCTACCACAGCTTCTCCAGGTAATTTATGGCTCTTCCTTAGAGATGCTTTCCAGGCATGAAGTACTACCGGCTACAGAAGCATCATCCTGTCCATTTTGCAGGTCACCAGAGAAATACTGAAGCATATCATCTTCTATGGCATCTTTCACTTTCTGTGTTCCTCAAGGATCAACCATCTGGTCCAGAATTCTAGTAGACCAGCCATGACAACATCGGAGCGTCTTAGTTCTTCTATAATACTATCTCCCAATGTTTAACAGGAAGCTTTGCAGTGAGAAGCTGCTACTGGTAATGTCAAGGCTTGAAAGGTTGAAAACTTGGCACCAACGTCTCTGCTCTTCGGCTGATCACCCTCGACACATTGCGTAGTCCTGTGCACTCAGTCAGAAGCCACCAGAGATAACGTCGCAGGATTATCCAATAGTTGTATCCAGATCACTCACTGCACTTTCCATCCAACAAACTTTAAAAATCCAAAGCGGAGATGGGCTGGGTGAATTCAGCACTGCGGACAGCTCCGTCAGCATCAGGTCCTCATCACCAGCCGATGCAGAGCCCTTGCCTTCCCAGTATGAGATGTGTTCCCCAGACGGACAGATAGCACTCACAGCCTCTGTCAATTAAGTGAGCACTTGATGTTATTGAGGTGCAGTGATGCACATCTTGCCTACAGGGCAGTGATCCAGTGTGAAAGTCCGTCTTGCTAAGTTGTTACAAAGAGCTGGCACATCATGTGTCCCCCGCTCGCCGTCTCTGCTGCACACAGGCATCTCTATTTGTGCACCAGTGCAATCCTGCATTACCGTATTTCTCTCAGTACAACAGTGAGCTCGGAATTACCAACAAGTCTAGAAGAGCAGCACTTTGACTTGATTCCGAGCTCCAGAAAGCACAGCACACAGCAAGTATCATCAGATTCTGGCTTTTATTTTTGTTGATCTTACATTTCAGGAGTCAAATACAACACTAAAAAGAAAGGCTTTGAACCTAAATAAAGACTTAAAAAAAGAATGAAAAATAAAAACTATGTTCACATTATAACATGCAGCAAATATTGCTTACTTGGCAACACATACATCATCTCCTGAATAGTCTGAATAGGTGTGCTTTACATTGAGGCAAATGGGATTATGCAAACATCTCCAATGAAGAAAGAAAATGGTGCACTCACCTGGGCAGTCTTCAGGAATCTGGCATTATTTCTTTACAAAATGCATAAAAGCATCTGGGGAGACGTGCAGGGGATCGGTGATACAGGTGAGGCGGGGGACAAACAAGGGCGGGCAATGCCCGCCCTTGTTCGCCCCCCGCCTCACCTGCAACACCGCTTCCCTGCACGTCTCCCTGGATCAGGCCTGATCTAGTCAAAAGCCACTCTAGTCAAAAGCTCATTTTGCCGCCCCTTGACCATGCCCATTAGCTCCACCCTTTGACACGCCTCACCTTACTACTGAGGTGACACACTGTAAGAAACCTCCTCCTCATGTAATCTCCTTACTACTGGGGTGACACACTGTAACAAACCTCCTCATCACTTAATAACCTTACTACTGAGGTGAAACACTGTAACAAACCTCCTCCTCATGTAATCTCCTTACTACTGAGGTGACACACTGTAAGAAACCTCCTCCTCATGTAATCACCTTACTACTGGGGTGACACACTGTAACAAACCTCCTCCTCATGTAATCACCTTACTACTGGGGTGACACACTGTAACAAACCTCCTCCTCATGTAATCTCCTTACTACTGGGGTGACGGGGTTTTGCTGGATGGGTGTGTGGTGTCCCGGTACTGTATTTCATACTGTGCCTTTGTAGAGGTCCCCATAGTCAGAGTCCCTAGGAACGTCGGGGTCCCTCTTCTATAGTTATCCCATTGTCACCCCTTAGTTTATTCATATTTGCATAGAAATTCATATAAATAAAAGTATAAATATGTATATATTCAAATGCCTATCTGTTCAGCGTAGCAGGACCTGCGGGTCATGTGATTAGGTTCAGAACTCTATGGTTTTGCTAAAGGACCTTTGGTGGTTCTCATGATGTGTTCACCCACAATGCAATGTAACAGTGAGTGACAGTTGTTATGGACCAATCCAAAACGGCCAGCCCCTGCCCATATAAGGGAGCTGCGCCATCTTGATCGCTCTCTTGGGTTGCTGATTCTGGAAGAGGTAGGACTTCCGCAGCTTACTAGACAATTTACTAGGCCAAAGCCTTGCGGCCTTGGCCTCTAACATAGCGGATATACTAAGCAATTCCCCGCTACTCACCGCAAGATCATTGGACCTAAACACACCCTTAAATCTAGCGGATCTATGCTACAAAATCCCTAAGAAGCTAAATTGAGCTTATCTGATCCCAACCAACTTTCAATCGCTGCTTAGCTATATCTGTAGAGACTCTGTTATCTGGACTGTTACTTTTGCTGCATGTACTGAAATTCTTCAGTAAAAGTTCCTGCAAGTTTTCAGTTAACAGTGGTTGTGGACAATCCTTTATTTCTGTATCCCCTATTGCTCTTGGGAAGGGTGGCAATAGGCCTATCAAGATTACAGTATTTAACCCTCACCCTGGCGTCACGAGTGACAAGGGTTAACAGCGCCCTTTATTATCCTGAACAGCAACACCCTAACTATCCTACACCCCACAAGGCTTTATCCCCCAAGCTCACCACAGGTGGGTGCTTCGGATGCTGGCTAATTTTATTGCTGTGGGTAGAGTGGTGCCCCCATCAAGAGTGCACTCTAGGCGGCTGCCTATTTTGCCTATAGGCAGAGCCGGCCCTGGATGCTTTTATGCTTTTATTTTCTGAAGAGTGCCTGGGTGAGTGCTTCATTTTCTTTCTTCGATGTTATGATGATAACGTCAGCTTGTTCTTATGGACATAGGACTGCAGTAGCCCTGGCGCCTTATAAACTGTTTTAAGCACGCTATATGGCTAGCCAGGAATCGCCTCATCTACAACAGGGAGGACATGTCCATCCAGGACTGCCGCAAGCTGGTTCACGGCCGGCTTAGAGACTATTCCATTTTGGACTGTCCGGACGTCAATGAAGAAGAGGATTAATGGCCCTCTGCTTCCCCTACCTCCATATACGTTTGCCCACTATTTGACCCTGTGATCCGCCCGTCCACCTACCCCCATTGATCCCATGCCCCTCCCCGATCACAGACTGTAATATGTTGTTGTTTTTTAACTTTGTTTCTTCAATATCGAGTGATGGAGCGGAGTGTTACTGTAGCATGTGGTACAGTGCATAGCTTAGGGAACCTGTGCTGTATATTGCACTGTCATGCTTTGTGCGATTGTTATTTAATGTATGACTTGTAATGACAACTGAATGATGAATAAAGCTCTTTCAATACCTATTGTTACCACTGACTTCAAGGACCCCCTTGCCACAATGGAAATTCCTGACTCCTTAGGAGTTTGCATCCCTTCACACCTTCAGGGCAAGTTCAATCCCACCTTGCAACGCCAGGCACCACAAATCTATGCCGATGGCATTTAAATGGACACCATCCCTCTGCCAAAAACCCCCTTCACCATCCTCCAGATCAGTGTGCCTCACTGCAACGGACCCATTCCGGGCTGCAAACTTCCCCAACACCCGATTAACTTTGATCCGTGCCTTACTGAGCCTCTCAACTGAACGTACTAAGTCCCACCTCTTGCACGGAACAATGTCCGACCATACCACGACTATTTTTGGGAACATGACCCACACCCGCAAAATATCAAACTCAATGTCCCGGTTCAGCTCCCGGAATAGGTGAGCCCTCAAAACATTACCACCCCCCCCACCCGACATGTAAAACAAGAATCTCCAGCGCCCTGTCTAACTGTACAAATTTAGTAAACTCCGGAAGCACCCTATTCCATACTGTCCCTCTCAGACACAACCATCTAAGCACCGCCACCTCACGAGAGAACCCCAGCTGTCTCCCATTCGGGCGAACCGAAGCCCGCAAAGCCCCCAATGAACAAAAGAATGCCCCATAATCCAGACCAAGCAGGGAGTATCTGAAAGAGAAAAAGGAAAAGAAAAGAAAACATGGCAGAATAAATGCAACAATAATTACAACGACAACTACACACTAAGTGTTCAACCTAATATAAGATCTGAAGGGAATAGACTCCCACCGCCCAATATGTCGAAACCCTTCCTTACCTAAACCCCAACGTGCAGCCTCCGTTGCTGCCCAATCTGAAAAGAATGCCCACTAAAATACCCACTATCCACACCCCTGGCTTCTAAACATCTCCAAAACACCACCACAAATTGAAATTTTGACAAAAAGGACCCATCCAGATGTCTCAACAGTGGGCCATCCTCTGGCAAGTAATGCAACCGGTAAACCTGAAGACAAAAAACGTGCACACCTCAACCCCCGGTACCTCAAACAGAACCACCCGCTTTCCTTTTCCAAACTGGTCTGCCTTAGAGCTCCTCAAACAAAACTCCACCCTATCAGAAAACAACTCATCATCATCCTGTAAACCCCCCACACTGCGCGAAGAGGGACTAATCAATTCGCCCAAACGCAATTGCAACATGGCAAAAGATACAGGCCTACGTCTATCCTGCGTCCGCCAATCCTTCCTTTAGCCCCTTAAAGCCTGTAAAACTAAAAAGGACTTGGTGACATTGCCCAACCCCCTAACCTTATGCCCACAAGCAATCCCCACTACTACCTTATTAATTCTGGACGCTGACCAACCCTCTTCACTGCAATGACCCAAGAACAACAACAACCGCACATCCAGATTAACATCACCTGCCAACAAACTCTGCCAGCTCTCCCAATGTTGCCACGCAGCCGAATAAGAAGCCCACTTAGTACTCGCCAAGGAGGCCTCAATCAATGCATTAGCCGCCAAAACGGCAGGACCCACATCTCGTCTGGGCATGGAACTCCAAAAGCATCCACCTGAGGGGCCAGCGACTGGAACCATGACCACTGCGAGCAAGAGAGGGCATCAGCAATCTCATTCTTCACCCCTGGAACATGTACTGCAACCACCCACACATTCAAGGACAAACATAACAAAACCAAATGCTGCAACAAACGCACCACAGGAGGAGAAGAAGCTGACAAATTCTGAATCACCATCACCACCCCCATGTTATCACAATGGAAACGTATTTTTTTTTCCTGAATTTTTTAGTGAGTGAATGCTATGGCAAACTTAGGGTATGTTCACACTACGTAATTCCCGCAGAATTCCGTGAGCGGAATTCTGCGAACGGAATTACGTGCTGTGAACATAAACACTGCGGAAGTTCAGAAGCGGACAATTCCTCCGCTGAAATTGTTCTGCACAAAGAAAGAACATGTTCATTCTTTGCGCGGAAGTCCGCAAACACTGTGTAGCCGTCAATGGTGATGGCGCAGTGCCGCGCGGTCCTACCGCCGAAGTATTGCGGCGGCCGCCAGAATGGAATCTCCGCTCGTGGAATTCTGCGAGCGGAGATTCCGTTCATAATCCGTGGTGTGAACATACCCTTAGGCTTATCAAACTAACCTTCTTTCTTTGGATACACTGCAAGTACAAGCTTTTGGAAGTCTTGGGACTTGTAGTTCTACAGAAGCGACCAGGACTACAGTACCCCTAACAGCATTGCAGTTATGATAGATGAGAAGTGAAATACACAAGTTATATTTTAGCGCTTTATATATTATCACAGCCACATGATTTTAATGATGAGAATACGTATAAATTGGACTGGCCGTAGCCCCGGAAGTGCCGTAACCCCTGAAGTGCAAAATTTGACGTATTGCACAGAGAGGAAGATTAGACTCACTGCTAAACAGAATCCCTATTCGGGGATGACCTGTATTTCTCACAATCTCCCTCTAGTCAACTGTGGTGCTCGTGTGTGATGGGTAGGGAGCAGCACGGCATACAAATGTGAGACGCTGTACGGAATGTGGACTACGGTTCGTAGGCGTGGGTCGTTGCTCCTCCTGGTGGACAGATGAAGATGTGCAGTTACATTTTAGAGTTAGTACAATCAGCACGGATGTCATGTCATAAAAGGGAAATAAAAGTGAAAGCTAGGGTTGCCACCTTTCTTGCAAAAAATACTGGCCATGCTAATTTGAATAATTAATTATATATGCGTGACATCACAGGATACACATTTGTGGGGGAAATGTTGTCCTATTCTGACCCCTTTTACTTTTTTTTATTTCTACTTCTACAGGGTTGTATGGGGCAAATTTTTTTGCACCAGCGATCTGTAGTTTTTAATAGTACAATTTTTTTTTTTTTTATGTGACCTGTTGATCGATTTTTTTAATTAAATTTGGGAGTTGCAGTTAGTTACTAAGTACTGATGAAGCTGCCCCAAACGCAAACTACAACTCCCAGCATGTTTCACTATATAGTAGTATATGGTACAGGTCAGTGTTTCCCAACCAGGGGGGCCTCCAGCAGTGGCGTTGCGACCCGGGTGCGGGGGGTGCGGCCTGCACCGGGTGACACCAACCTAATGGGGTGACACCAAGATGCTCCGTAGCACCCCCCATCTGTGCCCGACCGGCCTCCCATCCGTCAGCACCCCCCCTTTGTGTGCGGTGCGCCCGTCCATCAGCAACCCCCCCCCCCCCTTTCCCTGCGCTGTGTGTGCGGTGCGCCCGTCCGTCAGCAACCCCCCCTCTTTCACCTGCACTGTGTGCCCGTCCGTCATCACCCCCCCCCCCCTTCGCCTTCACAAGCACTCAGCCCGGCCTCTGCTCCCACGTCTGCGCCGGCCTGACGTCACACTGCAGGGCCGCGCAGGAGGACGTCAATTACGTCACTCGCAGGGCGCCCGGTGAGAAGGAGCGCTGCACTGGATGGGTGAGTGTGTGTGTCTGTCTCTCTGTCTGTCTGTCTCTATCTATGTTTGTGTGTGTGACTCTGTGTGTGTGTGACTGTGTGACTCTGTGTGTGTGTGACTATGTGACTCTATGTGTGTGTTTGTGCGACTCTGTGTTTGTGTGACTCTGTGTGTGTGTGTGACTCTGTGTGTGTGTGTGTGTGTGTGACTGTGTGACTCTGTGCTTGTGACTCTGTGTGTGTGTCTGTCTGTGAGTGTGTGTCTATCTGACTGTGTGTGTGTTTGTGTGTGTGTGTCTCTGTGTTGTATGTGGTTTTTTGTGTGTGTGTGGTGGGGGGGGGGGTTGTTGAGGTTGAACCAGCGATCTAATGTGGGGAGACTTTGACCCATTGTGGGGAACCTGCGGCCTAATGTGGGGAAACTACTACCAAATGTGCGGAGTCTATGCTACCTAATGTGGGGAGTCTATGTTACCTAATGTGGGGAATCTGTGCTACCAAATGTGGGGGGTCTATGCTACCTTATGTGGGGAGTCTATGCTACCTTATGTGGGGAATCTGTGCTACCGAATGTGGGGAATCTATGCTACCTAATGTGGGGAAACTGCTACCTAACATGGGGAATCTGTGCTACCTAATG
Organism: Hyla sarda; assembly: GCF_029499605.1. NCBI lineage: Eukaryota > Metazoa > Chordata > Amphibia > Anura > Hylidae > Hyla > Hyla sarda. The sequence goes on from NC_079200.1 coordinate 46,890,725, forward strand.
TGGGGAAATTGCTACCTAATGTGGGGTAACTGGTACCAAATGTGGGGAATCTATGCTGCCTAATGTGGGGAAAAGATGCTACCTAATGTGGGGAAACTGCTACCTACCTAATGTGGGGGAACTGCTGCCTACCTAATGTGGGGGAACTGCTGCCTACCTAATGCTCCCCCCCTGGCAGTAGCACCCTCATCATCCACCAGCAACACCCCCCCCCAGCAGCAGCACCTCCATCAGAAGATCCTGATGGTGGATGATGGCGGTGCTCCTGCCAGGAGGATGATCCTGCCGATGGATGATGGGGGTGGTACTGCCAGGGGTGATGGCCAGTAGTAACCTCATCATCCTCCAGCAACACCCCCCCAGTAGTAGCACCCCCATCATCCACTAGCAACACCACCAATACCCCCTCCAGTGGTAATAGCATCAGCTAACGGATGTTGATGGGTGTTACTGCGGTTGTGGTATTATATTCAGAGGGTGTACTGTATGGCAACGTTATATTCAGAGGGCGCAGTGGGTGGTAGTATTATATTCAGAGGGTACAGTATGTGGTAGTATTATATTCAGTGGGTACAGTGTGTGGCGGTATTATATTCAGGGGTACAGTATGTGGCAGATTTATATTCAGAGTGTACAGTATGTGTTGGTATTATATTCAGAATGTACAGTGTGTGGTAGTATTATATTCAGTGGGTATGGTGTATGGAAGGTTTATAATCAAAGAGTATAGTGTATAATAGTAGTTGTATTTAGAGAATACAGTGTCTGGCAGGTTTATAATAATAATTGTTTTCATATAGAGGATGAGAATGTGCTGACATAGTGAGGAGACGTCTGGGCGTCACATTCTGCAGAGAGAAGTTTTAGCTGGAACAAGTCATGGCGGTATGTACTATCTGAATTAGATAAGGAAAGACTATAGAGAAGATGTCACCTGTAGTCACTGATATCATTGTGTATTCTCCTCACTATAGAGAAGACGTCACCTGTAGTCACTGATATCATTGTGTATTCTCCTCACTATAGAGAAGACATCACCTGTAGTCACTGATATCATTGTGTATTCTCCTCACTATAGAGAAGACGTCACCTGTAATCACTGATATCATTGTGTATTCTCCTCACTATAGAGAAGATGTCACCTGTAGTCACTGATATCATTGTGTATTCTCCTCACTATAGAGAAGACATCACCTGTAGTCACTGATATCATTGTGTATTCTCCTCCCTATAGAGAAGACGTCACCTGTAGTCACTGATATCATTGTGTATTCTCCTCACTATAGAGAAGACGTCACCTGTAGTCACTGATATCATTGTGTATTCTCCTCACTATAGAGAAGACGCCACCTGTAGTCACTGATATCATTGTGTATTCTCCTCACTATAGAGAAGACATCACCTGTAGTCACTGATATCATTGTACATTCTCCTCACTATAGAGAAGACGTCACCTGTAATTACTGATATCATTGTACATTCTCCTCACTATAGAGAAGACGTCACCTCTAATCAATGATATCATTGTGTATTCTCCTCTCTATGTCCTATCAGTGCTGGAGTCACTTGTCAGGTCAGTGAGACTACAACTCCCAGCATAACCTCACCACTGCATAAAGGGGTACTCTTCTGGAAACCATTTTTTTTTTAATCAAATGGTGCTACAATGTTAAACAGATTTGTAAATTACTTATTTTTAAAAATCTTAATCGTTCCAGTACTTATTAGCTGCTGTATAAGCGATTCATAGGAAGTTATTTTCTTTTTTAATTTCTTTTCTGTCTGACCACAGTGCTCTCTGCTGACACCTTTGTCCATGTCAAGAACTGTACATAGTAGGAGCAAATCCCCATAGCAAACCTGTCCTGCTCTGACAGTTCCTGACATGGACAGAGGTGTCAGCAAATAGCACTGTAGTCAGACTGGAAAGAACTACACAACTTCCTGTGGAGCATACACCAGCTTATAAGTACTGTAAGTATTAAGATTTTAAATAGAAGTAATTTACAAATTTGTTTAACTTCCTGGCACCAGTTGATATAAAAATAAATGTTTTCCAGTGGAGTACCACTTTAAGTAATTCTGGGAGCTGTACATTTAAATGGTGAAAACTTCTTTAACACTTTCCCATTCTGTGGCAACTGGTATATCTGATTATTATACCGGAATTTCTCACAATGCGCTACAACAGTGACGTCTGTCACAATATGCTAAAAACTTACTTGAGGGAGGGGGTAGGTATGGGGGTGACACCATTTTCTACCGCACTGGGTGACACCAACCCTAGCAACGCCACTGGCCTCCAGCTGTTGCAAAACTACAACTCCCAGCATTCCCGGACAGCCAACGGGTAGGAGCTCTGGTTGGGAAACACTTGTATTGTATATGGTTTGGAGGATTGGTTGTATAAATAACGGCCATTGCATTGTCGGTATTTTTTATATAAAAATACCGGCAGGGTCGCCAAAATACCGGAAATACCGGCCAAGTGGCAACCCTGGTGGAAGAAGTCTTTTAGAAAACCACATATTGGGGGAGATTTATCAAAACCTGTCCAGAGGAAAAGTTGCCCAGTTGCCCATAGCAACCAATCAGATCGTTTCTTTCATTATACAGAGGCCTTGTTAAAAATGAAAGCAGCAATCTGATTGGTTGCTATGGGCAACTCAGCAACTTTTCCTCTGGACAGGTTTTCGTAAATCTCCCCCATTATGTTTATAGACACATAAAACATACTATTTAATGCAGTGGTCTCAAACTGTGACCCTCCAGATGTTGCAAAACTTCAAATCCCAGCAAGCCCGGACAGCCAACGGCATGCTGGGAGTTGAAGTTTTGCAACATCTGGAGGGTCACAGTTTGAGACCACTGATTGAATATCAACCAGAAGGGCATTAAATGGCCATTTTAGAGGGGGTGATTTATTAAAACCTGTACAGAGGAAAAGTTGCCCATGGCAACCAATCGGATCGCTTCTTTCATTTTTTAAAAGGCCTGTGAAAAATGAAAGAGATCTGATTGGTTGCTATGGGCAACTCAGCAACTTCTCCTCTGCACAGGTTTTGATAAATCTCCCCCATAGTGTATAGAAAATGATACAGATCAGTTCTGTTACCGTATATCATCTTTTATAGCACTAGATCAGTGGTTTCTGACCAGTTCAAAACTACAACTCCGAGTATTATGTTTTTTTTTATTTATTTTTTAAACAAATTCCAAGTATCTGAGTAGAACGACTTGATTCCGGTAATACTTTGGAGAGGGGAGCTCGGGGTTCTTGTGCAAAGTAAACAGGTTGGCTTTTCTGTGTAGCAGTCCCTAGTGATGCTAGATAATGATTCTGAAAGTGCTGCCCTTTAAATGCCAGGACGTCAGCACTGAGCAAATGGCTTTCAGTTCTGAACTGTGCTGGCAAGAAGATGGCCAAAATCTGTGACATTATTTTTATTTCACTTAAAGGGGTAGTCCAGGGGTGAAAAACTTATCCCCTATCCTAAGTATAGGGGATAAGTTTGAGATCGCGGGGGGTCCGACCACTGGGGCCCCCGCGATCTCTATGTACGGGGGCCAGGCTTAGGCTCTCCGGCCAGATAGCGGGTGTCGACCACCGCACGAAGCGGCGGCAGACACGCCCCCTCAATACATCGCTATGGCAGAGCCGGAGATTGCCAAAGGCTGTCGGGGCCCCGTACAGGAGATCGCGGCGGGCCCCAGCGGTCGGACCCCCGCGATCTGCAACTTATCCCCTATCCTTAGGATAGGGATAAGTTGTTCACCACTTGTTCACCACTGGATTACTCCTTTAAAGGGAATTGTTCACCTAGGTTATAGTGTGGGTGAACAGGAGCCCGATGAGGGGTCACTGACTAAAATAAGTACCTTAGGTCCGGAGATATGTATTATCGAAGATCCACTGCTATGTTACTGAGAATTGCGTGCTGGAGGCGGAGACCTTCCAGCTCAATTTACACGTTCCCCGAAGGAGATTTATCAACTTCCGTAGTAGATTTTTTTCACGTACTTGTGCACTTGCGACTTTTCCATACATGCTGCAACTGATTCTTGCTTATTCCAAAGCCGATTTTTTAAATCCGCTCACGTAGTAATTATTATTATTATATTTTTTTTTTTACTTGCAGTGGTCATGTATTTGTCAAATGCGATAGTCGCTATTTAAGAAGGAAAAAAAGTTGCATTTCCATTTAAAAGTCACATATGTATTCCAGGTCCAACCTGGCTTACAGGAAGTGCATTCCTCTGCAGAAAAGGAAATTAACACCCACTTTAAAGGGCTACTCCGGCATTAAGACATCTTATCCCCTATCCAAAGGATAGGGGATAAGATGCCTGATCGCGGGGGTCCCGCCCCCTCCGACGCCCCCTCCCATAGGCTTGCATTGAGGGGGCGGAGTGTGACATCACACAGAGGTGAAGCCATGACGTCACAATGCTCCAGCTGATTATAACGGGGTGCTGCATGCATGATCACGGGGGTCCCCAGCAGCCGGACCCCCGCGATCAGGCATCTTATCCCTTATCCTTTGGATTTTAGGGTGGTAATAAAGGGTTGATAAAGAACTTTGGCTATTAACCCCTTGGGGACCGAGCCCATTTTGACCCCAATGACGGGAGCATTTTTTGCACATCTGACCACTGTCACTTTAAGCATTAATAACTCTGGGATGCTTGTACTTATAAATTTGATTACAAGATTGTTTTTTCGGGACATATTCTACTTTATGTTAGTGGTAAATTTCCTTAGATACTTGAATAACTTACTTGGTGAAAAATTCCCAAATTTCATGGAAAATTTGGAAATTTAGCATTTTTATAACTTTGAAGCTCTCTGCTTGTAAGGAAGATAGACATACTAAATAAATTATATATTGATTCACATATACAATATGTCTACTTTATGTTGGAATCATAAAGTTTAATTATTTTTACTTTTTGAAGACATAAGAGGGCAGCAATTTTCCAATTTATCAAGTAAACTTCAAAATCTGAATTTTTTAGGGGCCAGTTCAGTTTTGAAGTGAATTTGAGGGTCTTTATGTTACCCCAGGAAATACCCCATAATGGACCCCATAATGAAAACTGCACCCCCTCAACATATTCAAAATGACATTCAGAAAGTTTGTTAACCCTTTAGGTGTTTCACAGGAATAGCAGCAAAGTGGAGGCGAGAATTCATGTTCATGAGAAAAAAAGTGTTCTTGTAGACCCATATTTTTTATTTTTACAAGAGGTAAAAGGAGAAAAAGCCCCCCAAAATGTGTAACCCAATTTCTCTCAATTAAGGAAATACCTCATATGTGGATGTGTGCTTTGTGGGCGCGCTGGAGGTCTCAGAAGGGAAGGAGCAACATTGGAATTGTGGAGAGTGAATTTTGCTGAAATAGTTTTTGGGGGGCATGTCACATTTAGGAAACCCCTATGGTGCCAGAACAGCGAAAAACACGCCACATGGTACACTATTTGGGAAACTACACCCCTCAAGGAACGTAACAAGGGGTACAGTGAGCCTTAACACTCCATAGGTGTTTGACGAATTTTCAATAAAGTTGGACGTGAAAATGAAAAATGTAATTTTTTTTCACAAAAATGCTTATGTTACCCCAAATTTTTCATTTTCACAAGGGGTAATAGGTGAAAATGTCCCCCGAGATTTGAAACCCCATTTCTCTCGAGTAAGGAAATATATCATGTATGGATGTAAAGTTATCTGTGGGTGCATTAAAGGGCTCAGAAGGGAAGGAGGGACATTTGGCTTTTGAAAAGCGAATTTTGCTGAAATGGTTTTTGCGGGGCATGTCTCATGTTTAAGAAACCCCTATGGTGCCAGAACAGCAAAAAAAAAAAAAAAAAAAACACCCCACATGGCAACTATTTGGGAAACTACACCCTTCAAGGAACATAACAAGGAGTACAGTGAACCTTAACACCCCACAGGTGTTTGAAGACTTTGCATTGAAGTTGGACATGAAAATTAAATATTTTATTTTTTTCACTAAAATGCTGATGTTACCCCAAATTTTTCATTTTCACAATGGGTAATAGACGAATATGTCTCCTAATATACCTAATATACCTCATATGTGGATGTAAAGTGTTCTGCGGGTGCACTAGAGGGCTGAGAAGGGAAGGAGCGACATTGGGCTTTTGGAAAACAAATTTTGCTGAAATGGTTTTTGGGGGGCATGTCACATTTAGGAAGCCCCCATGGTGCCAGAACAGCAAAAAAAAAAAAAAAAAAAACACATGGCATACTATTTGGGAAACTACACCCCTCAAGGAACGTAACAAGGGGTGCAGTGAGCATTTACACCCCACTTGCGTTTGATAGATCTTTGTAACAGTGGGCTGTGCAAAAATTTAATTTTTCATTTAAACGGACCACTGTTCCAAAAATCTGTCAGACACCTGTGGAGTGTTAAGGCACACTATACCCCTTGTTACGTTCTGTGAGGGGTGTAGTTTCCAAAATGGGGTTACATGTGGGTATTTATTTTTTTGCGTTTATGTCAGAACAGCTGTAAAATTAGTCACTCCTGTGCAAATCACCAATTTAGGCCTCAAATGTACATAGTGCGCTCTCACTCCTGAACCTTGTTGTGCGCCCGCAGAGCATTTTATGCCCACATATGGGGATTTCCATACTCAGGAAAAATTGTGTTACAAATTTTTGGGGTCTTTTTTTCCTTTTTCCACTTATGAAATGAAAAGTATGGGGCAACACCAGCATGTAAGTGTAAAAAATAAAAAAAAAGTTATATTAAAATGCTGGTGTAGAGCCCAACTTTACCTTTTAATAAGGGGTAAAAGGAGAAAAAGCCACCAAAAATTTGTTGCGTAATTTCTCCCGAGTATAGAAATACCCCATATGTGGCCCTAAACTGTTTCCTTGAAATACGACAAGGTTCTGAAGTAAGAGAGCGCCATGTGCATTTGAGGCCTAAATTAGGGATTTCCATAGGGGTGTACCTGGATGCAAGTGTTACACTTGCCTCCTCCACCAAAAATACTGTAAGTCAGTTTTCCCCAAACAAGGTGCCTCCAGCTGTTGTAAAACTCGCAACATGTCTGGACAGTCAATGACTATCCGGCAATACTGGGAGTTGTTATTTTGCAACAGCTGGGGGCTCCGTCTTGGAAAAACTGACGTACAAGATGTTTAAAATTTTTATTGGGGAGGGGGGGGGGGGCGACAGTGTAAGGGTGTAGTGTATATTTAGTGTTTTACTCTTTATTTAGGGTAAGTGTAGTGTAGTGTTTTTAGGGTACATTCACACGGGCGGGGGTTTACAGTGAGTTTCCCGCTGCAGCGGAAAATTTGCCGCATCTCAAACTTGAAGCGTGAAACTTGTTGTAAACCCCCACCCATGTGAATGTACCCTGTACATTCATGGATGGGGCAAAACTACAACTCCCAACATGCCCTGACAGACCGTGCATGCTGGGAGTTGTAGTTATGTAACAGCTAGAGGCACACTGGTTGGAATTTGGAAACACTGAGTTAGGTAACAGAATACCACTGTCTGTTTTCTACCGCAGTGTTTCCCAACCCATGTGCCTCCAGCTGTTGCAAAACTACAACTCCCAGCATGCATGGTCTGTCAGTGCATGCTTGGAGTTATAGTTTTGCAACAGCAGGAGGCACACTAGTTGGGAAACACTGAGTTAGGCAACATAAAATGTTTCCCAACTAGAGTGCCTCCAGATGTTGCAATACTACAACTCCCAGTTTGCCCAGACAGCCAAAGGGCATGCTGGGAGTTGTAGTTTTGCAACAACTGGAGGAGAACAGTTTGGAGACCACTGTGTAGTGGTCTCCAAACTTTAGCCCTCCAGATGTTTCAAAACTTCAAATTCAAGCATACCCAGACATGCTGGGAGTTATAGTTCGGCAACATCTGAAGGGCCACATGTTGCCGAACTACAACTCCCAGCATGCCTGGACAGTCTCGGCATGCTTTGAACTGACATCTGAAGCGCTACAGTTTGGACACGACTGTACAGTGGTCTCCAAACTGTGCTCTTCCAGATGTTGCAAAACTACAACTCCCTCCATGCTGAGACTGTCCAGGCTTGCTGTGAGTTGTAGTTCTGCAACATCTGAAGGGCCAGGTGTTACAGAACTACAACTCCCGGCATGCCTGGACTATCTGGGCATGCAGAGAGTTGTAGTTTTGTAATATCTGGAAGGACAGTGGTCTCCAAACTGTGGTCCTCCAGATGTTACAAAACTACAACTCCCAGCATGCCCAGACAGCTAAAGCATGCTTGGAGTTGTAGTTTTGAAACTCCTAGATACAGCTGTGAAGATCACTTTACGGCGATCTTCACAGCTGCATCTTACACCGCTGCCACTTGCCTGCCGCCCGTCTCCTGGTCCCTGGTCCCCGCACCGGAGGTAACTGCCGCCGATCCCCGTCGCACCATCGCCACCATCTTTCCCCCGCTCTGCCCGACATCCAGGGGTGGGCAGAGTGGGGGAAATTAACTTTCACCCTCGCTCCTGCCATGCGATTCGCCGGTCAGTCCTGACTGGCCAATCACAGTGCCACCTCACTCCTATCCTTCAGGATGGTCGAAGCTGTGTCTGATAGCTCCGATCATCCCCATTTTCCGGGCTATCAGGTCATCAGAGACCCGATCAGCCCGGAATCGCAGCGAATCGCCGAATTTGCAGCAATCGCCGACATGGGGGGGGGGGGGGGCGATATTCTCAGTACTCCCTAGGCATTTTCATGGGATGCCTGCTGAATGATTTCAGCAGGCATCACGTTCCGATCCCCATCCGAGTAGCATTGGGGATCGAAATTCCCACAGGCGTACAGGGCGTACAGGACCTTAAGTACCAGGGCGCAAAGGTGGACCCATACGCCCGTGGTCCCCAACAGGCTAAGGGAAAACTTTTTAATCAAGATTGTGCGATTATTTGATGTATTTGATTTGATGTAGTTTGCATGTAAGCAAAAGTAAGTAAAAAAAAATTGTCATATAAAAGCCATGCGTTTGAAAAGAATGATAAATCTCCTTCCCAGTGACGTGGAGTTGTTGGTCTTGTGAGTGCTCAGTTTGTGCATGCGCTTACATGACCGACGACGTGGAATCACAGACAAATATGTAAATTGAGCTGGCAGGGCCCCGCCTCCAGTGTGCATTTCCCAGAATGAGACATTTCTCCGCACCTAAGGTATATATTTTAGTCATTGACCCCTCATAGGACTCCTGTCCAGTCTGACAGTTTTCCTTTAAGTGTCCTGCTCACAATAAAGTTAGTGAAAGAAGATAGTCCACATCATTTATATGCATATTGCTTTTTTTTTTCAAATGTCAAATTTTTCCTACTTTAAGCGTGACCATGTTTGTTATACACAACCCCAAATGGGGAATATCTGACATGTGACCGTACACCTAATAACTGTATATAATAAATATATATATATATATATATATATATATATATATATATATATATATATGGCTGAAACCAAGAGGATATCTAGAAACTAGGCCTCTCTGAGCATAAACCAGCTCTATGTGAAAGTTAAAGGCTATGGAAATTTTTTGCAATTAATGTTTTTTTTATTGTTCTACAATAGTCAAATGCACCTTTTAAATAGTCTCCATTTTTTTCCTTTTAGCTGTTATGGATTTTCTGCTCTCTAAGGGATTCAATATTCTGCAGGTAGCAGTGTAGCAGGTTCCACCAGCACTAGGAGTACTTGGAAATGCTCTTTCCATAGACGCCAATTCATTTCCATGTGGATTATGCAGAAATTCATTCTTCGGAGTGCGAAATTTACATTTCCATGGTGGAAATTTTGCCAGATGCACGGTGAAGCAGAGTCTCATTGAAAACAATGGAAGGCTGCTGCAACGGAACACAATGGATTTCACATGGAAATTCACATGGCCCTTCGTTTTCACATGGCCCTTCGTTTACGAATTAGCAGCAGGGAGGGGGAAATGGTTACATACCAGCTCATATTGTGGACAGCAGGGAGAGAAACCTTGGAGGGAAGCTCCCACAGGTCAAGAAGAAAAGAGCAGATAGGAGGCAGTCTGCAGGGGATTTTGTACATGGGATGTGTACAAATATCAAATTATACAAATATAAAAATGTACAAAGTAAACTGTCCAAGTTGTATAACATAAAGCATAATATTAATTATAATTAATAATTACATTAGCTTTTAAAGTTGACGTGTCAGCAGCTAAACAGGGGTAATTATAATCCCATGACTAGATAGGGATACTTATCATGATTGTGTGGATATTTTGTGGATATTTAGTTTCATCTCCATGGTCCTTTCACGCACTGAGATAAAAGCCTTTTTGTTGGTATTTAAATGAGCACCCAGGGAGTGTTGTCCTGCACGGCAAGAGCCCATCTTCTCTTATTCACTGTTTTAATGTCCGCTTCCATAGATTTAACACTCCTTTCATTGGCAGAGAGCATGGAGGTGGTAAATAAAAGGCGAAGGGCTTTACAACCCTGAGCTTGTGCTGGGGAACACCCCCTGCGCACTTAAGCCGTATTTATATATTAACAAATAGGCTTTTATGTCAGTGCTGGCAAAAAATATGGAGATTAAAAAAGAAAAAAAAAATAAGTCAATAAATATAACAATGCTTAGAATCCTGTAGCTGTGGGGTTATTTTTGACCCCCATCCAGTTGCTGACACATCCCTTTTAAGGCAAGAGCATACTATCCTGCAATAAAAAAAATACAACTAGGCCACCAAATGTGCTATAAATCTGTACCCCTTAAGGACAACAGACAAAATGTACATCCTGATGGCTGAAACTTAGCACACCATGATGTACATATACGTTCTGTTCATGACGCGAGCACCGGAGTGTTGCTCGCATCATGCACGACAGGTCCCGGCTGCTATTGGCAGCCAGGGAGCCACTGGTAAACATTTATATCAGCGATTGTGCTGATTTCACCATTAAAGGGGTACTCTGGTGGAAAACATTTTATTTATTTTTTTAAATCAACTTGTGCCAGAAAGTTAAACAGCTCTCTGCTGCCACCTCTGTCCATCCCTTACCTGCTCCGGCCGTCATTCCAGGGTCTTCTTTTCTGGTCTGCCTTCGAGCAGACCAGAGAAGAAGATTGCCAATAATACTGATCACTGTTATGCCTATTCATAGCACTAAACAGTATAAGCAATCTAAGAATTGCTATAAATCGACCTCTGTGGAGACATAAAAAGTGTAAAATAAATGTAATAAAAAGTTTGAAAAAGCCCCTCCCCCAATAAAAAAATATTTGTTTAAAATAATTAAGTTGTAATTTAAAATGATTTATAAATATATTTGTTATCTGCGTGTGCAGAAATGTCTGAACTATCAAAATATAATGTTAATGATCCCGTACGGTAAATGGCATAAACTTATAAAATTCTGTGTTTTGGCCACATCACATCCAAGGAAAATGAAATTAAAAGTGATTAAAAAAAAGTCACATATATACAAAAGTGTTACCAATAAAAACTACAGATCACAATGCAAAAAATTTGTCCTCATACAGCCCCGTCCACAAAAAATAGTAGAGGGGTCGGAATAGGTAGAGAGGTAGAGGGGTCGGAATAGGGCGATTTAAAACATACAAATTTTATTTAAAAAGTTAGATTTTTTTTTTAAGTAGTGGAATAATAGAAAAGCATGTAAACATGGGTATCATTTTAATAGTATTAACCCACAGAATAAATAGAACATGTAATTTTTACTGTAAAGTGCAGTGTGTAAAAACAAAAACCCTCCAAAAGTAGCAAAATTGCGTTTTTCTTTTCAATTTCCCCACAAAATAGCCCTTATACTGATATGTGAATTTAAAAAAAAAAAAATTTATGTGTTTTAGAAGGCAAGGAGGAGAAAACAAAAAAGCAAAAATTAAACTGGCTTTGTCCTTAAAGTCAAAATGGGCTGTGTCCTTAAAGGGATATTCCGGCTTTAAACATTTTATCCCCTATCCAAATTATAGGGGATAAGATGTATGATCCTGGATGGCCCGCCACTAAGACCCCCGCGGTCTCCCCGCAGCACCCGCATTATGTGCGGAGCTGCGTCTCCAGGCTCGGAAACTGGAAGTTTCCGGGACTGCAGACGTAACACCACGCCTCCCTTGTGACGTCACATCACTGCCCCTCCATTCATGTCTATGGAATGGGGCGTAATGGCCGTTACGCCCCCTCCCACAGACATGAAGGGAGGGGGTGTGACATGACGTCATGATGGGGGCATGGTGTTACGTCACTTCTCCAGTAACAAAAACTTCCGGTTTCTGAGCCTGGAGACACAGCTCCACACATAATGTGGGTGCTGCGGGGAGAATGCGGGGGTCCCGGCGGCGGGCCACCTGTGATCAGACATCTTATCCCGTATCCTTTGGATAGGGGGTAAAATGTCTAAAGCCGGAATACCCCCTTTACGGTTTAAGAATATTGTAACAAACATCTTAGCACTGAAAGGTTTCGCCTGACTAATTCCTCAAATTGTAAGACTCTTGGATAAATCCCTAAATGTATTCAGATGTCGGACACTCCTGAATGATTAGACTCCAGACCAGACCCCTAGATTTTTTTTTACAGCCCTAAACCCTAATTTATCAGACCTCACACCTAACTGATTAGTTATCAACCCCCAGAACAGACTCTTTGACTTTCAGACCACTTTATAATAAGACCCCAGACCAGGCCCCTAAAATTGGGGATGTAGATTATCAGGCCCATAGACCCAACAATTATTGAACCAGGCTCCGAGATTATCATAGCATTGACCCCAAAACATCTTATTGTCAAACCCCAAACCAGATTCCTAAATTTTATGCCGTCATATCATCAAACCCCAGACAAGACCCTAATATTAGGAATGTAAATCCTTAGACACTTACTCCAGGAAAGACTAGAAAGTATTTTTTTGGATACTGCAATGAAGATTGTTTGTGTTAGCATCATTGTTGATCTGGGGCTGTAAGGGGGTTAATGACAGTATGTAATCCATAACAACAAGGAAAAAAAACTGTTTATCCAGTGACACATCCTCAGTGACCTGTACTGGAGTTAATTGTCACTCAAAGTTGTCAGCAGAATAGAAACCATAGTGTAACAGGGAATTCAAAAAACCTTTACAATGTACAGTTAAAAAGGAAAAAAGGTTGTTCAGCTCACCACTTGCTGAGGGAATCAATGGATAGATATGCGGTTGTCATGTGGTCATCATGCGGTTTTTGCAAGTAAGGTTCGGAGCACGGACATCGCGGACGCGTTTCGAACTTGCTAAGAGTTCTTAGTCATGACTAAGCAAGTTCGAAATGCGTCAGCATTAATTTTAGCATACCCATGGATTTTTTGTTGTTTTCTTTTTGTTCCATGTTTTTAACTATGTGAAGTAAAATTTAAGTTTTACCTATTTTTGTGAGCTGGACCCCTTACCTTCACTCCCTTTGATCTACAGTTAAAAAGCCCATACAAAAATTCAGCTATATTACTATAGGAAATTAAAAGTGCAACACCAACCAAAAAGTGAACTTTTAGCTTTTGGCCACAGCAAATACTTTACAGTATTATAAACTTAAAGCCTACTCGTCAGATCCAACAAAAAAAACCATTATTTTATACATATATATATATATATATATATATATATATATATATATATATATCACTCAGTACCTAATTCTGACCAAGTACATAAAATTTTTATGTGTCTATCACCTTTATTTATTTTTTTACTACACTTTTAATTTAGCTCACTAGTCTGAATTCCTCTCAAAGGGAGGGGGTGTGGCCTCACTGTGCAGGTCTCCGCCCCCTCCCTCAGTATGCTGTCTGCTCACATCTACCCTAGCATTAGCAAAACTACAACTCCCAGCTTGTCCTCAATGACAGTAGCGGGCCACAAGCTGACACTGGGAGGAGTTTCCCTCCAGCTGTGAGCCCTGCGCTCACAGCTGCCAATCAAGGAAGTGTGTCCATGACATAGGTGATGACGCATGGACACAGCAGGACTAGTATGTGTCCAAGCAGACAGTGTGGGCAGTTGTTTGACTGGCTTTTTCAGTATGAAATACTGAAAATTTTCTAATGAAAGCAATTGCAAAACCTATTGGAAACCCTCCCCATTAAAAAATGATTCTGCAGACTGTATGTTATAGAGCAAGAGGAGCTGTATAGAGTGATATATAGTTTTGTGGGAAAAGTTCCAGAATAACTTGTCATTAAGCCATGTAAATCTAAGTAGTCATGTGGGCGGTCTAACTCAGACAATGACAGTTCTCTGTGTATAAGTGTGTTTGTAGCGAAAGCTGTTAAACACTGATTTGGACCGCCCACTTGACTGTTGTGCTCATTCTTGGCAGTCCTACTCAGAGATTAACATTGCTCTCTAATTGCACAATTATACACACAGGAGGTAGCTGTCAGTGTCTACGTAGAACCGCCCGCATGACTTCTTTCTCATAAAGATGCTAAAAAAAACAAAAAAACGTTAGTACAAGTTTGAATAGAGGGAGGAATTGAAATACAAAGTAGTATTTATAAGAAAATTGCTAAACTTTTCATTATACAAAAGAGGACCGGTCATCTTTTTTGAACATTTTTAATGCAGAAGCCGCTGCAGCTACATGATCTAAAGTCACCGCTTTAAATCATTGAACCACAGCGGCTTCTGCGGGGACAGAAAGAGTTTATCGGCATATAACACGCACTCACAAGCACCCTCATTTTAACATAGATATTTGGGTAGAAAAAAACTTTTTTACCCATATTCCCTTGGAAAAATTAGGGTGCGGGTTATAGGCCAGTGCGTGGCATATCACAATAAATACGGTATGTGTTGTGCTGTTCCTACTTTTTTCTTAAGGAATATTTTTGAATAAATTGATAACATCACCATTTTCCTTGTCAAATTGGGGTGTCCCTACACAGTCTGGAGATCCCCCCCTCCCCCCCAAGAAACAGAAGCACTCTTTAGGCCGTACCTAGTATTGCAGTATTTACAGTAAGTAAATGTTGCAGGGCTGCAATACCAGTCCCAGGTTTCCAATGAAAAATAAGGAATAAGTTTCTTTGAATTAGACCAGTACAAATATATAAAAGTTTTGTGCCTATCATTTAGTGTGCAGTCACTCATCTAGTCAGCACCTTCGTACCTGGAAGCCAAGTAACTTGTCATGATACTAAAAATTGTATTTATGTGTATGACAGTACAGCGGTTTTGTTGCCTGCAGAGAATATTATCTTTAATCGACAAATATTTCTTCTAAATATTTTATTTCCTCCTCTTCATGGAGAATGTTAATCTCAGCACTTTTTCTCGGTCTTGCAGTCAGGCACACCCATCGGGACATAACACAACTTCCCCTTCGCAGAGCCACAGTTCATCTCTGTATGTGAAAGAGTTTATAAATCACTGCTGTGCACACACATCCCATTTATGTGTAGTGTATATCAAAGGTGGAGATGTTCCAGCCTCTATCAGACTGGGCTCACATCCAAATCTCAAATACAAAGGGGTGATCTCTGCAGAGCTATAAGATAGTCGGCATGATAGCTGGCCATGATGGTTAGAGCTCTATACTGCCGCAATTGTAAAACTGAACCTGTTGCTTCCACTCAGAAGCTGCACCAATATTCTTGACAGAACAGTCTAGGAAGGATTTAAAAAAAAGTCAGTATATAACCTGTCCCAATATAGACTTGTGCTAGAGAAACTTAGGGACACGGTGCTAATTTAAAGGGGTACTCCGCCCCCAGACATCTTATCCCCTATTCAAAGGGGTCTTGCCGCTGGGACCCCTCGTCGTTCAGAACATTATGTTCAGAATGATGGGTTCAGGCCGCCTTGGTCATGACATCACACCACACCCCCTCCATTCATGTCTATGGGAGGGGGCTTGACGGCCGTCACATCCCCTTCCATAGACACGAATGGAGGGAGTGTGGGGTGACGTCACAACCACGACTTATGTGTAGTGTATATCAAAGGTGGAGATGTTCCGGCCTCTATCAGACTGTGCTGGGCCATCACGCCCCCTCCCATAGACATATATGGAGGGGGCGTGGGGTGACGTTACAGCCACAGGCACCTGAACTCAGAGTTCTGAGCATAAATGTTTAGAATATCGGGGTGCCGGCACAGAGATCGTGGGGATTCCCAGCGGCGGGACCCCCCACCCACCTGCCCGCAATCAGACATCTTATCCCCTATCCTTTGGAGATAGGATGTCTAGGGGCAGAGTACCCCTTTAATGCTGCCTCTTCATCTTCATTCTCATGATCGGTGCGTTTCCCATAAATCAGACTCCCGTCAAGCATTAATTGGTGGCATATTCATGAGTAGGGAAAAGGCCGTTCAGTCAGTATGATGCCACTGCAGTTCTTCATACTAGTAATAAACTTTGTTAAAAAAAAGTGCACTTAGCAGGAATAAAAATCTTGAAAGCATCTGTTTCCAGTTCTCTTACCTTGACATTTAATACTTCATTGAACACAGAGAAATGTTAGGAACATGCACATATATTAAAGTCCAGATATAGCTTTATCAGGTTAAAAAGAGAAAGGTTACCTTTTGTAATCCTTCATTATTTCTCTTGTTTGTTAATCCACTGTAACAGATGTCACATTCAGCTACACAATTGGTGGTACATATAGATTATATAGGCACTAGCGGTTCTTCTTCTAGTGACTCAGGCATAGAAAGACTAGCGATCAGGCCCACCACACCCCCCACTCCCCAATGCTCCGGCTATTATTTTTATCAGTTTATTAAAATATGCACATTTAGTGGGTGGGATTTTGGTTTGTTTAGGGATGATCTGTAGAGATTTTTTTTTTTTTTTTAACTATGATCTTACTAAAATACTATCGTATTAGCATGTACAATTTTTGGCTTGCAGATATCAGAACCACAATTGAGTTTATCCATTTAACATACATATATCATATATGTTAAAGTGTACCTGTCGTTAACAAAAACCTTTTATATAATTTGTAATATACATTGGTTAAAAAAAATTGTATATTTTTGGGTGAAAAAATGCTGTCCCTGCAGCTATTGCCTACGTGTCTCTATGAGGAGACCAAATACAGGAAGTGAGGGTGGGGCAAGAAGGGCTCTGTGCTTGTCAATCATCCTGCTGTGTAAGCCAGGGGCATGTCATAGGGCCTCACTGTACAGAGCCCTGCTTATGTTCAGTGTACAGAGCCCTGCTTGTCCTCAGTGCACAGAGCCTGCATGTCCTCAGTGTACAGAGCCCTGCTTGTCCTCAGTGTACAGAGTCCTGCTTGTCCTCAGTGCACAGAGCCCTGCATGTCCTCAGTGTACAGAGCCCTGCTTGTCCTCAGTGTACAGAGCTCTGCTTGTCCTCAGTGTACAGAGCCCTACTTGTCCTCAGAGTACAAAGCCCTGCTTGTCCTCAGTGTACAAAGCCCTGCTTGTCCTCAGTGTACAGAGTCCTGCTTGTCCTCAGTGCACAGAGCCCTGCATGTCCTCAATGTACAGAGCCTTGCTTGTCCTCAGTGTACAGAGCCCTGCTTGACCACAGTGTACATAGCCCTGCTTGTCCTCAGTGTACAGAGCCCTGCTTGTCCTGAGCGTACAGAGCCATGCTTGTCCTGAGTGTACAGAGCCCTGCTTGTCCTCAGTGTACAGAGCCATGCTTGTCCTCAGTGTACAGAGCTCCACTTGTCCTCAGTGTACAGAGCCCTGCTTGTCCTCAGTGCACAGAGCCCTGCTTGTTCACCCACATTTCCTGTTTTTGGTCTCCTCACAAAGACACACAGGCAATAGCTGCAGGGAAAAAAATATAAACATTTTTTAACCAATGTATATTACAACTATACATATAATGTTATTGTCTGCATTATATATAACGTTTTTGATAATGATGGGTACACTTTAAAGTAATTCATGGGATAGATGCCATACAGTGCCATCTATAGTGTCCCAGAGTAAAACATGTCGATATTTAAAGTCCCTGTGTGTAATGACAGCCATGCTCGTTCTAATGATTGCAGGGACCCTGAGCTATCAAAACCTTCAACATGTCAAAGTTTTTCTTTAAATAACAGACAGTTTTAGGCATGTTCTTTTTTATTAGATAATGTTGGATGGAATAGTCTAGTCCATTACACTATTTAATACTTTATTTTGCATTATTTTAAACTATATCAACAAGATGAGTGCCAAAAGAGTAGTCTTTTGGCTTCAGTAGGGCTAATGCAACTCTATGGACATACTTAGCATTTAAGCATATGCATTTTTAGTCAGTAGCTTTTAGGCATACACACTAAATGGACATCCCAAACAACACAGGAAAATTAAATTCTATTTATCCAATACATTTGTATATACATTTTGGATATATAGTATTGATGTTATTGCTGTAATAACATGTGCAAAGCTTAAAAAGGAATTCATAAAACCGACAATATGTGAGTCAATGAACAGCTTAGGTGACCTCCTTTCGTATGATACTTTCTGCTTAAAAGCAATCTGGGGGAGTTCAATTTTATTCCATCAGATTACTGTATAGTTCCTGGTACAGAAGTTACACTGTTCAGAAAGCAAGCTCTGTGCAAACACTGAATCAGAAGTGCATACTCAGCCTTACTCATATATATATATCTAGTATACAGAGTCGCAATGGTATACATAGCCGAACTCTCGGGACACATGTGGCTCAGTCTTCCACCACCAGCACAGCCCCCGGGGTGACGAGTGGCACTCTGAAACTATGTCCCTGAAGTGGAATGTGACCCTCCACACAGGGACACACTTTTCTGCTTTACAGCCGTCTCCCTCTCACTCCCTAACCCTAATCCTAACCCCTAATCCTTACCCCTATCGCTTACCCCTAATCCTAACCCCTTCCCTAATTCTAACCCCTATCCCTTACCCTTCATCCTAATTCTATGCCTAATCATAACCCCTAATCCTAACCCCTAATTCTAACCCTAATTCTAACCTCTAACCCTAATTCTAACTCCTAACAGCGATCACCACTGAGAAGGACTGAGAGCTCTGAGCTCAGGTCACATTCGGCTACTGGTCACAGTTTTTTTTCACTTCACCGGCATTTCTGCTTTCCTCCTTAAACTGCCATTCTAGACCTTGTTGGTCCATTGGTAAATATGCCACAGCCCATAACATGCAGATGCAGTGAAGTTCTTAGAGAAAGATGACTCTTTTCAGGTTAGTCTATTTTAAAAAGTGGTGAGCACTTTTTATGTGTTCTCCATCATATTAGTAAACAAACAGAATATGAGCATCTTTGAATGCAGTTTTTTTTTATTCATACTTTGTACTCGGTGTAAAAGGTGTATGGTGTGAAAAAGCATTTTTACTTTAGGTTGTTATTAAAAACTTTGTTTAGTTTCTCTTCTATAGCCTCCTAGTTCTCACATATAGTACCATCTGCAGTGTTCTGTCCCTAGTCAAATTTGGTAGATGAGCAGTCTAATGGCTCAGTTTCAAGACATATCTAAATTCTTAGCTTATTTTTGACCAAATCAAAGGTTCAATTTGATCTGGTTATATTTTTTTATTGTTTTTTCAGAAGAAGAGAGATAAGGGCTGAAGATTGAGTCAGAGATTGAACTACCGTATATACTCGAGTATAGGCCGAGTTTTTCAGCACGATTTTTCGTGCTGAAAACACCCCCCTCGGCTTATACTCGAGTGAACTCCCCCACCCGCAGTGGTCTTCAACCTGCGGACCTCCAGAGGTTTCAAAACTACAACTCCCAGCAAGCCCGGGCAGCCATCGGCTGTCCGGGCTTGCTGGGAGTTGTAGTTTTGAAACCTCCGGAGGTCCGCAGGTTGAAGACCACTGCGGCCTTCAACATCATCCAGCCCCCTCTCACCCCCTTTAGTTCTGAGTACTCACCTCCGCTCGGCGCTGGTCCGGTCCTGCAGGACTGTCCGGTGAGGAGGTGGTCCAGTGGGATACTGGTTCCGGGCTGCTATCTTCACCGGGGAGGCCTCTTCTAAGCGCTTCGGGCCCGGCCTCAGAATAGTCACGTTGCCGTGACAACGACGCAGAGGTGCGTTCATTGCCAACGTACTTCTGCGTCATTGTTAAGGCAACGCCTCTATTCCGGGCCGGAAGCGCGGAGAAGAGGCGCCCCCGGTGAAGATAGCAGCCCGGACCACCTCCCCACCGGACCACCTCCTCTCCGGACAGCCCTGCAGGACCGGACCAGCGCCGAGCGGAGGTGAGTACTCAGAACTAAAGGGGGTGAGAGGGGGGCTGGATGATGTTGAAGGCCGCAGTGGTCTTCAACCTGCGGACCTCCGGAGGTTTCAAAACTACAACTCCCAGCAAGCCCGGACAGCCGATGGCTGCCCGGGCTTGCTGGGAGTTGTAGTTTTGAAACCTCTGGAGGTCCGCAGGTTGAAGACCACTGAGGGCGAATGATGAGAAGAGGATGATGAAGGGGGGGGGGTGTGGGGATGATGAAGGGGGGGTGTGGGGATGATGAAGGGGGGTGGGGATGATAAGGGGATGATAAAGGGGGGATGTGTGGGATGATAAGGGGATGATGAAGGGGGGATGTGCGGGATGATAAGGGGATGATGAAGGGGGGATGTGTGGGATGATGACAAGGGGATGATGAAGGGGGGATGTGTGGGATGATAAGGGGATGATGAAGGGGGGATGTGTGGGATGATGACAAGGGGATGATGAAGGGGGGATGTGTGGGATGATAAGGGGATGATGAAGGGGGGATGTGTGGGATGATAAGGGGATGATGAAGGGGGGATGTGTGGGATGATGACAAGGGGATGATGAAGGGGGGATGTGTGGGATGATAAGGGGATGATGAAGGGGGGATGTGTGGGATGATAAGGGGATGATGAAGGGGGGATGTGTGGGATGATGACAAGGGGATGATGATGAGGATGTTAATGACGGGTCTGGATGATGACAGGGGGGGATGAGGTATTTCCCACCCTAGGCTTATACTCGAGTCAATAACTTTTCCTGGGATTTTGGGTTGAAATTAGGGGTCTCGGCTTATACTCGGGTCGGCTTATACTCGAGTATATACGGTAGTTGTTTTTCTGACATAATTCACTGTGAACAGAAAAATTATCCAAAACTACAGATTATGAGCAATCTAATATGGATAGAAAATCACAAAAACTATAAAAACAGACTAGAAGATGCCTTATATGACTGATAATGTTCTGTTAAACTATAGTTATAGTCCATGTCAATCTTAAAAGTCCCTACAGTAATTCTTAATAGTAATTGAATAATGTTTTATTACTGAGCCTATGGTTTTATTGTCTACTTAATGTGACAGCGCAGTAAGATTAATATAACGTAAGCTGCTGATGCGATTTGGTCATCCTGCCCAAAAGGACACATTATAAGTACATCTTGTTGGGAAAAAAAAATATTTAGATAATAACTTAATTGCCCCATTATAATTTACAAGCAAGGGCCGGCAAGCAAGTTCTTTTTTGCAGGCAAAGAAAACATAAGTGATGAGCAAAAGATATTAAGAGAGTACTCAGGTCATGTACTTTAGCTGTATTTTGTAGGATAAGTCATTGGGGTCAAAGACTGATGTCAAATTATGTCTCGGCTGCCCGCTTAAAATTTTCTTCCCTCCTAGCACTTTGCAATCGATTAGCAGATATACTCATTACCCCTTCTAATACAAGTCCTAAAATTGTCATCATGATCACTGACTGTATCCTATGTGATTTTAATAGGTTGTTAAGGATTACAAATAAAAGAGTCTGGATTTAATAGAAGGCATAGCCGATGGACCAGAGTGGCACTGTTTATAGATAATAGAGGGGGATTTCGCAAAATTGTGCCCCATCTTTGCGAAAAAAAAAAAAAAAGGTGCAAACTCCGACTTAGTTCTAATTTTTTTTGCACCAAATGTAGCTTGTGCAAATATTTTGTGCAATTTTGTCACTGTGCAGGAAATAATTCATTTTCCTAAAAAAACTACTTTTTATTAGATTAGAAAAAAAAAAAACAATAACATAAATACTCACTGATAAGGAAGGCACCAGTGGCTCTTTATTCCTATATTACTGTATGTCTATATATATATATATATATATATATATATATATATATATATATATATATATTTTTTTTTTTTTTTTATTAAGTTTTTAATAACAAGAACAAAATATGCCATTACTAGTTCGTCATGCAAGACTGACAAGCAACAAAAATAGTGTTGCTCGCGAACATTCGCAATGCAAATTTTATTTGCGAATATCGCTTATTTGCGAATTCGCGAATATTCGCGAATATAGCACTATATTCGTAATTACGAATATTCGTTTTTTTTTTTTTTTTCATAGTACACATCACAGTGATCCCCCCTCTCTGCTTCCAGCTTGTGTGGTGTAAAGAAGGCTTTAATACTACTGTGTGAGACTGGTGCTCAAATTTTCGTATATGCGAAAATGTGCATATGCTAATTTTCGCATACCTGAATTTTCCGCATATGCGAAAATAAAACGCGAATATTCCGAATATGCTAATTTAGCGAATATATGACAAATATTCGTCCATATATTCGCAAAATATCGCAAATTCGAATATGGCCTATGATGCTCAACACTAGTTTTAAATAATCTTAGTTGATAACAGTTTTTTTTATATGGAGCAGTCTTGCCCCATCAACGCATATTATAGTAAAAAAACAAGGGACACTGAAAAAAATTACAACATTACAAAAAGAAGTGGTAAAAAGATGACCAGAAAACAGGTAGCAGAGCAGTTTCAAATCAGAGTAAGTGAAATTTTGTATCCATATAATTGTTGTAGTCTATGCTATATTTTGTATTATATGATGACGGGTTTGCCACAACTCATAAATTTACCATTTTCTCCCTGGGCTCATGTGTCATGGAGGCGGGGCATAGCTGCTTAAGTGGCGCAGTAATGCAGAGGATCTGGAGGTAGGGCTTTGTGTTCTGCACATCAATCAATCAGGGCATGGAGGGGTAAACAGAAGACAAGCCATGCTGTTGCCCTGCCTCCTTTGCCCTTTCTCCTTGACACTTGAGCACTGAGAGAAAATCATAATTTTTATGTTGTGGCAAACTCATCAACACTAACAAAAGGTGTGTATGATATAGTCATGCTGTCACCTTACAGTGTCTACATCTCCATTCGTAATAACACTATATCATAAAGTCATATAAGTTTAGGTGAAAGTCTTACGTTAGTCTTGATACTTTGCGTCAAAGGAGAAAAAAGTTTTAACCAGTGAGATTTGTGACGTCACGACCCCCGAATCCAGCATTCGGAACAAAGTGTTCGGACACTAGGGCAGGGGAGTACCTCTTTAAAGGGGTACTACGTCCAAAGGATAGAAGATAAGATGTCTGATCAAGGTAGTCTGGCCGCTTGGCCCCCCAGCAATCTCCGTTCCGCACCCAGCATTCTAAACAGTACGTTAGGGTACGCTGGATTTCAGCAGCCAGAGACGTCACACCATGCCCCCTCCATTCATGTCTATGGGCCCCCCACGATCAGACATCTAATCCCCTATCCTTTGGATAGGGGATAAGATATCTGTGGGCGGAGTACCCCTGTAAATGAAATGGTGATAAGGGATAAAAATGGCAAGATTATCCGTGGTCAAAAGATGGTTCAATTAGAATATGTTCAATATTCAATATGAGGTAAAGAAGAGGTTGGGTAGAGGTTCAATAAGAGGGTGAAAGACTGTTTAAGGTAAACTTGCCTTTCTGACTAGCTATCTCAATTTGAGGGATGGAGATGGTAGAACACGATAACTTAGGGAAAAGAGATATTCTTCTCAAGATAATGTTTGCCACCAACGTCAGAGTCGGCAGTAGGTAAACCGCTGCCGCATTCCAGTATAATTGCATTATTCCACATACATAGAGGCTCGCTCAGTATATCTGGTTTTATGCTTTTAAAGATGCAGTCATTTCGTTTATTTTAAGTAAGGTTTATACCTATAAAAAATAAATTTTATGATCACATGTATTTGTTTACAATCAGTATTTACAAGCTCAGAGTGCCCCGGCCACGTCACTGAACAGCGCTGTTCATACTGGGCGGTCCGGTTTCACTCGCGGGCTTTTTTTCTTTTAAAAGCTCTTGCAGGTGAATGTTGTTAGAAGCCTATGTTTTATTGAGAAAGAGGTTGTATCCTCGAAACGCGTCTAAAATCTGGCAATAAAAAAGAACTTACATCCATACTGGATTGCTGAACATTATTACGGCAAGCGCCAACAGATCCCGGCTTTTTATCCTGCTTCCACTTGCCACCAACATTGTGATTGTTAAGAAATGATTTGCCCCGGGTCCCCTAATGAAAGAATAGAAGAATTTATAAAGCATTAAGAGTTATGAAGTACAAGGGGAAGAAGGTGGAAGCAAGTATCCATTAGGCGTGCGGGATGTGGAAGGAAAATAAGTGATTTGGGGGGGGGGGGCAGTGTAACTGTTGATAATGTTTTTTGATGAATATTAAATGAAACATAAATAGAACAATAAAATACACATTCCCTTTAACACATACTTTAGAGTCATAACAACAATCTATGGTTTATTCTAGGGTTTATTGCCCATCATCATCCAATTCATTTGTAAAAGCTTCAGACCCATTGGTTTTCTTTTTATTTTTCACATTTTGTTATGTTGCAGCCTTGTACAAATATATTCAGGTTTACTCCTATCATTCTGTACTTAATAATCCATAATAAGAAAATTACAACAGAATGCTTCAAAACTATTCTAATTTGTTTAAAGGAAATCAGTCAGTAGTATCACCTGCACTAAACCTGTCACACAGACTTGTAGTGCGGGCGATACTGATTAAAATGGTTCTCACATTGTCCAGATTCGCCCAGCCATTCCGCCTCAAATCGCGTTTTTCTATTTATGCTAATGAGGGCCTTGGGGCATGGGTGGAGCTCCGATCCGAGCTTGGGGCACACTGACATCTTCACCGGGAGGCCGCTCTGCCCGGCTAATCAATATTCATAACCCCCCTCCCTGCTCCTTCTCCCGTGTTAGTGTACGGTGCATGCGCTGCTTACTGTGTACTCCCGGAAGCGGCATTCTCCTTGGCTTAACTGCCACCGCCATCTTTGATAAGTAAGAATCCGGGGGGAATGCCGCTTCCGGGATTAAACAGTGCGCCATACACTAACACGGGCGAAGGAACAGGGAGGGGGGTTATGAATACTGATGAGCTGGGCGCCCGGCGAATATGTCAGTGTGCCCCAAGCTGTAATCGGAGCCCTGCCCATGCCCCAATGCCCTCATTAGCATAAATAGAAAAACGCGATTTGCGGCGGAACGGCTGGGCGAATCTGGACAATGTGAGAACCGTTTTAATCAGCATCACCTGCACTACAAGTCTGTTTGACAGGTTTATTTTCCGTTAAAAGGAAAAACATAATAATTCAGACCCTTAAGTATTCAGACCCGTGACTCACTACTTAGCTGAATCCCCTTTGGCAGCGATTACAGCCTCCAGTCTTATTGGGATGAGGCCACAAGGGTTACACACCTGGATTTGGGAATTTTCTTCCATTCTACTCTGCAGATCCTCTCAAGCTCTGTCAGGTTGGATGGGGACAATTGGTAGAAGCCATTTTCAGGTCTAACCAGAGTTGCGTCATTGAGTTCAAATCAGGGCTCTGTTGGATCACTCAAGGACATTCACAGAGTTGTCCCTAAGCTGTTCCTGTATTTTCTAATCAAGGTTTAGAAACATCTCAGTGATGATCAAGAGAAATGGGAGGTCTCCAGAGCAAAATGTCAAGTGTCACATGAAAAGGCTCTGAATACTTATATCCATGTCTTATATACTTATATTTTAGCTGTTCCTTTTAAAAAAAATTAGCATAAATTTAATTTTTCACATATGTTTTCACATTTTCTTATTATAGTGTATTGTGTATAGATTGAATGGGGAGGGATGGACTTAAATTTTTTTCTGAGAGATTTTCCCCTTTGTTAAAAAAAAAAAAATCCTTCTTATGTTGGTGTAGATGTAGCCTGACAGATACAATATTTAACTCCTTGTGAAGATACAAACCTATCGTCTTCTCAGCAGAAGAAGTTTCAACCCTTGTTATCATGGGTCAAGTCGTAGAAAAAACTGGGAGGGGGGGGGAGGTGCGTCTTATACGGCAAATATGCATTAAAACCGGTGGTCCCTGCGGCCATCAACAGCCGGGACCCGCGGCTAATACAGGACATCACCGACCGCGAAAGTGACACTAACCCGGCTGCTCAGTCGGGCTGTTCGGGACCGCCGCAATGAAATCGTGGCGTCCCGAACAGCTTACAGGACACCGGGAGGGACCTTACCTGCCTCCTCGGTGTCTGCTCCGTGCCGGGATCCCCTGCATGGCCGGCACTCTCCTTCGTCGTCATCACGTCGTCACGCACGCCGTCCCGTCATCCAATAGGATGCGTAGCGACGTGATGGCGGCGACAGAGAGCGAGGATACCCAGCAGCAGAGACGTTCCGGAGCGACGGGGACACCCCGGGGACGCGGCGACAGTGATGGAGGGTGACATCCAGGGCAGCGGTGACGAGCGGTGACGGGTCCAGAGCGGCGGGGACACGTGAGTACTACCTCCTATACCAGTGGTCTTAAACCTGCGGACCTCCAGATGTTGCAAAACTACAACTCCCAGCATGCACGGACAGCCAACGGCTGTCCGGGCATACTGGGAGTTGTAGTTTTGCAACATCTGAAGGTCCGCAGGTTGAAGATCACTGTCTTATACTTTACATTGTATTTGGTTCAGAATCTTTATTTTCTAGATTTTTATGCTTTAAAATTGGGTGCGTCTTATATGCCGGAGCTTCTTATATGACGAAAAATAGGGGAAATCAAGAAGTCTGAAGAAAGTATATAAGGTTTTGCTGCTAAAAGAAATGGATAAAAGTCTGCAATATTAAGAAATTGATATTTCTCGCCTAAAAAATCCTTAAAGAATCAGTATACTTTGCTAGAATATATTCTCCAGTAGACTTATGAACTATGATGTTTTGAAGTTTTGCTAGCTGTGATTTGAAAGGATGAATAAGGTTTTTACATAAGGGCCCTAATAATGCAGATTGAGTTAATACATGTCTTCCTACATAAAAGCATTGCTGCCTAGCAACAGCAGTAGGTCCCCGATGCTACGGCAACAGGATTGAGGTGGTACTCTGTGGCACTGGATGCCTAGTAAGGAGTCCTGAGTTATCTGGAACATGTTTAAAAGGAAGGGGCAAGGGGCATTATACACCAATATATAGACCTTACAAATAGAAAAAATAAATAAATAAGAATAAATTAGGTACTGCTCGCAATCGTTGCTGTACACATTACCACATAGGACAAAAAAAATACCAGCAGTTATATATATCACACTTTCTTAACTCCTGAGCTACATTATGCAAGATTTTCCCATTTTGCCTGCTATAAATTGAGGGCTGCAGTCCACAGGAGTACACAACGCTGTGGGCAACTCAATGCCGTCCTTTAGACATCAAATGTAACTCGATAAAACAGGAAAATCTTGCTACAAAAAGTCTGCGTCTAGGCCAAGTGTATTAGATATTTGCAGGTTAATCCTATTTGAAGACGCTCTGTTGACAATCTAATAAATATACAAGGGGACAGGTCAACCAGCTATCCTTTAAAGGGGTACTTCCACCCTAGACATCTTATCCCCTATCCAAAGGCACCCACTTTTTTTGTCTGGAAGCGCTGGAGGGTCTGAGTCGCGACTACGGGAAAGGAAGTCCGTGATGTCAGGACTCCGCCCCGGTGTGACGTCATGCCCGTCCCCTCAATGCAAGTCTATGGGAGGGGGCGTGACGGCCGTCCAGCGCTTCCGGACAAAAAACAGGTGGGTGTTGCACGCAATACTGCGGGGGTCCCCAGCGGCGGGCCCCCGAGATCAGACATCTTATCCCCTATCCTTTAGACATCAAATGTAACTCGATAAAACAGGAAAATCTTGCTACAAAAAGTCTGCGTCTAGGCCAAGTGTATTAGATATTTGCAGGTTAATCCTATTTGAAGACGCTCTGTTGACAATCTAATAAATATACAAGGGGACAGGTCAACCAACTATCCTTTAAAGGGGTACTTCCACCCTTGACATCTTATCCCCAATCCAAAGGCACCCACTTTTTTTTTGTCTGGAAGCGCTGGAGGGTCTGAGTCGCGACTACGGGAACGGAAGTCCGTGATGTCAGGACTCCGCCCCGGTGTGACGTCATGCCCGTCCCCTCAATGCAAGTCTATGGGAGGAGGCGTGACGGTGGTCCAGCGCTTCCGGACAAAAAACAGGTGGGTGCCGCATGCAATACTGCGGGGGTCCCCAGCGGCAGGACCCCCCGAGATCAGACATCTTATCCCCTATCCTTTGGATAGGGGATAAGATGTCTAGGGTGGGAGTACCCCTTTAATGTCTCCTGATGGGGGAATTGAGAGTATATGAATATAACCGGTCAAGTCCTCTGTATTCCAAAGACAAAATATAAAAATCTACAGCTGCTGGTGTGTATTTCCACTTCAATTTTATGTTTTTAATAAATAATTTGTCAACCCAACAGTCTCCCAGATAACCCTGTCCACTTCCCATGCCATGTTTGAAAAGTATGTTAGCAAAATCCAAATAAAGAAAAATTAACAGATGGAGCACTTACCTAGTGTGAAGAAACAGATTATTTTATTCAACGCACACCAAACCGTAGTACAGACAAGGCATAGTTGGGGGATCGTGAGCGGGGTGGAGAGCGTGGACTGGCAACAGCTGTTTCACACCAATGAGACCAGAAGAAGCACCTCATTGGTGTGAAACAGCTGTTGTCAGTCCACACGCTCATGATCCCCTGCTATGCCTTGTCTGTAATATGGTTTCATGTATGCTGAATAGAAGAATCCCTTCCAGTGCACTAGGTGAGTGCTTCATCTGTTATTTTTTCTTTACCTGGATTTTGGTTACTTACCTTCATGTACTACGTGATGTTGAGCACCACAGACTGTGTGTTACCAGAGAGTCCTGTATATTCCTAATCCTGTTTTTGCCATTCCAGTCATATTCACTAACAGGTGTTATTTAGGTTGTTCCCCCGAAGCAGCTTCTCTGTGTACCAGCTTCTCTGGTTTGAAAAGTGTCATGAAAACAAGATGGGAGTAACTGGGAAGGTGAAATGTTAAAATTTATTGCCATTTTAAAGATCTTTACTTGCTGAGAGGAGGTTAACAAATTTTATAAACCCCAAAACCACATATGCTGAGTGCTCCTCATAGCTGAGAGACCGGGATCCATATAAGTAACATACGGTGTTTACATAGTTACTCAACTTATTATGTAGATACATTCAGATTATAATATTGTGTTCACAGGTGAACATATGTTTTAATGCCATAAATAGATCTGCTGTGATCTATATTTTCCTGTAGATAGTACCAGATGGCAGAAGGCAATATGCATCATTCAAGCTGTGTAAATACACATCTACCTATTGCGAGGGACATTGGGTAATATCTATTATTATAACTATATCACTAACTATTTGTCATAGAACACAGTGTCCAGGACATCACATCGCTGTCATGTCATCACTTCATCATTCTTCCGTGAACATCTCTGAAATCATGTCACATATGATGTTGTTAGAGATGCCGCCATTTATTACTTAAAGGAGTACGCCGGCGAAAATTAACGTGTCCACTATCCACAGGACGGCACCCCGGCTCTCTCAGTGAGGAGTGCTTGTCAACTATGACGGCACACTCTCCATGTATTTCTATGGAAGCATTGATGATGCCTGAGAGCTGTACTCGGGTCTTTTCGGTGCTATCATAGAAATGAATGGAGCACGTGCTCTTCACTAAGTTCTTGGTCCCATACCGGTGATCGCAGTGGTCCCAGCGGTTGGATGCAAGTCCCCCCCCCCCCCCCCCCTGCGATCCGCTGCTTATTCCCTCTCCTGTGGGGATAAGTTCATTTTCTCTGGGGATCTCCTTTAATTGATTAAATCAGTCCTTGCAGGGTTTTATTTTCAATTTCGGAAATGACCCATGTGCCAAAAAGCTTTTGTAATTTGTTCAAGTGGGCAGGAGTGTAAGTGGAGAAGTATTAATTTTACTGGCAAAGATGGTTCCAATTTTATTATCCTTTTACAATCCGCATAAAACTTTACACCTTTCCCATCAAATAAATAAAAGTGGCCTATTTTTATAAACCATAATACATTGCACTATGTTCCTAGTCTTGTTTTATTAAATGTTACCAAAATATTTGAATACCGTGGTACGCTAAACTATACTATGGTATGCCCATGTAGGATCCATTGACTTAAATGGACCACATGTAGTCTATAGTACAGGCTCTGCTGGTCCACCCCCTGCCACAACCACCCACAGTCATATACAGGGAGACTGCCTAAAGTCACAGACAGTGAAGATGCAGCAGACATTTGGAGGTGTCATTCATGACAGTGTAACCTGTCAAATCTTGTATCTCCCAGTGGTCAGACCCCCCACGATCAGACACTTATCCCCTATCCTTTGGATAGGGTATAAGTACTTATGTACTGGAGTTCCCCTTTAACATATGTAAGATTTTTACGAACATGTTTTTAAAATAAAAAAAATTTTTCTTACATGAGCCCATTCCCTCCAAAATGTCTGTGCACGTCCCTGCTGCCTATTGACTTCAATGGATAGAAAAATCTGCTGCAGCAAATCTGCAGCAGAACATATGTACGTGTGAACGTACCCTAAGGCTGGATTCACACAGGCATAATATGGGTGTAATGTTGAGCTCGTAGTAGTGTTGAGACCTGCACTGACGGAATCATAGTAATCTAAGATGTTGCCAGTTTAGTCAGACTCCCCTGAATGCAACCTAAAAGTTCTTTAGGTCTTCATGTAATATAAAAGGGTTTTCTGGAAATGTGTCATCCAAAATTACCCATTGTTTAAATCAATTTAGAATTTTAACATTTTTCAAAGAATTGTTGGTGTATTATTTTTTCCAAATTTTTCAATTTGCTATCTATATTTTAAAATTATGATGAAAACTTGCAGTTTTCAGTCTGACCACTAGGCCTAAAACTAACCTGAAACATCCTGTTCTGTCTGTGATGATAAGGGGGAGGCTGCTGGAGTACAGTGAAAGGTGACACCAATGTATAGATAAGACAGACTTTCTACAATAGCTAAATCTCAGAGCTCAGCCCCCCCCCTCCCAAGAATGATCTCTGTAAAGGTCACAGTGCATGCCCAGTGGCTTTTTACTATTCTATTAATAAGACAAGCCCTGTCTATTGTTGACTATTACCATGGGGCTTGCAGTAAAATATATCTCTAAATGCTGTTAAAAAAACTCAAGCAAGATGGCAGCCTCCTTAAAGGGGTACTACGGTGGAAAACAAATGTTTTCTAATCAATTGGCGCCAGAAAATTATACAGATTTGTTAATTACTTGAATTTAAAAATCTTAATCCTTCCAGTACTTGTCAGCTGCTGTATACTCCAGAGAAAGTTGTGTAGCTCTTTCCAGCCTGGCCACAGGGCTATCTGCTGCCACCTCTGTCCGTGTCAGGGACTGTCCAGAGCAGGAGAGGTTTGCTATGGGGATTTGCTTCTACTCTGGACAGTTCCTGACATGGACAAAGGTGTCAGCAGAGAGCACTGTGGCTAGAGTGGAAAGAAACTACGCAACTTCCTCTGTAGTATACAGCAGCTGATAAGTACTAGAAGGATTAAGATTTTTAATTAGAAATACTTTACAAATCTGTTTAACCTTTGGCACCAGTTGATTTGAAGACATTTGTTTTCCACCAGAGTACCCCTTTAGGTATTTACAAAAATAAAGTTGTTTTTTTCCCTCAAGAATAAGGCCGCAGTCTGGTATCAACGATAATTGTTACATTGTCGCATCTGTAAGGGGTGGGATACATTAAAGATGGTTACTGCTGGGATCCAAAGACTCTAGGACAGCCACTACATGCTGCTTGGTTGCTATGCCAACTCTCTGCCCATATTTTCTACTCTGTAGATGCCCCATCTGTATCTGTACTACAGTCACCATAGCAACATCCGACACCCAAATGACCAGAGATATTAGACGATGGGTCACAGAACACATAATGATACTGATCAAAGGCCACTTCTAGCCTCTAGGGCCTATAATGTACATTTATCCACAACCACCCAGCATTGTGTAGAAAATCCTTCTATTTAATACCAAGAAAACACTTCATGCACCCATGGGATGTTCACAGCGCACCCACTGCTGCCTGTATCTGAATGCCCACTACTGTACTCTGCTAACATTTTATATATTGACTCTTATGAAACTTTTTTTCTTATCAAAGTTTGTCTTTTGAAGCAGGTTTGATCACTAAAAGCCTAACAGCAGATTAATAGCACAGAATCTTTATCCGAAAACACAAGACTCTCTGACAGAAGGTTCTATAAGGGTAGGGTCACACGGGCCGTATTTTGCTGCGTATTTGCTGCTGCTTTTTTTTTTCTTACCCATTGGCAATGGGTAGGGAAAAAAAGCTGCTGATTATACTATCCACTGACTTCAATGGGTAGGATAATACGCAGCGGCAAATATGCAGCAAAATACGGCACGTGACCCTACCCTTAGGATACGTTTCTACCTGTGTATTTTGCTGCTGATTTTCTGCTGCTAATTTTCCTATCCATTAAAGGAAAACTGTCAACTTTCTCCCCCCACACTAACCAGTGGTAATGGCTGATGCGGGGGACACTGATAAGTTTGATCCTTACCGTGCCCGTATCTGCCACGCCATTCGGCCGTAATATTCTATTTTCAGTATATGCAAATGAGGTGCTAACTGACACCGGTTGGGCTAACTGGCACTCTGACATCAGTGCCGCTGGCTGCAGCACCGTCCAGCTCATCAATATTCCTCCTCTCCCTCTGCCTCTCCCTCTTCTCCCCGCTCTCTATTGAAGAGAGAGGGGAGGAATATTGATGAGCTGGGTGGCACTGATGTCAGAGTGCCAGTTAGCCCGGCCAATGCCAGTTAGCACCTCATTTGCATATACAGAAAATAAAAGATTACGGCCGAACGGCGCGTCGCATCCGGGCACAGTAAGGATCAAACTGATCAGCATCCCCCGCACTACCAGCCAGTACTGCTGGTTAGTGCGGGGGGGGGGGGGGGGGGGGAGAAAGTTGACACCAGGGCATGGTTTAACCGCTTCACCACCCGAAGGTAGGCCGCTGGATCCTGGGCTAGGCACGGGGGCAAATAATGACTCCGACACCTAGTTACGGAACAATGGCAGCTTTACTGTGTCAGACAGGTGTAACAGTCTATACAGCTTGTCTAGGCCCACGGAGGTGACCAGTGACTTCAGAGACCCAGGGCTTGCTGGGACTTAGAGTGGACTTGGACAATATGATGCACGGCCACGCTGACTTGAGACAGATTGACTTGGACTGACTATACCCCATTTGCAGCTTACCAGGTTTTAACTTGGACCTGGGGGGTAGTGGACTTGAGAACTCGTGGCTGTGTGGTAGACTTTAGGCCTCCTCTGGACTCCAGACACACTCTTACAGGACTTGACCTTACTGCAACTCAGCTAAGCAGGAAGAGCGAGAGTAGAGGCTCCACCCAGGGCTTATGTGGGGGAGACTCTGGAGGAGTCCAATAGGTCACCCTGTAGGTCACATGGTCACCGGTGCCTTCCCTGGTTACAATCACATGACAACACCTCTTAAAGGTATAACACATTATATGTACAATACATTATATAACATAGGCACTGGCTGTGATATATACAAGACATAGGTGAAGGAGGGCCCAGGGGTCACAGGATGGAGTCTGCCGGACAGGGCAGCTAGGGTACAGGGGTGCAACTCCTGTACTGGGCCACCACAACAACAGTCTTAGTTAACAAAAAACACAACTGTGACAAGTTGTGGCAAAACAGCTGTAATAGCTTTTCCATGTGTTTAGTCACAGATTTCACATATTTACAAAATACAGCAGCTTGGGCATTCTCTAGGCAATAGTAAAGGTTACACTGCAAAGTAACAAAAAACACACTGATGGCCTGAGGCCGAGCTTCAATAGCCAAAGCCATGCTTATGGACATTAGTGTTGAGCGGCATAGGCCATATTCGAATTTGCGAATATTCGTGAATATATGGACGAATAATCGTCATATATTCGCGAATATTCGCATATTCGTTATATTCCCGTTTTATTTTCGCATATGCGAAAAGTTCGCGTATGCGAAAATTAACATATGTGAAAATTTGCATATACGAAAATTAGCATATGCTAATTTTCGCATATGCAAATTTCTGCACGCCAGTCTCACACAGTAGTATTAGAGCCTTCTTTACACCACATAAGCTGGAAGCAGAGAGGGATGATCACTGTGATGTGTACTGTGAAGAAAAAAAAACAAAAACAAAAACGAATATTCGTAATTACGAATATATAGCGCGAAATTTTCGAAATTCGCGAATTCGCGAATATGCGATATTCGCGAATAATATTCGAATTGCGAGTATTCGCGAGCAACACTTATGGACATGCCACAGTGCCTGAATGAATACTGAAGGAGCTCAGTCTTCTGCTGGTTGATAGGCACTTGACCTAAAGACGAACAATTCATGAGTTTCCTTTCCTAGTATAGGAAACGGGACTCTCTAGGGATTGTGGATGTGCAGTTAGGTTCCAATCCTTTCAATCTCATTAAGATAACATGGCACTTCACTTGGAATGAATACATAAAGAATTTTATTAGCAATCCAATTTTTACAAACACAGTGTAACGTTTCAATCCAAAATGGACCTTCCTCAGTCCGATTTGCAGCGGAGTAGATGAGTGCAGTCAAGGAAAAACTGTTAGAAACCGTGCATGCAGGCATGAGGAAAAGAGACCTATAGTCTTATGCGACTTATGCGATCGAAACGTTACACTGTGTTTGTAAAAATTGGATTGCTAATAAAAGTGGAGTGCCATGTTATCTTCTTTTTGTATTTGCTTTCCTGTTTTTGTGTTGTCTTTTTATTGATATCTTTGCTAATTCATTATTCTTTCTTGTACATGGCTGCTTTCTCCTGGTTGACTCTGTAAACCTATTGCACATGATGAATTAAAACCGTTGTTCCTGAGAGCAGAAATGGATACAGAAGCTTTATAGACAGCGATCCCTCCTCCAAAGCACACAGCGGGATGAATCAGGTGCTGAAACCAGAAGAGGTTAAGGAATTGTATTACCCACAATGCAACACGTTTCACGGAGAATCCGCTTTCTCAGGCATGTAGGATAAGGTTAGACCCAAAGGTTATATAGGAAAATTTTTAACCCCTGAAGGGACAATAAATTAACCCCTTACAACTATCTTTAGAATAAATAGTACATTATACAGATGATTATAAATGAATGGGTAAAATTGTTCTATGCATCATATATACGGTATATAGAACAACATATACAAAAAAAGAATGTACAATAATAAAAAGATATAGAATATAAATAATTAAAAGATATATGCTATAAGGAACAAGGAATTTAGCAAGCATTTTCTATTGTTTCATTTAATCCATCAGGAAATAAAGTAACTAAAGAAAAAATCAAAATGCTTCTCTATTATTTAACCTCTGCACACAATTATGGATATGTTGCGGAATGGTTTCAAGTATCGATAGTTTTAAGTTATTGATACATCTATCGTGTTTTATCAAAAGATGACGAGAAATACTGTGGAGCATGACATTTTTTTATATTGGACCTGTGCTTGTTCATACGTGACCATAAGTGACCGTCTGAACAACGCGGCCCACGTATTAAAGTCCATTTCAAGTTCCTTATAGTATATATACACACTATATAGTATATATATTTGATATCTTTTTTATTATTGTACATTTTCTTTTTTTGTATATGTTGTTCCATATATGATGGATAGAACGATTTTAACCATTCATTGTTAATAATTAATGTTGCTCGCGAATATTCGCAATTCGAATTTTATTCGTGAATATCGCATATTCGCGAATTCGCGAATATTCGCAAATATAGCACTATATATTCGTAATTACGAATATTCGTTTTTTTTTTTTTTTTTTTACAATACACATCACAGTGATCACCCCTCTCTGCTTCAAGCTTGTGTGGTGTAAATAAGGCTCTAATACTACTATGTGAGACTGGCGTGCAAATTTTCGCATATGCGAATTTGCATATGCTAATTTTCGCATATGCGAATTTTCGGTTATGCTAATTTTTTTATACAGTAATTTTCTCATATGCTAATTTTCGTATACGCAAATTTTCGCATATGTGAAAATAAACGTGAATATTACGAATATGCGAATTTAGCGAATATTCGTCCATATATTCGCGAAATATCGCGAATTCCAATATGGCCTATGCTGCTCAACACTATTAATAATGTGTTAATTCTAAAGATAGTTGTAAGGGGTTAATTTTTTGTCCCTTCAGGGGTTAAAAATTTCCTTATATATTGTGTCTAGCCTTATCCTACATGCCTGAGGAAGCGGATTCTCTGCCAAACACGTTGCATTGTAGGTAATAAAATTCTTACCCTGTTCTGGTTTCAGCAAGTGATTCATCCCGCTGTGTTCTTTGGAGGAGGGATCGCTGTCTATATGCTGTTTGCTGGCGTGCAGTAGCTGCAGAGACCTTCATTTCTACACATGCAATTCCATTGTTGTACTTGGTCATCAGTACAACCATCCGTGGTAAGCCCAGTTCACATTTAGCGTTACCATTGGTCTCAAGGTATTACACTACGGAGCGCATCCTTTTTTTTTTATCTTTCAAAGTTGTATCTAGCTCTTGATGTGGTTTTGCGCTTCACCAAGGTTATTTAAGGAACCAGTTACCTCTGTGAAGGTGCTGATGATATTAGTTTTGCAATTCAGTGTGTCTGTGCTCTCTTTTCTGTTTGTTTGGCTAGTATAGCCAGCATCTAGTTTGTTACCCTTGGTCTGCTGCTAGCTTGCTCTGGCCTTTGTCTTTTCTGTATGAGTGTTTCTGTACGATTTTGTTATGTGCATATGTGGTTCTTGTACATGAGTGGTTTGTATGAATCTATTCCTTTTAGGTAGGTTTGTAAATATCCTACTGCAATGTCCCAATGTGTGTGAACCTGCTGTACCACTTATCAGTCTGACTTTGGGCCAAACTTGGAAATGGAACACGAGGTATTCACCTGGTTTTCACCCTAGACTTCAGCTGCAGAGGAGATACCAGGTCACTATCGTAAGAGTGGTCCAAGTTGAGTGGCAGCTGGCCATGCAGGGCAGAATGTCTTGGTGCTAATCACAGGGGATACCGGCAGAAGGGGCGAGCTGGTGCTGTAGATGGTAAGAGCGCAGCAAACAGCGACTGATATACAGTAGCAGAGCTAATTTACTGTTTTAGCAGAGCTGAGTAGCTAAGTATTAGCCAGGTGATATTTGCTAGCTCAGAGGCATGGTCTACAGTCCAGATCATACACAGAAGAGCAACGGGGTACAGGAGGATCAGGAAGAGACAGAGTTAGGAAACAGGTGTAGGTCAGGAATACTGGGACTCAAAAACAATGCAGACAGGAACCTTTGCTTGTAGTAAACTACAATGTTGCTCAGGCATCAGGGAATGGGTGCAGCAGTGTTCTATACGCAATGTCTGGCAGGGATTGGAGGAGGACTGGAATCAGGAATGTGCACAAACCTTTAAAGAGATGGTTCTTGCACGTGCATGGCTCCGTACAGGGTGCACCCGAAACTGTCCCACCTGCAATAGTCCAGAAGAGTTAGTCCAGAGCCTGCCAAGCAACTTGGCCAAGCTAAGCAGCTGGACAAGTGCATTCTGGAGGCTGCCAACAGCCCACATTACACCTGCAAGTTTTCTGCTCCGGCCTGCCACAACCATCCTTAGTGAGTAGTTACTCATTATTTCTGACTTAATACGTATTTGTATGTATTTCATGTGTTACTGGTGGGTCTTCCTATTCTGCTCTATCATTAGGACCTGAGAACAATGAGCCATTATTAGGACCCCAGGAAGGTGGCTGCTTTAGGTAACGTCAGGTTCTTAAAAATAGAGACCTCCTGGTATTACAGAACTAAACTGCGGTTATGTTACGCCGAGCGCTCCGGGTCCCCGCTCCTCCCCGGAGCGCTCGCTTCACTCTCCCCGCGGCAGCGCTCCGGTCACGTCCTCTGACCCGGGGCGCTGCGATTCCGCTGCCAGCCGGGATGCGATTCGCGATGCGGGTAGCGCCCGCTCGCGATGCGCACCCCGGCTCCCCTACCTGACTCGCTCTCCGTCTGTTCTGTCCCGGCGCGCGCGGCCCCGCTCCCTAGGGCGCGCGCGCGCCGGGTCTCTGCGATTTAAAGGGCCACTGCGCCGCTGATTGGCGCAGTGGTTCCAATTAGTGTGTTCACCTGTGCACTTCCCTATATCACCTCACTTCCCCTGCACTCCCTTGCCGGATCTTGTTGCCTTAGTGCCAGTGAAAGCGTTCCTTGTGTGTTCCTTGCCTGTGTTTCCAGACCTTCTGCCGTTGCCCCTGACTACGATCCTTGCTGCCTGCCCCGACCTTCTGCTACGTCCGACCTTGCTTTTGCCTACTCCCTTGTACCGCGCCTATCTTCAGCAGCCAGAGAGGTGAGCCGTTGCTAGTGGATACGACCTGGTCACTACCGCCGCAGCAAGACCATCCCGCTTTGCGGCGGGCTCTGGTGAAAACCAGTAGTGGCTTAGAACCGGTCCACTAGCACGGTCCACGCCAATCCCTCTCTGGCACAGAGGATCCACTACCTGCCAGCCGGCATCGTGACAGTAGATCCGGCCATGGATTCCGCTGAAGTTCCTCTGCCAGTTGTCGCTGACCTCACCACGGTGGTCGCCCAGCAGTCACAACAGATAGCGCAACAAGGCCAACAGCTGTCTCAACTGACCGTTATGCTACAACAGTTACTACCACAGCTTCAGCAGTCATCTCCTCCGCCAGCTCCTGCACCTCCTCCGCAGCGAGTGGCCGCTCCTGGGATACGCTTATCCTTGCCGGATAAATTTGATGGGGACTCTAAGTTTTGCCGTGGCTTTCTTTCCCAATGTTCCCTGCATCTGGAGATGATGTCGGACCTGTTTCCCACTGAAAGGTCTAAGGTGGCTTTCGTAGTCAGCCTTCTGTCCGGAAAAGCCCTGTCATGGGCCACACCGCTCTGGGACCGCAATGACCCCGTCACTGCCTCTGTACACTCCTTCTTCTCGGAAATCCGAAGTGTCTTTGAGGAACCTGCCCGAGCCTCTTCTGCTGAGACTGCCCTGTTGAACCTGGTCCAGGGTAATTCTTCCGTTGGCGAGTATGCCGTACAATTCCGTACTCTTGCTTCAGAATTGTCCTGGAATAATGAGGCCCTCTGCGCGACCTTCAAAAAAGGCCTATCCAGCAACATTAAAGATGTTCTGGCCGCACGAGAAATTCCTGCTAATCTACATGAACTTATTCACCTAGCCACTCGCATTGACATGCGTTTTTCCGAAAGGCGTCAGGAACTCCGCCAAGATATGGACTCTGTTCGCACGAGGCGTTTCTTCTCCTCGGCTCCTCTCTCCTCTGGTCCCCTGCAATCTGTTCCTGTGCCTCCCGCCGTGGAGGCTATGCAGGTCGACCGGTCTCGCCTGACACCTCAAGAGAGGACACGACGCCGTATGGAGAACCTCTGCCTGTACTGTGCTAGTACCGAACACTTCCTGAGAGATTGTCCTATCCGTCCTCCCCGCCTGGAAAGACGTACGCTGACTCCGCACAAAGGTGAGACAGTCCTTGATGTCTACTCTGCTTCTCCACGTCTTACTGTGCCTGTGCGGATGTCTGCCTCTGCCTTCTCCTTCTCTACAGTGGCCTTCTTGGACTCTGGATCTGCAGGAAATTTTATTTTGGCCTCTCTCGTCAACAGGTTCAACATTCCGGTGACCAGTCTCGCCAGACCCCTCTACATCAATTGTGTAAATAATGAAAGATTGGACTGTACCATACGTTTCCGCACGGAGCCCCTTCTTATGAGCATCGGATCTCATCATGAGAGGATTGAACTTTTGGTCCTCCCCAATTGCACCTCGGAAATTCTCCTTGGACTTCCCTGGCTTCAACTTCATTCCCCTACCCTGGATTGGTCCACTGGGGAGATCAAGAGTTGGGGGTCCTCTTGTTCCAAGAACTGTCTAAAACCGGTTCCCAGTAACCCTTGCCGTAACTCTGTGGTTCCTCCAGTAACCGGTCTCCCTAAGGCCTATATGGACTTCGCGGATGTTTTCTGCAAAAAACAAGCTGAGACTCTACCTCCTCACAGGCCTTATGATTGCCCTATCGACCTCCTCCCGGGCACTACTCCACCCCGGGGCAGAATTTATCCTCTCTCTGCCCCAGAGACTCTTGCCATGTCCGAATACGTCCAGGAGAATCTAAAAAAGGGCTTTATCCGTAAATCCTCCTCTCCTGCCGGAGCCGGATTTTTCTTTGTGTCCAAAAAAGATGGCTCCCTACGTCCTTGCATTGACTACCGCGGTCTTAATAAAATCACGGTTAAGAACCGCTACCCCTTACCCCTCATCTCTGAACTCTTTGATCGCCTCCAAGGTGCCCACATCTTCACTAAATTGGACTTAAGAGGCGCCTATAACCTCATCCGCATCAGAGAGGGGGACGAGTGGAAAACGGCATTTAACACCAGAGTATCTGGTCATGCCCTTTGGACTGTGCAACGCCCCTGCCGTCTTCCAAGACTTTGTCAATGAAATTTTTCGTGATCTGTTATACTCCTGTGTTGTTGTATATCTGGACGATATCCTAATTTTTTCTGCCAATCTAGAAGAACACCGCCAGCATGTCCGTATGGTTCTTCAGAGACTTCGTGACAACCAACTCTATGCCAAAATTGAGAAATGTCTGTTTGAATGCCAATCTCTTCCTTTTCTAGGATATTTGGTCTCTGGCCAGGGACTACAGATGGATCCAGACAAACTCTCTGCCGTCTTAGATTGGCCACGCCCCTCCGGACTCCGTGCTATCCAACGCTTTTTGGGGTTCGCCAATTATTACAGGCAATTTATTCCACATTTTTCTACCATTGTGGCTCCTATCGTGGCTTTAACCAAAAAAAATGCTGATCCCAAGTCCTGGCCTCCTCAAGCAGAAGACGCCTTTAAACGACTCAAGTCTGCCTTTTCTTCGGCTCCCGTCCTCTCCAGACCTGACCCTTCCAAACCCTTCCTATTGGAGGTTGATGCCTCCTCAGTGGGAGCTGGAGCTGTTCTTCTACAAAAAAATTCTTCCGGGCATGCTGTCACTTGTGGTTTTTTCTCTAGGACCTTCTCTCCAGCGGAGAGGAACTACTCCATCGGGGATCGAGAGCTTCTAGCCATTAAATTAGCACTTGAGGAATGGAGGCATCTGCTGGAGGGATCAAGTTCTCCTGTTATTATCTACACCGACCACAAGAACCTCTCCTACCTCCAGTCTGCCCAACGGCTGAATCCTCGCCAGGCCCGGTGGTCTCTGTTCTTTGCCCGATTTAATTTTGAGATTCACTTTCGTCCTGCCGATAAGAACATTAGGGCCGATGCTCTCTCTCGTTCCTCGGATGCCTCAGAAGTTGAACTCTCTCCGCAACACATCATTCCACCTGACTGCCTGATCTCCACTTCTCCTGCCTCCATCAGGCAGACTCCTCCAGGAAAGACCTTTGTTTCTCCTCGCCAACGCCTCGGAATCCTCAAATGGGGTCACTCCTCCCATCTCGCAGGTCATGCGGGTATCAAGAAATCTGTGCA
This sequence comes from Hyla sarda, assembly GCF_029499605.1. Classification (NCBI taxonomy): domain Eukaryota; kingdom Metazoa; phylum Chordata; class Amphibia; order Anura; family Hylidae; genus Hyla; species Hyla sarda. The sequence continues at coordinate 46,932,589 of NC_079200.1, forward strand.
ACTCATCTCCCGCTTCTATTGGTGGCCGACTCTGGAGACGGATGTTGTGGACTTTGTGCGAGCCTGCACTATCTGTGCCCGGGATAAGACTCCTCGCCAGAAGCCCGCTGGTTTTCTTCATCCTCTGCCTGTCCCCGAACAGCCTTGGTCTCTGATTGGTATGGATTTTATTACTGATTTACCCCCTTCCCGTGGCAACACTGTTATTTGGGTGGTCGTTGATCGATTCTCCAAAATGGCACATTTCATCCCTCTTCCTGGTCTTCCTTCTGCGCCTCAGTTGGCTAAAAATTTTTTGTACACATTTTTCGTCTTCACGGGTTGCCTACGCAGATTGTCTCGGATAGAGGCGTCCAATTCGTGTCTAAATTCTGGAGGGCTCTCTGTAAACAACTCAAGATTAAATTAAATTTTTCTTCTGCATATCATCCCCAGTCCAATGGACAAGTAGAAAGGATTAACCAGATCTTGGGTGATTATTTGCGACATTTTGTTTCCTCCCGCCAGGATGACTGGGCAGATCTCCTCCCATGGGCCGAATTCTCGTATAACTTCAGGGTCTCTGAGTCTTCCTCCAAATCCCCATTTTTCGTGGTGTACGGCCGTCACCCTCTTCCCCCCCTCCCTACTCCCTTGCCCTCTGGTCTGCCCGCTGTGGATGAAATTTCTCGTGACCTTTCCATCATATGGAGAGAGACCCAAAATTCTCTCTTACAGGCTTCATCACGCATGAAGAAGTTCGCGGATAAGAAAAGAAGAGCTCCCCCCGTTTTTTCCCCTGGAGACAAGGTATGGCTCTCCGCTAAATATGTCCGCTTCCGTGTCCCTAGCTACAAGTTGGGACCACGCTATCTTGGTCCTTTCAAAATTTTGTGTCAAATTAATCCTGTCTCTTATAAACTTCTTCTTCCTCCCTCTCTTCGTATCCCTAATGCCTTTCACGTCTCTCTTCTCAAACCACTCATCCTCAACCGTTTTTCTCCCAAATCTGTTCCTCCCACTCCTGTTTCCGGCTCCTCGGACATCTTCTCGGTCAAAGAAATTTTAGCTGCCAAAAAGGTCAGAGGGAAAAATTTTTTTTTTGTGGACTGGGAGGGTTGTGGTCCTGAAGAGAGATCCTGGGAACCTGAGGACAACATCCTAGACAAAAGTCTGCTCCTCAGGTTCTCAGGCTCTAAGAAGAGGGGGAGACCCAAGGGGGGGGGTACTGTTACGCCGAGCGCTCCGGGTCCCCGCTCCTCCCCGGAGCGCTCGCTTCACTCTCCCCGCGGCAGCGCTCCGGTCACGTCCTCTGACCCGGGGCGCTGCGATTCCGCTGCCAGCCGGGATGCGATTCGCGATGCGGGTAGCGCCCGCTCGCGATGCGCACCCCGGCTCCCCTACCTGACTCGCTCTCCGTCTGTTCTGTCCCGGCGCGCGCGGCCCCGCTCCCTAGGGCGCGCGCGCGCCGGGTCTCTGCGATTTAAAGGGCCACTGCGCCGCTGATTGGCGCAGTGGTTCCAATTAGTGTGTTCACCTGTGCACTTCCCTATATCACCTCACTTCCCCTGCACTCCCTTGCCGGATCTTGTTGCCTTAGTGCCAGTGAAAGCGTTCCTTGTGTGTTCCTTGCCTGTGTTTCCAGACCTTCTGCCGTTGCCCCTGACTACGATCCTTGCTGCCTGCCCCGACCTTCTGCTACGTCCGACCTTGCTTTTGCCTACTCCCTTGTACCGCGCCTATCTTCAGCAGCCAGAGAGGTGAGCCGTTGCTAGTGGATACGACCTGGTCACTACCGCCGCAGCAAGACCATCCCGCTTTGCGGCGGGCTCTGGTGAAAACCAGTAGTGGCTTAGAACCGGTCCACTAGCACGGTCCACGCCAATCCCTCTCTGGCACAGAGGATCCACTACCTGCCAGCCGGCATCGTGACAGGTTATTTGTTGTTCACAACTAAGCTCTAAATGTAACTGTGATCAGAGCTCCCACAATGCACTTGATAGGAAACCAGCTTAGAAATTTAGCTTTGGATGTGAATATGAAAATAATCAAAATTTTAAGTAAACTTGACACAGTTCAAAAGCAGTCCAATCTGCAGGCGGAATATCATAAAACAAGTAGAGATGAGTAGACAAATGCCTTTTTTATATAACACACACAAGAGTAAGCCAGAGTAGCCAGCAGTGCCTTAACCCTATGGAAGTCCAGTGATTAGGCGCACATGTGAGCAATACAGGTATAATGGTATCAGGTCTAGGTAACCCTACACGCCACAGGAACTGAAGAATATGCAACACAAAAAGAAGAAAAAGCGGAGCGCTTACCAATCCTGTATTCAAATAGACATCGGCAGCTAATCCATGGACCGGGTCGGTCACGAGCAGGGAGGGGGCAGATGGATCCCGAGGAGTACAGGCGTCGGGCCACGGACCGTATCATGCCCCTAGGCGCTTTTTCAGGTCACGTGACGAAGCGCCTAGGGGCGTGATACGGTCTGTGGCCCGACGCCTGAACTCCACCGGATCCATCTGCCGCCTCCCTGCTTGTGACCGACTCGGTCCATTGATTAGCTGCTGATGTCTATTTGAATACTGGATTGGTAAGCGTTCCGCTTTTTCTTCTTTTTGTGTTGCAAATGCCTTTTTAATTTTCTTTTTTATTAAATAAAAATTCTACTAAAATGTGTGGTTTATTCATTTATATACCAGCTGAATCTACTCTTAGAAGACCAGTGACTGGTCCTACTCAGTGATTGACAATGATTCACAGATTCCCCAACCAGTAATGTACCAATAATCATTGCCCTATGAAGCGTGTCAGTACTGACATATCACACACCTAAAACAAATAAACAGAACATAGACAAATGGTGTCCCAGCTCACCTCCTCTGCCAGAACCCCACGCATGGAACGGTGCGAATCAACACCGGGAGACAAAGAATTTAGGAATCCAGCGCAGGTTCTTGTGCAATAAGAACTAAATCTTTATTTTCACCATGACAGAGCAGGATACAAGAGACGCGTTTCAGCCGGTTTCCCCAGCCTTACTCATACCGGTATGAGTAAGGCTGGTGGAACTGGCTGAAACGCGTGACTTGTATGCTGCTCAGTCGTGGTGAAAATAAACAGAACATTACAATTATTATTTTTTTTAAATAGTACAAGTAATAAAGGTTATTAACAGCGATATAAGCTGTATGGGAAGTATCAGCGATGACAGATTCAGAGTTCAAATTGTGTAAAATTGACTCTGGGAAAAGAGAAGCTGTCTAGTCAGTAGGCATAGGGCAATGCATATATATATATATATATATATATATATATATATATATATATATATATATATAATTTTGAATTCTCATATTACTTCAGGTAAACAGGGCTGCATGTTGCTCACAGGCAATCTGGCTGTGCCATAATTTATAAGCAGCCCTTTGGATAGCTCATGACCTTGATGGCTGTGGCATACTTCTTAGAGAAGAGAAGTCCGGATAGATTTATTACCAGCAGTACTACAGTACTACAGTGAGCTAGTGACCCCAGGCAGCTGCATTATACATCAGCAGCACTGAGGCTCATATTCATTGTCTGTATGTTGCTCCTTGGGTCAACAGCTCTCTGCAGTACTGCTTGTAATAAATCTATTAGGACACAGGCAGACCCGATACCTAATGGTGAATGCATCTCTGCCTCCTTTCTGGACAATGCTAACCTCTCAGAGCAGACTGCGTATCAATGTTCTCATGTTCAGGTTTATAATAGCAATTATTGAATATAAAGCCAGGAACGGATCGTAAATGGAAGCCGTCTGTAAAGGAAAGACTGAGACGTCTCCTCTTTTCAAATCCTGGTTTTCTACTCATTAACTGCAAGTAAAAACATTAAAAGGGTACTCTGCCGCTAGACATTTATCCCCAAAAGGATAGGTGATAATTTGTCTGATCACAGTGGTCCCAAAGGATAGGGGATAAGATGTCTGATCGCAGAGGTCTGCTGGGACCCCCGCGATCAGACAGATGCAGTGATGCAGTGTGCGGCAGTATTATATTCAGAGGATGCAGTGTGTGGTAGTATTATATTCAGAGGGCACAGAGTGTGGAAGTATTATATTCAGAGGATGCAGTGTGTGGTAGTATTATATTCAAAGGGCACAGTGTGTGGTAGTATTATATTCAGAGGATGCAGTGTGTGGCAGTATATTCAGAGGATGCAGTGTGTGGTAGTATTATATTCAGAGGGCACAGTGTGTGGTAGTATTATATTCAGAGGATATAGTGTGTGGTAGTATTATATTCAGAGGATGTAGTGTGTGGTATTATATTCAGATGATGCAGTGTGTGGGGGTATTATAATCAGAGGATGCAGTGTGTGGTGGTATAATCAGAGGATATAGTGTGTGGTAGTATTATATTCAGATGATGCAGTGTGTGGTAGTATTATAATCAGAGGATGCAGTGTGTGGTGGTATAATCAGAGAATATAGTGTGTGGTAGTATTATGTTCAGAGGCCACAGTGTGTGGTAGTATTATAATCAGAGGATGTAGTGTGTGGTAGTATTATATTCAGATGATGCAGTGTGTGGGGGTATTATAATCAGAGGATGCAGTGTGTGGTGGTATAATCAGAGGATGCAGTGTGTGGTAGTATTATATTCAGAGGGCACAGTGTGTGGTAGTATTGTATTCAGAGGATGTAGTGTGTGGTAGTATTATATTCAGAGGATGTAGTGTGTGGTGGTATTATATTCATATGATGCAGTGTGTGGGGGTATTATATTCAGAGGCCACAGTGTGTGGTGGTATTATATTCAGAGGGCACAGTGTGTGGTAGTATTATATTCAGAGGATGTAGTGTGTGGTAGTATTATATTCAGAGGATGTAGTGTGTGGTGGTATTATATTCAGATGATGCAGTGTGTGGGGGTATTATATTCAGAGGCCACAGTGTGTGGTGGTATTATATTCAGAGGTCACAGTGTGTGGTGGTATTATATTCAGAGGGTGCAGTGTTTTGCATTGTCATATTCATTATTGTTGTAATATAGAAAGTGACAATGTGAGGAGCCATTGCCATCTGGGCACAAGTTCTGCAGACAGAAAATTTAGCATGAAGAAGTCCCGGTGGTATGAACCAGCTTAATTAGATAGGAAAAGACAACAGAGTAGATGTCAAGAACTGTGAGTCACTTATAGTATATTATTGTCCCCCACACTTCATTTACATAATTTTCCACAGCTTTTTCCGGTGAGAGAGGGGGTAACCCCAACCCTGGCAACGCCACAGGTTACCATCCTGGAGAGTTGTAGTTGTGTGACAGCTTGAGACCGCTGTTGTATGGTAACAAAGGGTACATTAAAGGAGAACTCGGTACTTAACAACTTATACCCTATCAACAGGATAGGGAATAAGTGTCTGATCGCGGGGGGTCAACTTGGCTCTCCACATGCACACAGCTGTTCTGACCACCACACGGAGTGGTGGCCAACACACCCCCTCCATGCATCTCTATGCAAGAGCCGGAGTTATCCCCTATCCTGTGGAGTTCTCCTTTAACTCTAGGACTGGTTTCAGACAAGTGTAATGTGCATTGTTTTCAGTTTGCTCTGACCAAGACTTGTGTCCATATTAAGCTTGTATAAAACCGGCCAAAGTAGGCAAGTGTCCTTCTTTCTATGCTTGCAATTCATTATGTAGGAGGGTTAAGAAAAAAATATATCTAGCCACATAACATGTAACTGATTTATACGAGTTGTCCAATAGGGTGCGCCATATTCCGCACTCTCTACATTGATATTCCAGACTGGCATACCCTTCAGCGGTACACCAGTCTTAATAAATGTGTCCCATATCTTCGTAATACTTGATTTACTAGCCCCTGATATGCTATAAGCTACCCTGCATGTTTATGATTTCCTCCTAAAACAGTAGATTTCGCACATTATGGGAGCCGTGTGCTTTTGTTACCATCTTCGTGCAGTCTGCTTTGAAGAATCCTATTAGTCTTTAAACAACTACCCCGTGGCCAGGCCCGACGCAATAATAAAGTGACCCAAGTGGCTGCTTTAGGGTGATGATGCTGCAGAGCCAAGCCTTTGATATGTCTCCTCCCGGATTTGTCTACGGGATCACTTTCCAGCAATCAGTCTTCCTTCAGCCCCCCCAGTGTTGTTACACCTTGTCTGCCTATGCAGTGCTCCAAGCACAGGTCCCTGGCTACCTCTGCAATTTGTTTCTTTATGCCAAAGCGGGGGGCTTAACAACTGTCTAGCAGATGGCTCTGCAAGTAGGGTTAATATAAAGAAATATACAGTCATTTAGTTACACAGCCGTTCCCGAGCATGTTCCGATTAGACATGCCTCATTTGTCCTATATATTCATTTATTCAGCCTTTTTTTTATGCCTGATGACTTTTCAATGGACTCTTATTGCTTCTAAAAACAATGTAACAAAAAGTATTTATCAAGTGCATTTCTGCAAGTCAAAGACTGAAAATATGGATTGCAGTGCAGCTGCTAATATTACATCTAGAAAAAGGCAGAAAACTTGGAAATGGAGAAATCAGGCTGCAAGAAAATAAAGTCCAAAATGATAAAAAGAAAAGCAAGGTTTGTAGAAATGTAACCCATTAGTGTTTTTTCCCTGTTAAACTACGGAAAAAATGTACTTATCCCCTATCCACAGGAAAGGGGATACGTAGATAATCGCGTGAGGGGGGGGGGGGGTTTGGTGTCCAACTGCTAGGACCCTCCTTGACCTCCAGGACAGAACCCTGGCTCTCTCAGTGGGGAGCGAGTGTCATCTACCGGTAAATGGCACATTCTCCACTCATTTCTATGGAGTGCCGATAATGCCCCGGTGCTGTCCCGGTGATCGCGCGGGGGGGGGGGGGGGGGGGGGGGGGGGGTATGCAGTCGGACCCCCGTGATCAGCTACTTATCCCCTATTCTGTGGATAGGGGATAAGTAAGTTTTCGGCAGAGATCTCCTTTATGGAAACTAAAAACTATAAATGTAGTTTACAAGTGAACACAATAACACAGCATGAACATATTCCTATTTGTCATTGTAATGTAATGCAAACTCTTCCCCTATGCTCTCTTTCAATGGTGTCTCTCTAGTTTCGGAGGTTCCTATTGCTCATATTATCTGTAATTCCCCACTACATTTTTTTTTTCTAGCAGAATTGTTCATGCTGCAGGCAGGTATACGCAATCCAAAGCTGGAGAAAGGCAAACTCGAAGAAATCAGATTCCCTGCAGTTGCCTTGAGATCTCATTCACAAGCTATATCCAGTCCATTTTAGGTGTTCTATGTGAAGTATAGGCTTATGGACAATAAGAAAACAGTATGCAGCTCTGCTGGCGGCAAGAAGAATGCCGGAAACGTAATTTTTCTGTTCCCCGTCTTAGTGGGAAAAAATGGTATAAGACAGAACTGTAGTTTTATAAACACCATTTGTCAAAGCAGGTAACTCTACAATTGGAGGAGATAATAGAGACAGGGGTCTATCTAAGTCAGGGGTCCTCAAACTGTGGCCCTCCAGATGTTGCAAAACTTCCACTCCCAGCATGCCCAGACAGCCAAAGGCCATGTTCAGAATTGAAGTTTTGAAACATCTAGAGGGCCACAGTTTAAGGACCACTGTTCTAAGTAATATTAGGACATGATCAGGGGTCAAGTCCTGGGAGAAAAAGTGCGGGAACTCACCCAAGATTTCCACTCAAGGGACTGGTCCTGCAGGACTATAGATAATGGGAACAGGGTTCCTGCTGTGGAAAAAGTGCAGGAACTCTGTTTCCCATGAGTTTCCTGCAGGACTCGGACCCTGGACATGATGGACACTTCAAAATAGACAAAAGCTTCCTGTAGCTGCTCTTTGCTTAAAGGGTAGCTCCCACCATCATGATTTTTTTTTTTTCTGTCCCTGCCTATTGCCCTTCTATCCCTAACACCCTCCCTGCCTTTATTAATTTTTTTTTACTATTTTTTAAAATGGCATTTTAAGTCTGCCTGGTAGGTGCTCACTACCAGGCAGGACTTCCCCAGCAGGCCAACCACGTCACTGATTGCCTGCTGGGGGGGGACTTCCCGCCCTTAGTTCTCCCAACAGGGTGCCTCCAGCCTGTTTCACCACTACAACTCCCAGCATGCCCTGACATCTATTGGCTGTCAGGGGGCATGCTGGGAGTTGTAGTGGTAAAAACAACTGGAGGCACCCAGGGACAGGAGTTTTCATGGGGGAAGGAGTGAGCCAGGAGCCGATGCGGGAGGGACGGATGCGGGAGGAGACTCTTTCCTGCCGCTCGGTAAGTAAAACCCAAAACACCCCCCCCCCCCCGTACCTTGCAGCAGCGCCCCCCCATCCTCCCCCGTACCTTGCAGCAGCGCCCCCCATCCCGCTCGTTACCTTGCAGCAGCCGCCCCCCATCCCCCCGCACCTTGCAGCAGCGCCCCCCATCCCCCCCGTACCTTAGAGCAGCACTCCACGCACCTTGCTGTAGCAGCCAACCCCCCCCGCGCCGCCCGCACCTTGCAGCAGGGCCGTCAGCCGATGCGGAGCCCTGGGCTGTTACTGCGCCTGCGCAAAATTTCGACTGATGCCCTGCCGGAATCAGTCGGAATTTTGCTGTGACGTCCACTCTGCACTGCATTCGGCCACTAGGAGGGCGCCCCCTAGTGGCCGAATTTCAAATTGCTTTTAAAACGTTTTAAAAGCATTTTTTTTTTATAAAAGTATATTAGAGATATGTTGTAGTACTTGAGTACTACAACCATATCAAAAATTATTTTTCATGACAGTGCCCATTTAAGCTAGTTCTTGAAAGTTATAAACAAGAAACCCCTTTATATTCCACTCATAATGCATAAGGCTATGTTCACACGGTGTAATTTTTGCGGAATGTCCCACACAGACATTCCGCTGCAGCAGAGTCTTTTTTGACTTTGATGGGATTCTGCTGCACTGTTTTTGCGGCAGAAATTTCCAAGCCAGATGTTTTTGGCGTGCCCGCAGAAAGAAATAGACATGACTATGAGATGTCTGTGGGGACGGCGCAATTTCTGAGTGGTCCAAGCGCCCGCCCGAATTAGTTGATAAATGGCGACTGGTATTATGTGCAGAAATCCATATAAATTCCCATGTAGAAAGCTAAATTTTAATTTCTGTCCAGCAAGTGCTCTCTATCACTCAAAGTGCAAGAAAAAAGTGCAAACGTGTCACACTAAAAAAAATGTTTCACAAAGGATGCGGTCTATCGCTAAGCCCCTTCTCCAACAGGAGAGAGACCCCCCAAACAAACCTACCCTTCACCTCCGGGCCAAAAGGCACCTGCAAGGATCCAGGTTCGATGCCCCTTTTCGCTGAAGCTACTAAGGGGCCACAAATGCACCTGGCTTCAACCTAGGTGTTAACCAAGGTATCAGCCGAGAAGCCGTATACTGATAACATCTTGATCGAAGCCAAGATGCCCAGGGGTTGCATGGAGGTGAGGAACCAAATGGCCACACACATCTCCCTTAGACCTCCAGGAGAGACACCCCGAAGGGGTTACTGCATCCTAACAATCCTGTGTACAAACAAAACACGCAAAGTGGCACAGTGACAAAAAGTGCAGTTATACTTTCCCGGTCCATCCGGACGGATCTAAAAAAAAATTCCCGGATCCTAGCCAGAAGGGCCGGGATACCAAGGGTGAGTGCCAAAGTTGAAGACTATATGGTGCAGTGCGCTCACTCAGTGAGCTAAAACACCTAGTGATTTTCGGCACCTCAGGGTCACCACTTCCCAAGGCACAAAAGTACCTCGGCTCTACACCTTCCAACCTCATGGCGAGACCTGGATGAAAACAGGTCACATCAGGGCAGCCATTGAGCTGGTCCTCTGGCACCAGCCCCGGAACGCCCCGGTACACCCTGCCACCTCCATGCAGCATCCATCCTACATCAATGGCAAAGGACCAAACCACTGATAAGAACAGATACTACACTTGATCTTAGCCAAAAGGCCGGAGGGAGCAGCAGTCCACACTTCCTCCTATAGACATGAATAGAGGGGCATGGCATGACGCCCCAGGCTTCCTTGTTCAGCACACCACAGTGTCGGTCCAGAGATTGCAGGGGGTCCCAGCGGCAGGACCCCCCAGCGATCTGACATCTTATCCCCTATCCTTTGAATAGGGGATAAGATGTCTAGGGGCAGAGTACCCCTTTAAATTCCAGGTACGAATATGCAGCATATCAAACTGCACATTGTCAGGGGAAATCTGAAGGTCAGCCTCGGCTTTTTCGACAATGCTTTCTTTTCCTTAGAAAAATCTGTTATGTGACCACAACCTAATATGATTTTGTAAAAGAATTTTTCTGAACCAGACATCACATTTACTGCTTTCTCTTGTCAGTTTTATGATTTTATCTTACTACTACTGAATGTAATAAATCCTGGACACATATTCTACCACCTATGGAGTTGTACAAACATTAAGGGTCAACTCCATTTTTTTTACATGGCAATAAAGTCACATAGCTTGTCACTGGGAATAAATGTAGACCTAAGAAAATGGAATCAAGGTGATGGTAGCATCAAACATTCGCTGGCTGATGAAAAAACCATTGCAAAGAAAATTTGAATTTGAAGATTGTAATGACAAATATAGATTATGTTGTAGCGGGCTGAATAATAAAAGAAAAAAATATATAAAAAAAAATTTATAATTTTT